>NC_051176.1:258448290-258748290 GCF_013339695.2 Rhipicephalus sanguineus
AAGGCGCACACCTTAGTGAGCGCAGTCTGTTAAACACTCGTAGTGTTCGAAGTGCGCACTAGGGGCAGGATATCGCTATCGCGTTCAGCTCTTAAAGGCGAAGCTTAAGCGTCCCCCAATTTTTCCTTCTTCTTTTTTGTCGTGCAGTTCCAAGCTGAATTAATAATAATAATAATAATAATAATAATAATAATAATAATAATAATAATAATAATAATAATAATAATAATAATAATAATATTATTATTATTATTATTATTATTATTATTATTATTATTATTATTATTATTATTATTATTATTATTATTATTATTGGAGATATTCTTATAGTCATATTTTTTATCTGGATTATATTATTCAAATGTTCGCACTTCAATGAAAATTCTTGAGAAGTAATTTAGGTTTTTGCTTCTTTTATTTTTTTTTGGGGGGGGGGGGGGGGGTCATGCACGTAAATATACCTTCATTTTCTTAACTATATAGCTGGATAATTGTAGGGCGATCTTTTGCCCGTCAGGTTCGGTCACGCTCTCTGCTAATCCCTAGTTGCTGAAATTACAAAATATATATCGAGTCTTATACATGCTCATACAACGAACATATTTTACGTGCTTTCCTTTTGTCTCGATGGTGGCGGTGCCGTTAAGACGGATGTGTTGTTCTGTATTTACAAGTTTATATATTTGTGAACATTCAGAGACTCTGGCAACGCTTCTTTCCTGCGTTCCGGCCAGAGCTGCGGAGACTCATGGGGCAGCCAGGCACATGATGTGGGAGCCCGAGACAGGGGTGTAGCCAAGGGGGGGGTGTTGGGGGGGTTCAACCCCCCCCCCCCCCCCCGAAATTTTTCAATTTTGCTTGCGTATATATACACGCACACATACAAACGCGCGCACGAACATTCATGAAGTATGGTTGAACCCCCCCCCCCCCCTGAAAAAAATTTCTGGCTACGCCCCTGGCCCGAGATATCGAAATGGAGTTGGAATAGTATGGGCACACGGTCCAGGGAGCACAAAATGCTGATTTTGAGCGAGACTACAAAAGCATTATGTCACTGATCCCGTTAATGGGGATGGCAATCGCCGGGAGGATTCCAAGGGCGGACGTATCGGCCCCCCGAAACGCACCACGAAAGCGCGGACAATTTAGAGTTGGTCCTTTTAGTGCGCCAGCGAACGCCGGTTGTGGTCCAATAACCGAGTCAGAGCCGAGAGTCGATAACACAAACGAAATATATTCTCAGTTAAGGCAGTATATCAGTACAAACATCGCAAACACATGGACACTCGGCTGGTGTCGGTTACAACCTCACAATATAACTCAGATGGTGTTAACACAACGGGAACTAAACGAATAGATCACGCGCTACAAGTGCAATCTCATGCACTACAACTATTCAAGAACAGTTAAAGTCCTGAATATTCAACTGCGTATCCAGTCCACAATTCTTGGACGGTACTTGAATGCTTCTCTTCCAGGAAACAGTCACGCAAACTCCAGCGCTGATCGTCGTTGTGTTCCTCCTTCCGTCGTCGTCGGTCCCGAATGTCTCTCTTCTAGGAAACACTCATGCAACTTGTCACTGCTCACACGGCGTCGTCATCCGATTCTTCCAGATCGACGATCGACTGACCGCACATCATAAACACGTCTTCTTTGGCTGACGGAGCCACACTCAGCATAACTTGACCATCTCCGGACCGACTGACTCCCTGACTCCGGTGTACGCTTTTATTTCCTCTCCCCCGGGTTCTAGAAGAGTCGGGAGTGTTCTCTGGCGTGCAGCACAGCCAAAGCAAGGGAAAGTGCGAGATCTTTCCGGTCCATTCCGCCCGCGGCGGCGTCACTCGGCGTCGCGTCATGCTTTCCCTCGAGATGGTTCTAGGCTTTGCTGAGCGTTTGATCTGGTTGTCTGCGTCTGGCTCGAGTGGGTGAGGGGGGAGCGCCGCGCCGGCGTCTTTTAATACTTGTTGTTTCGTGGTTCGCGCTTCTTGGGCGAACGGCTGGCGCCGTGCTATCCCGCTGCCGTTTGAAAGTGGCCTCGCGCGCGCTTTATTGACGCGCTCGTTTGTGACACATTACTAGAGTGACCTAGAATAGGGGGAGTGTCCAAAGCGCCGGCTCCCGCGTGGGCCTTTTGCCGTGAACTCCCGCGGCGCGCCGCTGCTGCGCCGGACCCGTGGGCTTTCCGCGCTCGGGAAGCGCGCGGAAAGCCAGGGGCGTCTGCTATGCGCTGTAGTTTTTTGGGCCGCGGTTCCACACAGGGCACTTGAAGTCTACTGAACTTTTATAATGCGGTGCGGAATGGAGCTTATCCATCTTTAAGCGTTGTGTTAGTGCTGGGGCTACAACAGAATGCAAAAAATAATGTGTCAAGTGGCATCAGCGTGGTGTAGTTCCGGTCACAAAGTTCGAGAACGTTGGTGCGTGTGTAAAAACGCGCAACACGGACACGCACAAGCAAAGAACGAAAAAAAAAACCTTATTCGCACGAGTAATCTGGCAATAGCATCACACATGCACGAATTAAGAGTAATAAAAAAAACGTAAATTGCACGCGCAGTCAGCTGAAATACTTGCGCGCAGTGACCGCTTCACAGTACGAGCTTTTTACTCATAGTCGCCACTGGTTTGCTAGCCATATGCACACCGCTTTATTCAACACTTCATTAGCCTCCACTAGCTCTTTATTATGGACAGAGCACACCGGGAAGACGCAAGGGAAACAAAAAAAAAATGAAAAATAGAGTAGAGACGGCCATACGACCGCAATGCTGTTGGCTTATTTTTGCTTCTGAGGTAGCCTACAACAAGGCTCACCGTGCCAGGTATAAACTAACCTTATTCCACAAGTTTTTGCATAAAAGGCGTAATATAGAAAATGCTTTACAAATATCCAGATATCACGAAACAAAGTTACAAATGCCCCCATTCTTGCTGCACAAGCTGCCTGAACCGAAAGTACGGTAAGAAATTGACAAATATAAGTGTAATATCTCAATCACTTCAGAAAATTGTTCAAATGCAGAGATCCCTTATGTACCTAGCCTGAAAAAATGCAACATGCGATAATATATATATATATATATATATATATATATATATATATATATATATATATATATATATATATATATATATATATATATATATATATATATATATATATATATATATGTATGTATATATATATATATATATGCATTGGATCGCTGAACGTTATGGAACGTTCCTGCGAGATGCATGCATTGCTTCAAGCCTTCACCATACGAAATGAAAACAGTTTCAAACAAACTTCAGATGTTTTCACGGTTCCCGGAGGTTAGCGTTCGCCCGGTTCAGAGACTTTACAAAAAGGTGTGGACGAGTAGTTACATAAAATACAATTGTTTCCGCGGCAGTTGAGTGCGCGCCAACAGGGCATCCGACCGCGATTTCCCGCTTTTTCCTGGTGACCTCAATATAGTGTCCACGACTATTTCGTGCTGAAGCTCCGGAGTAATTAAATAGCGAGTCTGCTCATCTCTTGAATAAATATAAAGAGATGACCAGACGGGTAAAGCAAGCCTCTTTTGTCTCGCAGACGCGTGCAAGCAGCTGCTCTGAACTGAGAATCACGTTTGTTTTCGGGCGATCGCTCGTAACATGAAGTGAGGCATACACGATGTTGCACTGTTATCGTTTCATTTTCTTTGCTTTGTCTTTTTTAAGGCTAAAGCCTTAGATGCCTCATCAAATACGAAAATTGACCGTCGGCATCCCACGTAGCCAACACGAGGGATGCACAAAATCATCACGCGATGACGTCGACAGAACTAGTGACGTCACTATGACCCCATTCAACGTGACGTCATATGATGGCGCCACCACGTGACATGGTCACTTTGCATTGCCTCCTGCCTGTCGGCAGTCCGAAACCACGTTATGTGCAGAAAGCTTTCGGTGAGGGCCGAGGGAGGATCAATGCATCGACTGACGAAAAAAGATGGCTTTCGTTTTCGAGTCATCTCAGACGAATGCATAAGGGACCATGTTTTTTTTTTTTTCATGTAATTTTTTCGCATACATTTTACCTATGCGGTCACTTCTTCAAAATGTATGGGTATGTCTTACATGTTGAGATCGATATTGGTGACCACCGCGTTTTTATCACCAGACAGAAATCGTCACACCACACGTACGTCGTCAGAATTATTTCCGGCTACAGAAAGCGGGTTTGCGCGCCACACACCATATTATTATTGTTAGTCGTTACGCAAACGGTTAGTGATGCCATGACCTGTCGGTCGTGTTGGGCATACGTACATTCGTGCCCCTCCGTGCCAATTTTCGTGTATACCAAGACGCGAGTTACGCGAGTAATTTTTTACTTTTGGTACCGCGGCCACGCCGACTGACACATTCGGCTTCGCATGAAATGGCTTGAAACAGCAGAGCGCCGGAGGCAGCCTTGTAAAACAAAGCGAATGCACGAAATCAAAGATAGGATATGAAGGGTGCAAACGCGTTAGCATGCATGAGCTATAGTTACTACGTGCATATATGTGCTACGTTCTCCTGGTTATCTCCAATTTATTCTCTCCTGCAGCAATTTTACATTCGTCATTGCACACGAAAGTAAGTTAAGCGCCTTTTCTCACGAAGTGCGCGCAGGATGCGTTCCTCAAACAGCCGCGGAAGTGTGGACCAATGCGGTTACAAACCAGCTGAAAGGATATATACGAAATCACCGTTTCACAACACACAAACTAACAAACGCGTTCTCTGTGTGAAGAGTCGCTGCAGTATTATCTTGCAGTGACGCAGTATTAAATATTGCCGAAATCTCCGCAATTTTAGCTAATAGCGGCCAAAATATCACGCGCGTAGCAGACGCTCGCCGCTTTGACGCGGCTTCCGCGGCGGAGAAAGCCCACGGGTCCGGCGCAGCAGCGCCGCGGCGCGGAAGTTCACCGCAAAAGGCCCTCGCTCCTCCCATGTATTCGCGCGGCACTTTGGACACTCCCCCTATTCTAGGTCACTCTACACATTACAGTACCAATTTGTTACTAAATATCGACATCTTCCATATCTGCCGATAGGTTACCACGTCTGCCGCGAAAACTAAAAACACGGTGCCATTATATACATTCTATGCACAACCTTCTTGCGTTAAAAGGTTAGAAGATGTAACAAGAGCGCGCTTGGCCTTCCACACAAGGAGGGCCAGAAGCGGTCTCATGCAAGTGGTTGCACTATGCGCGATTCCACGGTGATTTGGAGTGCGCACTATGTTTCTTTATGTTTTTTTTTTTTCGCACACTGCTAATATCCAGAAGGGTTATAAAAAGCTGTCGGAGAGCTAGGTACGCTAAAAAAATAAAAAAAGTCTATATTAATATGCCAATTAATGCAAAACAAAAAATATCGTCCTGCAATACCAATAGTTAGCTTTGCTTTTATGAAAGTTTTATGAAAGGAAAGGGTAATCTAGCTGGATGCATGACATGCGCAAACGAGGTTAGGTTAGTTTACAGGTTGCTTTATTACCTAAAAGTACTTCCAGAAGAAATACAATTTTTGAACAAAAAATGAAAAAGGATTTTATTTGCAAGGCAAGTCTGTCTTGTCTCGCAGCGTGCTATGCGGAGCTAACTTCTGAAGTCACAGGTATTTGGACAGTTTATTTTTACTGAAAGTGGCATAGATCTCTCTGAAAACAAGTTATTTGTATTGCTGTACGCAAGGAAGCGTCTAGCGAACCTCAAAAGGCAGGCTTACCCGCCAACTTTTGTAACTAGCCGACCGTAATCCTTCGCGGAGTGCCCATATATCTCAGGTGCACAGGTATTGCAGAGCGTGTCAGCACAGCAAGCAACGTCTTAGGGTATCATACACCGCAGGAACGAAACAAGACAGCGCACCAGGCTGGCTATTTAAACTCCATGTTGCCGCTGTTCGCCAGACAATCGCCTACACACGGCGTGTAATTCACGGTTTATTCGAGTCCTCTGACCAATTGCCAACTAATCTGATTGCTTGAAACCTAAGTATAAGCCTAGGATTTCCTCGCTCAACGCTGAGCAGTGTTGCGGAATGGGCGCCTCCATTCCATTCCAGCTCCATTCCGGGGAATTAGAAGTTGCCGCAATTCCATTCCTTTCAATTCCTCGGAATGAAAAAAACTTAGCCCATTCCCATTCCGGGAATGGTCGGGCAGTTCAATTCCATTCCTGCAATTCCTCAACGCAGAAATAACATCTTGATAGTTTTATCGAGTTAAGGATGAACGCGTATGAAGTGCGCGCGATTGAGTTGTGGTTTCTACGTGTGTGGTGCGGCGGTGGGAGAAGACGACGGGAGGCACGTGCAAAAGAGGCGCGAGCACGAAGAGTCGCGTGGAGGAGAAGAAAAGGAAGAGGCAGGCGGAGTGAGCCGTTCTAAACCGAGTGTCGTGCCACAGCGTCGCGGCCCACGAGTTAAAGCCTCGGGCTTCAGGTGGCCGCCAACTTCCTCCGTCTCCGAACGCTTCACAACCGCAAGCATCAAGCTCCATCGCCAGTCTTCAGGAGCCAGTGCCAACCTCCTCGAAGCTCCCCTCTCACCGCTCTGTACCTCACCTCGTCACGATGCCTCAGCAGTATACGGCTCGCTCAACTCGATTGACTGTCAAGTGGGTGAGCCTGTGTCAGCCCTGAGCGCATGACTTTGGTTTGAGATTAGGGACGCTAATTGGCTAGCTCGTGCTTTTCCTGTGTTTGTATATTTTGTTTTAGTGTGTGTGTTCCTTGTGTGCATAATGTGTTGTTGCAAACCTACAAGCAGCCTCGACGGGTTGGTGGAAACGTCCGCGCTCTCCAACCATCCACACCTCAAGAACCACACGTTCTCATTACAACGCCCCATAAAGCTGATGTCATCAGATGCACTAGGAACTGCAAAAGTACGCAAAACATGTTACCAAGGTCGAGGGATAGTAGCTTGGTGACATATCTCGCATAGTACAACCACCCTATATATATACTAATTCCTATAGGGGCAGTTCTCCCGCTACCTATAGTATTTGCATGGTCAGCATGTTTGAACGAATGGTGACGTTTTAATATCGTTTAAGCTTGAATGTGGTAATGCTAAAATGACGACATAGCGTATTTTTATGCTGACAAAAGTAGTGTTCAAGAAGACTAAGCAATTTTGCCACGCGTCTGGAGCGGTCGTGAATAGAGAGAAAACTAAGATTTGGTTAATGGTTAACCAACGGTTAACCAACGGCATAGAGGCATTTGGTTAACCAACGGCATAGAGCCGCGGTTACGCGAATAACAGAGACAAACTTTGGAGCAACACAGTCTATATAAGGACAGAATTGTAGTAGGTGCGTTGCAAGTGCACCGTGCTTGTAGTCAGCCGAGCCATTTTAAAAATACTGCTTTATTGTTAAATTCGAGGCTCTGACTTACTAATGTTTGAAGTTTGAAAAACAGCGCGTGGACGAAAACGTGCTCTATTTTCGGAAAAAGACATTTCCATTCCCATTGCATTCCGTGCAAAAGGTGCTTAATTCCATTCCCATTCCGTTCCGTGCAAAAGGCGCTTAATTCCATTCCCATTCCATTCCGGGGCCGCGAAAATGTGGAGTGATTCCAGAGTCATTCCAATTCCGGAGTGGCAACTCCGCAACACTGACACTGAGCAGTCTCGTTATTGCTGAGGCCAGGGAACTGCCTATCGAAGTTTTAACTAGTCAGGAAAGCCACGACATTTTGAGCAGCTTAAAAAAACGCAACACGATAATTAGCCAGTGCAGAGTATTCTTCGAAAATGTGGAGAAACGTGTGACGCAGTGCGCTCTCGCCACGACTCCGTTATTTCCCAGCAAAGGGAGTCACCTCACTCATACTTAAATTTCCCGCCTTGGCATTTGAAGACGCACCTTCTGTAGCTCTCGTAAGACCACGAATTGACGAAAAATTAACAACGCGTCATATAGAAGATAAATTTCTGACTCTACTACGCATGAGTTGATTGAAGCGTGGTAATGCGTTCCTATCGATGAATCTACAATAGAGAGCATTTAGGTCCAAGTCTGCCTTTTACGCCCCCAAGGAACAATGAAAGCAGAAGTTATCGCTTATCGTACAAGACATTATCTATTCTGGCTGCATTTGGTATTCTTCAAGCGGCAAGATGTATTGCTGATAAAGAAGTAAACAACAACTGGGTAATACGTTCGGACACAGTCAGCTGGGTACAATTTCTTTTTATGTTGATGCCTGCTCGCTACTATATATACAGTCATAGGCGTGCGCAGGGTTCCCCTTCAGGGGGGGGGGGGGCGAAGGTGGGCGAAGGTTCATCGCAGCGCCTCCCCCCTCCCTATTAAGTCAATGCATGGGGCAGACTTTGCGACACCCCCCCCCCCTCTTAGGTAACTAGGGGGGGCGGCTGCCCCCCCCCCCCCCTCCCATGCGCACGCCTACGTATGCAGTTGCAAAGACACACTGACCATCGCTTCCTGTTCCGGCTACAAAGTTCACTCTTAATGTATCCCCAGTCGTATCCGTGAGGAAACCAGGAAGCCGACCGACGAGGCGGCTGATGATCACAGCTTGAACGGGGTGATTGATCTGGAGTTCGTCAAATTTGACGTCAAAAGCGTTCTACGTATAAGCGATGTCGAACTCGTGGCTCAACGAGCCAACACAGACGTCATTGCTATATCAAGCACACCATGCTGTAGCATTTTCTGTAAACATTAAGATTATCCATACTTATTCTAGATTCACGATTAGACGTGAAAATACAAAAAAAATGCGGGAAGTTTGCACTTAGTCGCGCAAAGCTTGGCACAGCGAAGCACGGGCCCGTCGCCGCTCTCTGGGCAACCTATTTCTCTCTATATATTTTTCTATGGAGCTGGGCGGCCTTCTTTGTTTCTCTTTAGTTTTCTCTTTCTTTCTCCCTCTCTTTCTTTTTCTCTCTTCTCTCTGTTCTTTTCTGTCTTTTTTGTCTCTGCTTATTTCTATTTCTTTCTCTCTCTTTCTCTTTTCCTTTCTATTTTTCTCTTCTTTCTCTTTCTTTCCTAT
The DNA here is from genome assembly GCF_013339695.2 of Rhipicephalus sanguineus. Lineage (NCBI taxonomy): Eukaryota > Metazoa > Arthropoda > Arachnida > Ixodida > Ixodidae > Rhipicephalus > Rhipicephalus sanguineus. The sequence continues at coordinate 258,457,359 of NC_051176.1, forward strand.
CTTTGTCTCGCTGTCTCTCTCTGTTTCTCGCTTGCCTCCTCTTTCTTTCTATCCTTTTTCTTTCTCTATTTCCTTCTTTCTCTTTCTTTGATTCTCTCTCTTTCTCTCTTTCTCATTTCTTATAAGCTATACATTACTTTCTCCCCTCCTCCTCCTTTCTCTCCCCCTCATCCTCACTTTCCTTTTCTATCCCCTTGCCATACGATACTGTGCAGGGCTATGCTATGTTCTGTCAGCGTGCCTGGATAGCCGAATGGTTAACACGCTCGCTTTCAAATCGTGGGTACTCGGGTTGGAATCCCACCTCCTCGTGAGGAATTTTTCTTCGCCAAGATTTTTCTCTTTATTTAGATCTTTCCTTCTTCCTGTCTATCTGTTTCTTTCTCTCTTTCTTCGCCCTCCTCCTGACCCTCACCTTCGCCTCTTGCAATACACCGGACAAGTAGCCGCACGTGTTCGGGAAGCGAAGCAGAAGAGGACGAAGAGAGCGCGTGTCGGTTCATGATGATGATAATTTTGGGTCACGACACATTACGCCGAGCTAGAATAGCTTCGCTGTTAAAACGCTCTTTCAAACCGCTTCTACTCGGGCACCCGCATGCTTCTGTAGAGCAATTGCTCATCGACTGCCGAAGATATAACCAACAGCGAATTCATTTTCGACATATGTTAGTAGGAAAAAAACGTGACTATTATGGAAGTACTTGACCGTCGTCGTGGCCGTACACTAAGCAGAGAGAGAGAGAAACAACTTTATTGACGGCACAGCGAGGTCGTTGAATTTAGCTTGCCGGTGGTTCGAATGGTGGTGGCAAGTAGCTTGCCACGACCTTTTCGGCCCAGTTGATAACTTCTGTCTGAATACGTTGGTCATTTGATGACAGGAGTGACTCCCACGCCTCGAGGGAGGAAGCTGGCAGTATTGCTTTTGGAGGCGGGTTTCCCTCGCATTCCCAAAGAATGTGATTTTGGGTAGCCTTCAGGCAGCCGCAATGTCGGCAGTGCGGTTGGATTGATTCCGGGTAAATTTTTGACAGCCGATGGGGGCTGGGAAAAGAATCTGTTTGAATTTGCCTCCAGATCGTAGCCTGTGCCCTTAAATGTTACTTTGACTCGTATTATGGGATTTTCTTGTAGATAGTATAAGTCAATTACTTCTATTTGATAGGAAGATTTCATGAACTCTGTGTATAATATGTGTTTGACGATAGGATTACCTGAAAAATAACATCTGTACTTTACACGCATAGCGGTGTTTTTATTGAGCTTGCATGTGCATGAACTTTAACGCGGGTGAGCATTGGTTGCTTCTCCTGGTTTGGTTAGGTTCCTTTTGTTTGTGTTTTTTTTCTTGTTTATATTTTCTGTAGACTTAGTATGTTGTTTGTGAAATGTGTGTGTATTTATTGGGAAATGTGCAGTTGAAACTTTCAACTATGTATTGAGATAGTCGGCTCTAAAGATGTAGCCTACCTTCTCATATGAGTCCATTTTTTAAACAGACAAAACAAAACAAAACAAAGTGTTCGCAAAGAAAAAGCGCTAGAACAACATCCGTTTCGTGTCTCTATACTTCACTTGCCACTTTTAACACGGAGACAGTCAACCTTAATACACTCCTGCGAGAAATATATTTGTTCAAGAGTTGGCGGAGCTGATTCTATAAGACTGTGGACCAACATACCTCTTAAAATAAAAGAAGACAAAAATAAATCACACGCGTGAAGACTTTATCAGTAATTACCCGCGCAGTAACTGAAGTATCCATTGAATGTATACGCCAATTAGTATGTGTATTATTTAAATGTGTACTAGCTTTTTGTTTTCGTTGTATACCACATAGGTGTACGTTCTGTTTCATTTTTTCGCAACATAGTTAGAATTAAAAACGGTATTTCTTATGCGAGTTAAACTGCTCTCCATCGCTGTTATAACGAAAGCTTTTCGGTGTTTTATTCCTAGGTATTCTAAAGGGAAAGTAATCAAACCACACAGGATCACCAGGCTTCCTGCTCACATGGGACAAATCAACGGTGCTCCCGCGAACCTCAATCTGCCCACAATGCTGCTCGAGGACTTGCCAACCGTGCAGAAACAAGGCAAGGAGATGCTGACGTTCCAGACTGCACGGATCACCTCGTCTCTTGCAACGAGCTAACCAAGCGCTTCTACCTAGGACGCAGGGTCTTCCCCCTCCGCACAGTGAACTAAATATGTTCAGGCCATTACGCTAAGGCTCTTACAAACAAGAACCTATCCGAACCCGCTGTAAATTAAGAAGATTTATCCGGAGCTATCTACTCCTACAACATGCGCTAAATGCCACGACACCATAGATCTCACTCATATGCTCTGGCGTTGCTCCGGCTTATGCAGCGATAAGGAAAACACTGAACAGCGGTGGGACGCAGCTGTACGCAGTACCACATTAGAGGGACAGTTATGGGCAGTCCAACGGGCCCGCGAAGCGGCCGAAAGGCTAGGTCTTTCGGTCCCAACGTGGCAGCGGCCCGCTTCGAGCTAGCAAACTAGCGCGACCCATTGGACCTAAATAAAGTTCTTTCGTCCGTCCGTCCATCCATCCGTCCATCCATCCATCCATCCATCACCTTATAGCTCCTTAACAAAATGTGCAGTCATATAATATTAATAATATCTGGGGTTTAACGTCCCAAAACCACGATATGATTATGAGAGACGCCGTAGTGGAGGGCTCCGAAAATTTCGACCACCTGGGGTTCTTTAACGTGCACCTAAATCTAAGTACACGGGCCTCAAACATTTTCGCCTCCATCGAAAATGCAGCCGCCGCGGCCGGGATTCGATCCCGCGACCTTTGGGTCAGCAGTCGAGCGCCATAACCACTAAAACAGCGTGGCGGGGCCAATCATATAATATTAACTTAGGTTGTTAATAAAAACATTTTTCTAAATGGCCCCACTACTAGCCGTTGGATAGAGGCTCTGCAGTGTGTGCATTCTATTTGTGAATTACTTCATTACCTTCATATATTCGTTACTTCTAATTCATCTGATAAATGTTCGCTGACGGACGAGGCAGTACAACATTCAGATAAGAGGAAAAATTGAATACTCATCTTCTGCACGCATTAGTGAAAGAAAGTTCCTAAAGTATGGGTCCTCTTTACTGACCAAATATGCTCTACCATCCGAGTAAGGTATGCACGGTAGCGCGACAAAAAAAAACTAATACTCAATTAAGAAAGTGGTTGTATGAGCAATGCCGCTGCAGTGCGGAAAGGCCGTGGTCGATCAAACCGAGCTCTGTGCTGGTGACCGAGCACGGTAGCGTGAATAATCTTTTTAAGCATAAAGGTAATGCGCATTTACCTGTACATTGCATTACCTGCATCTGTGAGTCACTGCATCATGAGATCAATATAATCGGCAGGTGTACTGACACGTTGGCACGACAGCTGCTGGAAGGCATTTCGTATACTTTAAAAAGAAGCACCAACAGCATTAGTGACACTTCTGTTTACCTTTCTGGGAACGAGATCCAGCTGTTTGACACGTTGCCGTGACATTTCTTTCTTCGAAACCTCTGCGCGAGAATGCTTATTCACCGCGTTGTTTACGACTAGGCAGTCAGGATAAACTATTGAAGTTTAGCCATGCAATCTCTTCATTCCTAAACTCCTATTTTTTTAAAGACTTCGTTTTTTTTTTTTGTAGCGCTAACGAAATTGTTAGGTTTTGAGTGGCAAAATAAAAGCCAAAATGACGATATGATTATGACGCACACCGTGTGTGCGAGACTCCGTATTAATTCCCACCACCTGATGTTCTTTAACTTGCACCTAAATCGAAGTACGTGGTTGTTGTTGTTCTTCAAGCGAAGCTTGTTATGAGCTTCAAATCTCGGTGGCGGCGTTGTCGTACGCGAAAAACCCGGCGCCGGCGCCGGAACGAATCGATAAATGCGGCCCTCGAATATGCGCGGGCCACATGCGTATTGTGTATGCGCCGTTTTCCTATAACTGGTGCTCTCTCGATCGTGGACTTGTAGGCGATCAGCTGTTTCTGATATGGCAATCTCATATTTCATTGAGGTCACTTGTCACTTCACGTCGCCACATTTCATTGTTGCATGGATACGAACGCATGAGCTAACGTTCCGGCGCCGGCGCCGGAACGTGAGTCATTAGGCACGATGTCAAATGCTCAGGCGCGCCATCACGCCACGCTCGCAACCACTCACAGCCGTTTTTCCGTCGGGGAGGAAAAGGGCTCAAGAAACAAAGAAAGGAAAATAATAGGTCACTAATACATCTATGTGCAACCAAAAGTTCTGACGACCATGGTGAACGATCCACTCACATAAGGAGGCGTTTCAACGCACACGTTGTTTGTATTTCACGAAAGCTTTTTCTGCTTGTGCTCCCCCGTAGTGCTGCAGTAGAAGACCATAAACCCTCTATCTCTATATTTCTATCCCTATGTTTAACGCCGTTCAGTGAACGTATCTTCACTCGTTCAATGAAGTTACACCGTTATTGATTGTACATTAGAGTTTCGATGCCGTGAAAACTATGAGAGTCTAATGCGATCATTACACTAATTTCTGCGTGGCATGCTTGTTGGTTGTTTCTTCGCTACGTGCACACGTATAGTGTTATAAAAGGCTTGTCGCTGAAACTGAAAAGGCACGGCTGGCGAAAGGGTCCCATTATGCAAATTACAGCGATCGCCGAGTTCAGTTATTCTCTGACGGCTCCGCTATACCGAACGACCCTTTAATTAGCCCGTAAGATAATACGGCTATACTATATCATCACTCAGAACGAGAAAATAATGAAGTGGCCATGACACGTCAAAGGGTAATTGTGAACATGCGCTGGAGAGAGAAGCGCTTGATTCGAAATCGCAGGTTTTGTTTGTTGACGTCCATAGTACTTCTCTGCAACCCTACGTATAGAATGGAAGGAAATGAAAATATCCTATAGGAAAGCGCATTCGGGTAACAAACCTTAAAATATATATATATATATATATATATATATATATATATATATATATATATATATATATATATATATATATATATATATATATATGTGTGTGTGTGTGTGTGTGTGTGTGTGTGTGTGTGTGTGTGTGTGTGTGTGTGTGTGTGTGTGTGTGTGTTTTCACGTGTGCAAATTCCGGCCCTTCTGTATCACGAAGTCAGCCAGTCGCTTTCGCTCATTTTTCAACTTTTGTGAGCCTTTGTTGGTACTCACACGCCGCTACATCGATACATCAACTTCGACTGCATGCGCTCTTTTGTGAAACGGGCAGCTGTGCGGGAGCCGACGTTGCTTTATAGAAATATGCTTCCAGCAGCGTGCCCCAAAGCCACCACAACACTTCTTCTTTTCTGTTTCGTGCTTTCCTCAGTTTCTTTCTGTTTTGTTTCTAAGTAAGGCTGACTGACGCACATAGCATACGCACCTGAGGCGTGGAGCCTTTATCGTCACCGTTAGGGTACGTTTCGTTAATTATGTTAAAGGTTCTTTCTTTCTTTTTTTTTCCTTTTCTGCAGTGACATCGTTCATGATGTCATTAATGCACTTGGGGCGTTTAAATAACGTATAAGCGAAGTACGTGAGTACAGAGATCGATAATAATAAAAAGAGATTTTAGACGCCGAAAATATTTTAAAGCTAGGTTATTTGTTCGTTAGTAGGCTCCTTCTAGCTGTTGTACTTTCGTCGCGTCAGGCTGCATATCCGAACCAGTTTTGATGTTTTTGAGACGCCCCGTAAATAACGAGCTATATAGGATACCTCGGATCACCTATCCATTTCGTTTCTTTGTATACATACGTCTGTGTATTTTGTGCGTCGTGATTAAACATCGTTGGACGTCCGCGCCATGTTTGTTTTTTCTTCCTCGTGCAAATGGTCTTCCGCGCTGCTCCCATCTTATGCGAAGGTATGTCAGGCGCGGATCTGCGAGTCAGTGTTTTAAAACTAGTGTAGCTGCAATTAAATGACCAAAGAGTGGAGAAAAAGAAAGTAAAGTTGCTAGTCAAGCAGCATTAAAAAAAAGGACCCTAAATTTTTGCAGCAAGCTACAAAGATGAGAATCATCGCAGTATCCAAACGTCGATAAAGTTCACTAATCAATGCATACCATCATGTTCGCGATAAGGAATCAGCCAGGATACAAAGCATCCTACGGGCCCCATAGCCTTTGGAATGTCTTCCTGGCTTTTTGAAATTACGCTCCCGCTAGCGCAACCACGCTCGGGTTTCTTTCATGCGTGCACAGATGGCGGCACCCGCTTGTTAAACGAGACGGGATGTTGAACAGCGGCGCTCCACGACGGGTTCGCGAGGAAGTTTCCAAACTTGCGTGAAATAGCGGGAAGAATGAGCTGTGTTCGAAAAGGGCCAGGTGAGCCAGGTGAGAGGCACACATACGCCGCCTGCGGTCCGCATATGTTTGGCACACCTCTTGGTATTGATCATATTTATAAAAAGTATTAGTAATGAATCGGTTATTGACATGTTTGTTTTGCAATGCTGTTCTTCAGGATAGTATTCCATGTTCCCGATATTCCCGATTGTTTAATACGTAGTTCACGCGCTGCAAAAACTTGGCGATCGGCCACTTTCCGTGCAGGTGCGGCTAGAGCACTGTCCAACATCGCTCGTCGGTCCACAAGGCAGTGAAGACACTTTTGCGCTACTTGAGGACGACGGGCTTGTGCGAACGCCTCGCACTAGTGAGTGGTGCAGTCCCGCACGCGTCAGCTAGGTCACCGCCCATTTCCTTCTTTCCCTCCCTCCTCTCATATTTCTATTCCCATTCCCACAGCGTAGGGTCGCCAACCAGATGAGTTTCTGGTTAACCTCCCTGCCTACTGTCTTTCAGTTTCCTTCCTTCCTTCCTTCCTTGAATGAGAGCTCGATTCTTAAACTTTAACCAAGTAATCACACTCCTCCTCCCCAGCCTTCCCGGCACGTTTCCACCCATGAAGCCTTCCCGCTGCCGCCAAATCTTTTCCACTACTTTCCCTAGAACATCACCCAGCAAAACTTTTGAACCGCTGAGACAGCCGAAGCGTGTCAAACACTCGTCATTTGACGACGTGCTGAATATTCAGTGTAGCACAAGGAAACAAACTTAAGTACTATTGTTTCTGATATTATAAAACTGCATATACATGAAATAACTTAAAACGCAGACGTAACTATATAATTTCTTCTGACTGGTTGTCCTTACAATGAAAAGCATTCTGTTTCACAGGAACGTCTGTGTGTAGTGGCTTAGTGTCGAAGCTTGGACGTATTGGTGAAACACCTTATCGTTGGCCCTTATCTGGTAAAAGACTCGGACGCTGTAATGAGGTTTTGAAAAGAAAGCACAAATGGCTTGGGAGCCTCTTCTGTAGATGTTAAGGATCTATATTATTCCCTGCAACATGACGATATGTTAAAGCGTGTAGAAGACTGCATTGGCGGTTTCTGGTCAACAGCATTCCAGAACGCAACGGGCATTGCAGTTAGTGGGTTTATGAATTTGATGACAATGTATCTCAAATCTTTCTCAAAGGTTGCCAGTACTTACAAAAAAGTGGCATTTGCATAGGGTCGTGTTTGGCGTCTATCCTGAGCGATATTTACCTCGCCCAAAAAGATCGCATCATTCAATCTCACCTAGATGTGTCCGTTGTCCCAAAAGCGCTGTGTGTGCGTCGCTTTCCTTGTACCCGTCTTTTTTTGCGATGTGTTCCCTCCTGTGTGTAGTGCTTCTGGAGAGAGAGAGAGAGAGAGAGAGAGAGAAATGTAATGCGGAAAGGCAGGGAGGGTAACCAGAAAACATATCTGGTTTGCTACCCTGCACTGGGGAAGGGTAAGGAAGAGAGGAATGGGATAGGGAAGGAGGGAAGCACACACACACACACACACACACACACACACACACACACACACACACACACACACACACACACACACACACACACACACACACATACACACACACACACACACACACACACACACGGGAGTGTCACAATCGTTCAACGAGGCAGGTCAATTCGTGATTGTGATCACGTAACTGTGTTTGCTGAACGCACATTACAGCAAATCTTAACACATAATTATCGTAATATCTGCATGGCACAGATCTTGACTGCCTAAAATTTTAGTAGACATCAGGGGCGCAGCCAGAAATTCTTTTTTTTTTTGGGGGGGGGGGGGAGATTTTAATCACCCTTTATGTACGTGCGTGCGCGTGTTCGTATGTGCGCGTATATATATATATATATATATATATATATATATATATATATATATATATATATATATATATATATATATATATATATATATAACTGCGAAATTTCAAAATTTTGGGTCGGGTTTGAACCCCCCGCCCCGCCTGGCGACGCCAGTGGTAGATATACGCCCCTACTTGCTACCTGCTGGGGGGTATTGCCAAAATTGTTGTTGAGCCGAGTGCGACCGCCCAGTTGGTTAGTCAATTTGGCAGCTAAGTTTGTGTCCGACCCGTATCACAAGTATCATTACATCGCCTTCAACACAAGTGTCGCTCAGTATTTGCAAAGTTTTAATTCGATAACTCTCTATTCGTCTTCCCAGTGCGGATTCTTTGAAAGTCGTTCCTGCCACTCAAAAGGCGCATACAGGTAGCTTGCACGTGACGTCATGGACGCAGCTTCTAAACGTACTGGCACTCCACGATGGCGGCTTTGATGACAAGCAAGTTGCGGTTCACCTGCTTCAATGTGATAACGGCGTGGCAGGAACGCCTCTGTGCGTGTATGATGAAAGAACCTGCATGATGATGTTTAGATAACATTAATGCGACATGGCAAACGTTGCCTTCCCCCATGCTGGTGCTCCAACGCGGCGGTTTCAGTGACTTGTTAACCTCCCTACCAATCCCCCTAGGATCTCTCTGAGGTCTGAACACATATGTCAGAAGCACGGTTCTGTCATATATATAGCTAACTGCCAACCATGTATCGAGCATAAATGGTTTCTTAAAGGGACACTAAAGAGCAAAACGATTTTTCTCGTATTAGTAAACTACTCTGTAACGATACCAAAAACACCACGCTTGCTGCAAGAAGACGCTTAGTAAGCGAGAAAACGCACAAAAACAAAATGTGGGTGGCGACGCCACCTTGAAGTTTCTGCACAATTCGCCGTGACGTCACATGTTTTGACGGTGCCTACTAGGGACTACGTAGTTCCTAATCGGTAAAAATGAAGTACACTGTCCTCTGAGGGGACCATAGACTTAACATACCAAGTTAGGAGTAATTTTGTTGAGCCAATGGCACCAAAATACGATAAATACACTTTGAAATCCCTGACGTCACGCGGGGAGATTTCGGCGCGAAATTTAAAAATGATACTTTGAACTTGATTTTCTCCTCTATTACTAAACCTATGATGGCGAAATTAACGACATTAGAGTTCTCAGAGCACAATTTATCGATCTAAACCGATTCATTGTTTCTCTTTAGCGTCCCTTTTCTTAAGCATTTCACAAGTCGACAGGGGCGTAGCCAGACATTTTATTCGGGGGGAGGGGGGTTCCACCACTATTTTTGTATGTTCGTGCGTGCGTTTTTGTGTGTGCGTGTATATATAAACATGCAAAATTGAAAAAAATGGGGGGGGGGATTAATCTGGCGGCGGTGGGGGCGTCCGCGCTCCACTGCGCATGCGCCACCTCTCTCTCCCACTCTTCTCCTTTACGCAGCTGTTCGATCGCCTTCTCTCCTCTCCTTCCCCGCGCTGCAGACGCGGCGCAGCCTCTACTCCCACGTGATTGCAGCCGCGCCGCAGCCAAACAGAGCCTGTAACCCACTCTCTCCTCTCCCTCCCCCATTTCATATAAGCGCGTGCGCTCGGTCGGCTTCCGTCATTCTCGCTTCGCTCCCGTTCAGATGAGTTGTAACGTCAACGTCGGCGCCACTCGTTCACTCGGCGCTAACGGAAAGCAACGCGCAAACGCAACGTAATGATAACACAAACACTAAATACAAACCTCACACACTAACTGAAACGCCAAGTGAACGTAACGGAAACTTGGTGTGCGCCCCCAACGCTGCTTCGCATCCCCTCATGGTTCCCTTGAGTGGGAGAGGGTGTATGTTTTTTTTCATCGAGTTGCGGAAAGAAAAGAAGAAACTCAGAATGGTGTATGAAAACATATATTTATTGAAGTAACAATCACATTTTATTACAAAAAATGCAGCTTTTCTAACAACGCACGAAACAGTCAGACTTAAAGGGGTCATGAAGCACCCCTTGGGCTGATTGAAAAAACACATCCTGCGGAAAGCTGACACGGCTATGAACTGCTCTGCCAAATATTACAGTCGTGCGCGCCGCGTAATGGCCACAAGCGGAGCGCGAAGTTGCCGTTTCCCCAGGCACCCTCTTTTCAAACAGAGGCCGGTTCTCACTCTCGTCGGTGGGCGGGGCGTCTGTCCGCTGTACGTCGCAAAGACATAGCATGCTTATTGGCCGATAGCCGACGTAAATCGAGAGCGGCGTTCGGATCAGATGCGCTTCTTGCCGCGGAATGCCGCCACTTGCCGGCGCCGCACTCGCGCAAGCGAATCACAGCGGGAGAGCGATCGCGTTTCATGACGCGCGCTGGCGTAACTTCTTTCCCCCATGCCATCCCTCCCTGTCTAGCTTCCAGTGCGCTCGTCGGCACGAGAAAAGAGAGAAAGCGCTGGGAGCGTGCGCCAAACCCCCGTAACTCCGCTGATTCTTGACGGATTCGAGAAATTTTTGCGGCAATCGATTCGGGAGGCAGTACACTCCGATGCTGATGCCATTAGATCATTACTTGGAAAAGTGGTTCATGACCCCTTTAAAAAAAGTGAGAACACCTTATAATTGTCTGCAGAATTTCGACAACATTTAAAAAAAATGCATGCTTCACTTTTTTTTTTTAAAGCTAATAGTATTCTTGGGCATCAAACCGAGGTATTCGAGCAGCTTTCGCCAAGTTCTGATTGGATGCGCTTGCGTGCTTTCGCCGTTCTCTTCGGTAGCCGTCATCACATCAGTGCCACACGTCATCACATAACATCAGCCGCTCCATGCCTTTCAACACAACCAGGTGACGATGTCCTCCGCGCGCTCACCGCGTTATTAACGGATGTTGTCTAACGGCACATACTGGTTTCGTTGCTTAAAGGGGGCCTGCAACACTTTTCGAAATAATCGTCGAATGGCTTCATTAAAAGAGCTTATTACCTCACGAATCGACTGACGCAAAAATTTTTAGAATCCGTCGAGTACGAGCGGAGTTGCAGGGCTCTGTCGCACGCTTCAAGCACTTTTTCTCTCCTTTTCTACCAGCGAGCGCGCTGAAAGCTACGCAGGGAGGGGGATGACAAGGGGACAAGAAGATGCGTCCGTTCGTCGGCGCGCGTCATGACCTTGAGCACTTTCTTTTCTTTTGTTCTTCGATCGCGCAGCTAACTTTCAGTGTGATCGCGAGCGAGCGCGCGGGTACGTGGTGGAATCCCGCGACGGCCGCGATGCAGCTCGCGATGCTCAAATCAGCCAATGGCCATGGACTTTGGGTTTATGACGCGGTCGTTTGCGTTTATGGCATCATTTGTCGAGAGAAGAGGGAACGATTTCTCGCTGACTTTGAGAATTAATTGTAAATTCCACGCCATGTGCTGCGCTATAATGTTTGGCTCGCGTGTTCTCAGGAGCCTCGACTACCGATCTGAAACGTTTTCTGACCATGCTGAAGAAGTGTTGCAGGGGCCCTTTAAGGAGTCTGTTACTGCTTTTGCTGGTAGCTCCACATGTAGGTGATGCTACGGGCACGAGGGCCACCACAAGAACCAGAGCCGTTATCCGGGAGCTCAAATGAGAACATCCTGACAACCAGTCAAAAGTTAAGAAAATGCGGTCTCTGGCAAATGCGGTCTTTGTACAGGACTGCATTACATACGCTAATTACTGCGCAAACAAGTTACAAAAATATTGCTTCCGAGTTCTAATTTTTGTTCACACTATCACTGCAGCTGTAACTTCTAGTACGCTGCAGTTTTACTTGTAATTTTCAATAGCAACGTTGCAAACGCAGATACAGGGCACCATACACTTGGTTGCCATCTTCTGGCGACGAGACAGGTTTCTGTCCAACGCCAGCGGTTCATGAGTGTCATGTCGCGGGTCTTGCGTAGCAACCTTCAAGATATGGTGCCACGCTCCATGACCACGCTCCGTGGCAGTGTCGGGCGCAGCGCGGATGCTGTTTGGTTGAGACGAGACTCGCAACGAGGTTCAATTCAAAACAGGTTCATTTCGGCTCATTAAGCGCAGGCCTGCGTCGTGTCGTGGACGCATATTAACATTGTGGCTAGTATCATCTCCACACAATCTGCTTTGTCGCTAGCCTTTCTTAAAGGGGTACTGACACGAAAGTTCTCAGTTGTTTTTTTTTTTTTTTTGCGTCAAATGAAAGGCCCTCAAGAGCCTAGAAAAAGTAGTGCTAAGCGCGAGTGCACCCTGAAAAAGTAATTACAGTATGTTTTTAAAAGCTAGTTTCGGTTCCTATTGTCCCCGTTTCCTATTTCGCTAGCACCATGGCCTGTTACTCTCGAAACCAACTAGCCCAACTTTCCGCCTTAACTAAAGTTGTGACAAGAAATAACGCTGTCATGCATTCACTTTCAAGTGCGTGTAGCCGATGCCCTCGCGAGCCGCAGTTTCGATATGGAGTCTATTTCCTTCTTTCGCATGAGTTTTTTTTTTTTTTTTCGAGTCATGCGGCGCATGTTTAACCTGTAACCCGTGCACCATGTGAGGAGATCAATGGCTATGCATATCGGACCTTCACTGGGACTGACAGCCTCAACACGGGCGCTTACGATCGCTATCACAGTGCGCATCATAGCTTAGTGATAAGGAATTTCATATTGAGAACGTAACACTCTTCTTTTACTTGCGGCCTTTCTTGGCACTGCTCGCACGCAGCTTATAGTTCTGTATCTGCGCGTCCAATGTCGAATGGCGTCTCCGCCAATGCTCCTCCGGAAACATCCCTCTGCGCACGAAATCGAGGCAATAATGAAAATGAAGTGTCTAATTAAGAGAACTCACAAATACGGCTTCCGGATTTGGTTAGATACGTTCTTCGTTATATCCGCAGTATTACGTTCACGTGCTCTCCGATTTGTATTCTGCTTTTTCAGTTTTCTTCTATACAAAAAAAAGTATACGTAGAATATTCTTCAACAAATTTTATTTGGAAGTGCGCAGTTGTACTTTTCCTCTCGACCTGTGATTTCGACACGAAGTCGTATGTTCCCGTAGCAAATGCTACGATCGTAACTAAACGCCAAACTATTTCAGGTAACTCTATGTTAGCTTTAATAGGTTACATTCCTTATTATGTAGCACAGAGCGGAGTACTTCCTCGATGTTTACAGGCTATTGAATTCGAACTCCGCGGATTCTAGGCAGCTCGATGCCCTGGCCAATACGCCGTGAGCTCTCGTGCCGGTAACAGAACATGCGTCTTCTTCGTCACAGTTGTTCGTTTTATTTAGAATGTTACGACCTAACGCTCGCGGTTGCATAAAAAAAATCACATCATCTCCCGCTAAAGGGGACCATGAGGCGATGCGAAGCAGCGTTTCGGCATGTCGAGCCCGCGTTTCAGAGGGGGAGTGGAAGTGGAGAGGGGACGTGAAGAGGGGGAAAGAGGGGAGTGGGAGTGGGGAGGCGAAATAGGGGAAATGGAGAGGGGTTGTGTAGAGGAGGTGTGTGGAGGGGAGGTGTGTGGAGAGGGTTTGCGCATGCGCAGTAAGGGTGGTGACGCCGCACACCACCACCACCACCACCACCACCACCACCACCACCGGTTTGAACTCCGCCATAAGATGCTTCGCATCTAATAAACTCGATAACCTGTGACCTACCGGTTACTGTCTGTCTGCAAACCGAAATAATTCGAGAGGTGGACTTCTCCTCGCGAGCATATGCTCTGCAGAGAAGACAGCTTTGACGGGCGCTTCTTTGACGAACGCGCACGAGCATGCACAGATTTAAACAGATGCAATTCGCGAATGCCCTATGCAGGGCCGCACAGGCGTGCGCAGGGTTCCTGATTAGGGGGGTTGGAGGGGGCAAAGCTTCATCTCAGCCCCCCACCCCACCCCCTCGCTGTCGAGTCCAAAAGACAACATGCTTAAGAAGGAATGAAAAGGAATTGATAACGTGCTTGGCTTTCCGGGTGAAAATATGGGAAGTAAACAGTTCTTGGAATGCAACATCAGACGCCTTCGGCCGCCATTATTGTCAAAAACCTGCGTGGCCATAACCCTGTTCCTTAAACAATGACGGGACAGGTCCCACACAGTAAGGGTATGGGGCAGACTTTGCGCCCACCCCACCCAAGGTGTTCTGGGAGGGGGGGTTACCCCCCCCCTGCCCCCCTCGTGCGTGCGCCTATTCAGGGCAGTACCTGTAAAATATGTGCACTATTTCCCGAATTGAAGGCTCACGCTGTTCGCTATACCTATATGTAATGACGCGAGCGTGCAGTCATGCAGTCATGTTGCATGCTCGTATGTCGATCTGTAGCACGTTAGCGGCAAATCACTGTTGTATTTCCCAGTAGAACGGCATTATAGTAGTACATGGCTTATGCGGCTACTGCACATACGAGCGCGTGTCTATGTATTGTTGTTACAAAACCAATAACAGCACCAAATACTATAGTTTGTTGTGTGTAATACAATAATAATATCTGGGGTTTAACGTCCCAAAACTAGTTGTGTGCGCTTGAGCTTATGAAGTGCACTGTGAAAGTGCTCGCGTAACGTTGTACAACTATGCGTAGCCAGCAGAAGTCCTCTTTCCCGACCGCACATTGAGTGAGGCTCATAACTATAATTGCCAGAGGAGGCGTCATCTTTGCAACAGGCGGACGACGCTTAAAAAGGACAGAACAAAATTCTTGCGGGCCCCTGGAGGCTTGGTATCGCCCACTCAGAGTGATATGACGGGGTGGCGAAATCTGAGCTTTTGGTATGAAATATGTAATGATGACCCAGAATTAATAACAATAAATGTTCGGGTTTTACGTCCCAAAACCACGATATGATTATGAGGCACGCCGTTGTGGAGGGCTCCGGAAATTTTGACCAACTGGTGTTCGTTAACGTGCACCTAATTCTAAGTACACGCTACACGGGTCTCTAGCATTTCGCCTCCATCGAAATGTGGCCGCCACGGCCGGGATTCGATCCCGGGACCTTTGGGTTAGCAGTTGAGCACCATAACCACTAGACCACCGTGGCGGGTGATGACCCAGAGTTTAAGTCCAGTCATCTAACATTCTTGTCTATTTACTTACAAACCGCTGCCTCCCTTTCTCTTCCCCATCAGCAGACGCGAGCTTGAGATCAACTCAACGTACGATTTTTTTTTCATGCTAATGCCGTAAAAGAAAGCAGTGACCATATTGTGCCACGCAAAACACACGGACGGGCCACTTTTTCCACAGTCCGCAAACTGCAGCCGACAGGTCTAATGCTTTTTCTTGTAACGCGATCTTCTGATTGTGTCACAAGAAAAGCATTAGACCTGTCGGCTGCAGACGCCAATATGCAGGGCCGCGGCGTGCCGTCATTGAAATTTCGTCACTCCTATGTGACGGGTAGTTCCAGTCTGACGTAGCAGAACAGTCGCGCTTCGTGCGCGCCGGGCGCGATCAGTTTCGATGTCTACGTTCAAATTCAATTATGAATATCTCGAACTACGTGCAACTTTTGTGATTTCTAAAAAATAGGTATGCCGTAAATTGGCATGCACTACAACTTTGCAATATAAACACCTGCCCTCAAGTCAATAATTAAAAAGTTAATTAACGAGTTTATGTTAATTAGTCACACAGTGTCATTTTAACTGCGGCAAAGTATTTCCGCCTCGACGTGGAGATCGTACGCGAAAACAGTAGGAGCCTTACTGTCATAGGATGTTTATAAAAAAATTTCTATTGTCTATAAAAAAACACCCTTATATATGTTAACGAATATTTGAAAACGAATATTTGTTATTTTGTATAAATAAATTTCAACCTACTAAATAACTAAGCGAACTGCAAAAAAAGAAGAGAAAAACTTCCTGAGCAGGTTAAGAAGATTGCGAACAAAATTGGGGGACGCTTAAGCCTCGCCTTTAAGAGTTGAACGCGATAGCGATATCCTGCCCCTGGTGCGCACTTCGAACACTACGAGTGTTTAACAGACTGCGCTCACTAAGGTGTGCGCCTTATGTAATGGGTAGCATGCTTTAAACCAGGAGCAATTATGCGCGAGAAACTATTTCGAAGTTGCGATGCACCCACTACGTGGTCTTAAGGAAATACGCGCAGTAATATGTGTGTGCCTTTTGTAATGGGTGGCTGTCTTTAAACAACCAAGTCGTTATGATATTGACATGGTGTGACGCCCAATGGCAATGTACGCTTGTACCACGCAATACTACTGCGATATTACATCTCGTACTGTGACACCTGTATACAGGACGCGTATTTTTGGGAAGCATGAAAGTTACTTTCAGTGCTGCTCCAAGCAAAGGCGTGGCTGTGTGGTAGAACACCTGCTTGCCACGCAGACGGCCTGGGTTCGATTCTCACTCGGACCCAACATTTTTATTATTTATTTGCAGCTTTTTCGTTTTTTCGGTCACGGACAAGATGATGATTTTTCGCTCACAACCAACGGCGCCGACGCCGACGGCGGAATTTCTGCGATACGAGCTCTTTAACGCTATCGCGTTAACACACACACACACACACACACACACACACACACACACACACACACACACACAGGATATGCCGTTGATAAAATATTGCTCTTAGTTACATACACTTCCGATATCCTGGAAGTAGATATTAAAAGAGGAAAAGAATTGACCTGGACAGGTCATGTGATGAAAAGAACAGATAAGAGATGGCCATTAAACGCGTCGGAACGGATACCAAGAGATGGGAAGCGCGGCCGAGTACGACAAAGGTGGAGCGACGAATTTAGGAAATGTGTAGGCATAAAACGGAATCAGCTCGCGCAGGACAGTGTGAGTTGGAAATCACTGGGAGAGGCCTTCATCCTGCAGTGGACATAAGATAATCTAATGATGATGATGAAGCACGATGTGCCACTAATAAAGTACGGCTTTTTGTCACGAGCATGTAATGCGCACAGAAAGCCTTAGCGAGAGTCAGTAACCACCTGCGTCAGATACTTACCGTGCTTCAAACGAAGAGCATGTGTTGCGCCGGTATTGTCCGGAATAAAACGGGACCTGCAAAAGTAAGAAACTTATCACACAGAAGGGCATTGGTTCGCACGTGAGCTCCTTTTGCAATGTCTGACACGTTTATTATTGTTTTGCAATCATCTCGAGGACTTTCCTGCAACACCGAAGCGACATGACACATAGTTTCGAAATTGCGGCCGCACGTCCTTGTCTGCTTTCTCAAGCGCCAATATACATCTTGGGTGGTAGGAAGCTGGTGTGACTGATACGCGCAACGTTGTTTTCCACAACTGATGAAGCTTTTAAAGAACTTCAAACGCACGCCTAGCACTTTCGACATTGCTTAATTCTTCCCCTGTGTATAGAATACACGGTTTGCAACTTGGATTTCTGGGCTTGGAAACGTGATATATGAGTGGTATTCGATCAGACTGCACGCCAGTTGAAACCCCTAAGATAACTGATCACACCGGTTGGTGCTTCGCTTCAGCGTCTCCAGTGCGGGTGTTCAATTTGCGCGGCTGTCGGCGGAGCAGCAGAGGCCGCACGCGACTTGCTACGTACTCCGAGGTTCGCGCGTGCGCCGGCGCGTGGTGGCAATGGGGGAACGGTGCTTCGTCGAGTGTACCGTTACAGCATCGTTCTGCTCGAGAGCGCACGCGTGCGGGCTGGCACGCCAGCTTTGTGACGTCACGCGACGGTCGTACGCCTTCCCCCCTCCAACTTCGGTACAGCGGACGCAGGAACCACCACCTGCCGTCGCCGGCCAGGTGGCTGGACGCGCGGGCCAGCGCAGCCATGCGCTGCAATGTGCTCGTGCAGAGAGCGTGCTGCACTGTCGCCAAAGGCTCGCGCGCAGCACGCGCGGCTGCGGCGGTACGACACGACTGGAAATCTGCGTCGAATACGCCGGCGTCAGCTGCTGCGGCCCTCCCTGTCAGCGCGCAGTTTATCGCAGCGCGCACTCGTCCTGTCGGAACGGGAGACAGCACGAAGGCGAGCACCATTCATCGCCCCTTTGTTCTGTTTGCGTCGTTTCGAGCGATACCTTGCGCGCAAATGCAGGCCTCGTCGAGCACGGAAAACGGTCAGTGCCGAGCTGACAGCAAGCCCGGCGATCTGCCGAGCTTATCAAGCGCTGCGCGACGTCGCATCCAGCAAATGATGCGCACAAAGAAAACGTCCGTCATATACCTGCATATGAATATATAGCCGCTGCAGAAAAAGATTAGCACAAGCGACTATTGACCGGAACCGTAACTTGCGCTAATCTTTTTTCTGCGGGGACTATACATGCAATTTGGCAGAAATATGCGCTTGACTTTACTTCTGCACGCATGCTCACATCATTTATCTTCGCGACGCGCTTTATGATGTGAGTTCGCTGAAGACGCACGTTTTCATGTTAATATTTCTGTCTTTCTAAGTGGTACAGTATAGCGAGGCAATATACCGTGCATAAGGTATAGCCGAATGCCTCGAGAACAAGTTAGCACGTTGTTGCGTGTCGACGTAAATGCGCCCATATACAATGCGTATAATGCGCTTAATGTAGATAAGATCTGGTAATTGAAAAGTCAAGACTAGCAACCATTCACACATGTTGATTGGTCATCTTTTTTTTATTATTTGCAGGATCACTTAGCAATGTCGTTTAGTCGCTATCACTTGTAATATTGGTTGGTTTGTGAGGTTCAACGTCGCAAGGCGACTCAGGCTATTAGAGACGACGTAGTGGAGGGCTCCGGATAATTTCGACCACATGGGTTGCTTTGACGTGCACTGAAATCGCACCGTACACGGGCCTCTAGCATTTGGCCTCTATCGAAATGCAACCGCCGCGGCCGAGATCGAGCCAGAGTCTTTCGGGCCAGCAGCTGAACACCGTAACCGTTGGGCCACCGCGGCAGACTTGGGAAGATGCATTCGAGTAACTGAAAACTGCAAGGCAATGTCAAAGTGCTCAAATCTGCCATATATACGTATAGGGAAAGCGACATCTGTACCGTCATCTTAGGGACCCGCACCATAGCTTTTTCTCGTTTAGCCATCTCATCTAGGTCATATATGTATACAGCCCCGCAGTCCACTGCAAGCTTTCTTCAAATTTTGATTTGAAGAGTCATATATATGGCATCCATTTTATGCTATTTATAGCAGCTGTTTTATATAGATGACGCTCAACAACTTCCTCGAAGGTTAAATGCTGCAAAAAGGCTGTTCACCGCTGGTTTGGCCGCCAGACGGCATGAGTTCGACCTCATTTCACTAGGCCTTGTATCGTTGTTAATTGGCGCGCAAGCATTCCGAGTGCCTTGGGCGTCACTGTATAGATATAGTATTGTTCTCCGCCACTTTCGCCTAGGGATAATTTCTGCTTTGTCCATCTAGATGACATGAGAGCGCTAGAACGTGGGCCTTATACATACACTTCGCACTTAAAGCAAGGTTTTTCGTCATGTGTGACCATTATCCGTTCCTTAAGGCTTGTTTTTTACCTCCACCATGCATTTATAATAATAATAATAAGTTTATTTGTCATCTTTGTGATCCCGGCCGCGGCGGCTGCATTTTCGGTGGAGGCGAAAATGTCTGAGGCCCGTGTACTTAGATTTAGGTGCACGTTAAAGAACCCCAGGTGGTCGAAATTTCCGGAGCCCTCCACTACGGCGTCTCTCATAATCATATCGGGGTTTTGGGACGTTAAACCCCAGATATTATTATTATGCCATCTTTGTGAAATACAGATGGGGGGATTGTAGAAAAAAAGCTGTCCCCGGACAGCTCGACTAGCCTACAACCCTTTGTATTTGGCAGTGAGGCAATATTACACATGAACAGATATATATATACACATACACTTTTACATAATTATACAAACTCAAAGCTACACACACGCGCATATATACAGGGGCATTCTAGTGCTTTAACACATTTCAACTAACACTTTCATCCTAAAAGGCAACGAAATCAAAGATGTCTAAACATTGCAACCTGAAGCTATGTAGAAACCACATACATCCTTTTAAGTTCTTTGAAGGAGGCCGTAAAAAGATCAAACTGTATTGATTTATAGCTGTTTATTAGTGTAGGTATTGTGTATTGAAGCATTTGTTTTCCGTAGTTTGAACGCGGTGTTGGCACTAACCATTCCTCTAAGTGTCTGGTACTGTAACTTGGAGCTTTTCTTTGAAGTTGGGCAAGATTACCTAGGTTGTTTATGTTCCGATAGTTATCTTGTTTGTATGTGTGACTCAGACGATATTTGTACAGATTGTGTGCAGGGATCACGCCCGAATTGTTAAAGAAAGTTATTGTCGATGCTGTGTAAGAAGCGTTGTATGCGTGGAAGGTATGTTCAAGGCAGTTTTGTGCGTTAAGGCTGGCGTGCACTCTGGTTTCCCCGTCATGTGTCGCCATGCACTTCTCTCATCGCGTGCTGTCCACGAAAGGCGCCGCTCGGTTGTGGCACGCTGAGACCCGAGTCATTCCCCTCCTAGTTCATTTAGGTGTCTACACGCGCGGCAGGCCGAGAGCGTAGCCTTCAACGAAGCGCAAAAAGACATCCCAACGCATTACGCGGCGGGACGCACGAACACCGTCTGGCGCTCGGTTCCGTTAGCACAGACACACGTGATCCGGAGGACGTGACCCCCGCGATGGGGGGAGAAACGCTAGGCTCAGCTCACAGTCTTTACGAAGGCAAATTTAACAAGCGGGAGGAAAGCAGGGGGGTACGATCGGGGGTTTGAAACCCACGATCAGGCCCGTTAAAGCGGGGCTTCGCTCTGCCACCCTCCCCCGACTGGTCGGTGCTTTGAATCCGGAGCGCACGAGCCGCCGCTCGTTCTTCGGGCGTGGGTGCGCCTTGCAAGGCTGCGCGTGTGTGCAGGCCCGGAGCGCGCGCGCGAGCGTTGATGTTTTGCCAGACGGCGGAGCAGCCCCTCGATCGGGCGGCCGTCGCCTTCACCTGTCTAGTTTGCGGTGGACGTGGGGGGAGACTGCTCGCACAGCTGTTCCATTTCAGTTAGGGTCGCCGGGGGGGCATATCCGCAGCGATCGGCGCGTCCACCGCCGACGGTTCGTGTTTGCCGGTTGGGGGAAATGGACAGGTGTCCATTTCGCGAGGCTTGGCAGCCTGTTTCCGCCGGAACCTGACGAGGATGCCCGGTCGCGTGGCCCCCTCATCCGTTGCGTCTCATTGGTTAGGTGCGTGCGCGGGGCATATCGCCCCGCGCCGGGACCAGCAGGAGCGGTATTGTTGGCTGCTGGCTCGGATGAAAGAGGGGGTTCACTCGCGGTGCTCTAGCCAAGGAGCGGACGTCCGCTCCCCCCCTTCCTCGCGGCACGCTCTTCCTTCGCGTTCTGCTGGACGTCCTCCTCGACCACCGAAGCAGAAGGAAGAGGCGGCTGCATCCGCAGCATTATAACGACAATGTATACTACGCCTGCTGCATAGAGAGGCCTCTGCACAGGCACTACTCTTCAGTGCATGCACCGCCCTTGCCTTCGCCTCTTCGGTGCTGAACACAATGCCAGCGGTGTCTTGCGGCCTGCAAAGCAGAAGAGTACTTACATCGTCACATTGTCGTCGGTGTTTTTACTTTAAGATGAGAGAACTGGCAACCAAGTGGTTTAGTCAAATCAGTCTTGTCTGTAACGACGGACTTACTTTATACGACGCAGAATTGAAAGCTATGCTTGGCCGAATACATGTTGGATTATGGCTGGCGACTGGATGATGTCGACGAGACATAGGAACAGTGGATGATATAATGCCCTCGAAAAAACTAACATTTGCGAGTGCAACTGTAAGGCTATGCGAGACATTTTGCATCTGTCCAAAGCTCCTCCTGGCCTTTTTCCGCAGGGTCGGCAGACCCACTTAAAGGGACACTAAAGAGAAACAATGAATCGGTTTAGGTCGATAAACTGTGCTCTGAGAACTCTAATGTCGTTAATTTCGCCATCATGGGTTTATTAATAGAGGAGAAAACCAAATTCAAAGTTTCATTTTTAAATTTCGCGCCGAAATCTCCCCGCTTGACCTCATGTATTTCAAAGTGTATTTATCGTATATCGGCGCCATTGGCTCAACAGAATTAACCCAAACTTGGTATGTTAATTTTATGGCCTCCTCAGAGGACAATGTATTTCATCTTTACCGATTAAGAACTACGTAGTCCCTAGTAGGCGCAGTCAAAACATGTGACATCATGGTGAATGTCGCGGAAACTTCTATGTGGCCTCGCCACCCACATTTTGTTTTTGCGCGTTTTCTCGCTTACTAAGCGTCTGCTCGCAGCAAGCGTGGTGTTTTTGGTATCGTGAAAGAGGACTTTACTAATACGAGAAAAATCGTTTTGTTCTTTAGTGTCCCTTTAAAGGGACACTAAAGGCAAATATTAAGTCGACGTTGATTGTTGAAATAGCGGTCCAGAAACCTCGTAGTGCTACTTTTGTGCCAAGGAAGTGCTTATTCTTAAATAAAATCACGTTTTAGTGGTCCGCATCGCGTTATCACACCTCAAATCACCCGCCTGTAAGCGGTCTTTCTCACGTCACTGTTGTCGTGCCCAACGTTGCCCGCCTTTACTGCGCGGCGGCGCGCACTGGCGGCGTGCACCATTCGGGCATCCGGCAACATCACATGCATGCGGCATTTTGTCGAACTTTCTGTCAGAGCAACTTTCACGAGCGCGCAAAACACACGCGGCGGCACGCGATACCGAAGTTAGCACTGAGACGCGACCGCGTGAGCGAAGGAGGGCGCCGGGCGAAGCGCAGTTCGGCGAAAACGAAACCTTTGAACCACGCGCGCCGTTCCCCATGGCAACGCCAAAGAGGTTCTTTTTTCCGTGAATCAAACAGAAACAAACAAGCAGCATTTTATTACGTCTCTTGATGCACGAAAGGTTATTTTTGTATTGCAGCTAGTTTGATTACGAGTGATTAATTGTACAGTCGGACCCTCCCACGTCATCGGGATCCTTTCCAAAATGTCCCGCTCGTGGCGCTCATCGTGTGATACATTTAGCTTAATTTCTCGGTAAGTAGGGCACTGCTGTTGATAATATTGCCGTTTTAGACGTTGTCATACATTGAGCTTTCACTCTGACATAAATTGTTATTTGCCTTTAGTGTCCCTTTAAATTACTTTAGACATACAGGTTACGCCAGCAGACCCGTTTATTCCGCAGGTACTGACCAGGCTCACACACGAAGAAGAACAGGAATGATGATGAATATACACAAGTGAGAACGAAGAAGTACGGTAAATGTGCTTACACTAATCCCCCCCCCCCCCCCCAGAGTAAATCACCTTTTTTCCAGAAAGGGTTAAAGTACTCTACCTCTACAGAGTAATGGTGAATTTCATTGGCAGATTCGGAGCACTTCCGGTAGCAGTTTTTCTGATCCATTCGAAGCAAGTCTGCTCCATTGGCGGATTGAGGGTGCTCCCTGTATGTTTCAATATTGGGCAGATTCACTCCACGGAGCAGCTTTCTCTACTCCGCGAAAAGCGGCGGATTCGACCGGAAGTCACAAGCTCCCCGCGCGTGCACAGAGCGTGGCGTACTACCGCGGGCGCAATGCAATGCGCTGCCCGACAGCGCGCGTTCTCTCCGCTCGCGCCCGTGAAGGTGAAAACGGCGCGAAACACGAGGAATGCTGGGCGCTTACGAAGCAGATGTGCGCTAGCGCCACCTACCATTCGCTCTGGCGAGGGCGCTTGTGTTCCACTGACCGATCAGACAGATTGCTTGGGTTGCTCTCCGCCGGAGTGAAGTGCTCCGGCGCAGAGTTCGTCGGCCACTCCGAATCCGCCAGTGGAATTCACCATAACATAACTGTTGGCGAAACAGTGGCAGGACCCCTCCGAAGGGAGTAGTAATACACCTCATGAAAAAATAGCAAAACTCGAGCCAAATCTGGGCTTTGAAATTACTTTTGACAATTTTAATCATGCGCAGGTCGTTATGACGACTAACTAACGTGCACTACGACAAAAAAAAAAAAAAACAGAGACGAGCGAGTGAGATTCTAACGCACGACCTCTTTGTGCACCTCACATTGCAAACCCGACACGATACCGCAGCACCACACTGAAAGACGGCAAGTGCGTTCGTTTTCGTTGATGTTATAAGTAATGTCGGTGATCTGTCTTCATTTTCTTGTTTAGAAACTGAGATTTGAGTGTCTCCGTACATGCGACAACCAAATAGAAGGTAGGTCATTCGTTTGTTTTGGTATTGTGCTTCCCTGGATCAGAACGTCGATCCGGCATGTTTTACAGTAAACAAGATTAGCGTAAACGAAGATATGTGCGGTATCCGCATTGACTCCGCAAGCCGTTAGACATTTCTGTGTAGAAAACATCGTACTTATAAACTGCACACTGAACACTTCAGTTTTCGTCAGCTCCTTGGTCATATATTTTCGGTCATTCTTGTTCACATTGCGCTACTACACACTGTAAAAAATAGTTGTAAATTGACAGATAAAATACATGAAATTTCTGTACCGCGAAAGAAACTTTCTGTGAATGTGACATGATGGAAATCTGTTAAAAAGAGAAACCGAAATTCCGTTAATTCGTGATCTTCAGCAAAACAAACGACTCAAAATGGAACCCTCCACAGTTTTAAATACTTCAAAGGTTACAAATGTCCATGAAATAACATTTCATGTTTTTCTGTTATTCCCACAATGCTATTTTGATTTATTATTAATCGAGCCTTTCTGCGGTTCTACGTTCATGCCTCGCGGGGCCCCTACATTTACAAGATGGCTACCGCTCACGTCGAAGCGCGGCTATGCATGGCTGCAGTGTAAAGCGCGGCTACGGCACCGTCCTGCTCCTACTTTTCGTGCGTCTGTCATTGAAAGGTGAGTGGTTTGCTTCTAACTAGAGTTCCTTACAACAAGAAACTCGTTGATATGCCTGCCCGCTTTCGAAATTCGCTCTCGCGTAGTTTCTAATTCTGCTTGCGTCGGCAGCGCGCGCGACCACAACGTTGTGCGAGAGCCGGAATTCCTTCACGCTTGGTAGAAATACTGAAGAGGCCTTGTAAGTGGGTGCTTGAGGGAACGCCTGCTGTTGTACCCCCGTTTAATTTCTTTGCTGTTAGCGGCAGCGTACGTCAAGGTATGCGAGTTGTACTGGACGGTTGCAGAGCGCATACTACAGCGTTTCGCAGCGCACTTCATGTGCGTTCTTCTGCGGGCAGCAATTAACGAGGTTTCGCTGTACAGAATAATGAGAGGTATTTGTACACCTTACCCGCTTGTTTCTTATTACATCAAACCTGTGTATTCTGTGTTTCTGCACCTATTTTTTTCTTGATGCTTGGACCGACTTCCTCTTAAAAACTAATGAAGTGCGTATAACTCAAACTCAGCTAACCGAGCGACGTTACAGAGCATATAATACTTTCTTTTTTTATGAAAGTGCAAACGTTTCCTTTTTTGTGTGTTTATCTACGTGTAATAGGTAGCTTTCTCCTGCATAGTGAACATGGCCCTGAGCATGATGTTGTGGCTTGGTGTACGGCGTTTAGGTTTTGTAGTGGTCATTGCATGATAAGTTCTGCTTGGTTGTATAATGCTGTGTATTTTGAACATTGCTGGCGGGAATGTGCGAACGCATAGCTTCTTGGCGTAGTATCATTGGATGACCTTCCTTACGAAGCTTTAAGTTCCTGGCGGAGGATAGATAACCTAGGTAAACCTAGTTTACCGAATGGACGTGTGGGGCACATCCACTCGGTAAACTGATACCTCGATTGACTAGTCAATGGGGCACGGGCTTGACGTGTACACGCGCTACCTTGCGTCATCGCATTCCGCCTGCGTTGCGGTGGAGCACGTCTTCTCCTCGGTAGGAGAAACTCGGCGCGTTTCGGATTGGCGTGTTCCCTGCTGAAGCTCATGTTAGATACCGCGGTTGTTATCCGTGGTTTACGCACAACGGCGTGAAGCCGTGAAACCTCTGGAAAGTGGGCTCAAGTGCGCTCGTAGTACAGGCGGTGATCGGCACATGTCACATGTGATCTCTCAGTGAGCACCAACGCCGACGCCGCTGTTCTAGCCGTGCGTGAAGGCTTATTGTGGACATCGACTCGTGACTACCTTAAAGAATCCCGGTTTTCGGAGAGGCGGGACTTTGTTTTTAGTGGCGTATTGAAGGGCGAATGAATCTTTCGTTGGCCCGTTTTGTTCACCAGTGCTTGGCGGCAGTAGTTATTAGACTTCCATCGTCGAACAAAAGTACCGACACAAATTTTGAATGACGCAACCAAGTGTGTTCGAGATGTGTGTACGAGATGTGTTCGCCGCTGAACGCAAAATTTTTTAGCTCTTTGAGGCGCACGTTCTGTCGCGCGTGAGGTTTAGGGCGTTTGAAAAAAAAAAAAAAACATGCGCACGTTTTGGTCGACAGCTTTAGAAGGACATCCGTTCTATACCTCCGCCCTATCGACATGTAGGCCACAAAAAGAGCAGCTTGGCAGATAACAGCGGCTCCCGAACTGCTCAGACGACTGGCATATGACGGAATGGTCTGTGTGTTTTGCGAGCCATGCTACCGCGACAGATGGGCTTTGTTTATTTGACGGTGTTGTTTCCTGCCAAATGACGCCATGCGAAACAAACTGTAATTACGCTAATATTACCACTGAAAAAATAACATCTACTTCTTTAAGCGCATCACTCCTTGAATGAAGCGAATTGCTCATTAGAAATGTTCTGCGATTTGTAAACATTCACAATATTCTATAGATTTTGAACATATATATTGTGTTGCTCTTTTTGCGGAGAAGCAAATTTCATGCTATGTATAGTTTACAGCACGTAATAGGCAGGAATTGGCGTACCAGGGTGGGGGTTCAACCCCCCCCCCCAATTAATTGTTAGATTTAGCATGTGTAAATATGCACGCACGAACATACTACATAAAGAGCGGTTGAACCCCTCCCCGAAAAGAATTTCTGGCTACGGCCCTGCAGGCAGTGCAACTCGTCTTCTGGCCCAATGCTTAGCCCAACTCGAAGGAGTTTTTCAGTACAAATATAAACCAATGACCCTCTGCTTTTCATAAAACGAAGGACAGTTTGCTCCATCTCAGGTGGCAAGTTTTCCCAGATTGATACAGATCATTGGACAATTTCCCCACCACGTGCCCTCCATAAATGGATTTCCTGGTAACGAAAAAAGTGTGACAGAAATCGCACTTGGTGGCTCGCTAGCCCAAATAATGAAATAGTCGACGCGAAGCAACCGTCATTGCGAACGTCATTGCGCATGCATTGTTAATTCCTTGCGTAAACACTTTCTGCAATGGAGGTTCACTGAGCGCGCCCACGTGCTCTGGTGTTATTCGTCTGCATGCTTAGCCTCACGTCCGTGCAAATGCGCATGCCTTTTAAAGGCTTTTTGAAAGCATTAGGAATATGTTTCAATTAGGTATAGCATTTAATGTTAAAGATTCATTCTCTTCTGAATTGGCAAAAATGTCTGTTACAGTCAGGCATTAGCCTCCTTTCCTTTCTCTTTAGAGCTTTACAGAAGTGCTTACCGTTATAACAGACTTTTCTATTTCTTTCGGTAATTGCAGTTTTTTATTTATTTCAGCGATGTATGTCTGCAGTCTCTCTGGCACCACCAAGCGACTGTGCCACATTTCATGAAGTGATGCCGCACTGCACAAAAACATGAATCTATTCTGCATTGAAGTGCCCATTGGAACGCACAAGAAAAGTGTTCCGAGAGTTCCTTCTCTGAGCTAGTGCTACGAGATACCAAGGACGAAAATAGGACTGTAGAGAAAACGAAGAGTCCAAAGGATTATATGGTTTTGTGTCATGGAAGCCCTAAGGTGTCATAGTGCCCTAAGGTGGTGCTGCATCTCGAGCTACCAGAAGGTAAGAGAATAATTTGACAGTGGCCTGCTCCTCAAATTGTTCGCTGCTTTAATTTACCTTCTATTATTGAGAGAATTTATTTATTTATTTTTATTTTATATCACATCTACAATGTCTGTAGTTCAATAAAAATATTGTCTAACTTTTTAATTGTCTTCGTATGCTTGTTTGAACTCCAGGGTACAGGAGTTTTAATGACTACTTATCGCATAATTAACTTCATAACTTTTATTATTGCAGGCAAGTACAAGTGAAGATAACGTCGGAGACGTGCCGTGCTCCCCTTTCATCATTGCCAAAGGTATTGTTATGGATATTGCAATATATTGCTGAATATTTCTAACAGGAAATATTTTGTTCCAGGAGAGAACTTTCTGACTGCCGGGGTATTTACCATCTGTATTGATACCCATGCTGTGATCGAATCCACCACACGGTGCCAGGCATTCAAGTTGATGCTCTTTACACACTTCGCCTTTACTATTGAATACCGCAAGGAGGTCAAGCCTAACCCTGGTGTTCACACAAAGGTAAAACTTAATATGATTTTTCTGACTTTTTCAACAAGATTCATGCAACTAACTTAGATAAAGCCACATTAGATAGTACAAAAGTAGAGAAGTACTGGGGAATTTCCAATATCTGATACTACACTCCCATTTGGCTAAGTCAATGAGGGTTCTGATGGAGGGTATGGACTAAATGGAAATGTTCAGCTTAAGTGTAAAACTGTCTACGGGAATCCTGAGCGGTCATGAAAGATTTTAAGTAATAACGTTAGTATATGGAACGGTTGACGTGTGAAGTATTTTTAATCACATGTTAATGAGATTTCGAAGGGGCACCAAGTAACACGACAATTCGTTATATAAATAAGAGCTAGCACTTTTTTATGCAGTTCTGCTGCCGGAGCAAGGTTGTGGTCCGGGCTAGTGGTATACCATAATTGTGAGCACAACGCAGAAAGAGAGACACAATAAACAAAGGACCGAGAGGATTGGTGCAATCAAGCGAGAATTCCCTGTAAGCAAAATGGGCACAGATTGCATCAGCAACACGTCTACAAGTTTATTTGGCATCTATAGCTACACACGACTTTTTCATATCTCTTATTGTTTGCCAATGGAGAACATGTGCACGCATGCGCTTCAGGATGAGTATGTTCTTTTCCTGATTGTCTGGGGCAATGCCAGAAATCCGTGGTGAAAATTGTGCCCGTGGTGTCCCATCATCCACTTTGTCCGGGTCTATCGGCGCTACAATGGTTTCAGTGCAATTTTTAGCAGATCTAAATTGTGAAACCCATAGTGCCTACCATGCAATCATGCGTGTGCACTTAAAAAATCGGATAGTTCGGCGGTGTTCTCTGGTCCAGCAAGCACATGCATTGTTTAATAACACCTTTGTTTTGGTTAAATAGCATGGTAGCTTTGTTTCGGCTTTTTTGCTATGCGCGCACAATGTCGCAAAAGGCGCATACAATGGTGGAAGCTTTTGGAAGGTGAAGGAACCTTCCGCTGCACTCCGCAAGTTCACATGAAAACTCGCTTGTTACATTCCGACGGACAAACGATTCAGTTGCCGGACCAATTTTTTGCGACACAAATGATCATTCACGGGGGCTTGGTGATGTTGCTCGCGGAGGTGACGTAATAAGGGATGGGTTGAGAGAAACGTTTCGGGCTTATTACACGGGTCTTGGGGCCGCGGTCTCATTGTGGAACGATGAACCTAATGACAGGAAATTTGTGGCTTTACTCTTGTGGCAATACATGTACTAGGATTTTGCGCATTCATGCAAGGAAAAAGAAAATACATTGATATATAGTCATGAGTTGTTTATTTTTTTCCTGATACTCTCGATAATGGGCATTCGGTTAATTCAGACGTTTTTTCCGGACCCGTGAAATGCGAATTAATGAGCTTTTATTGTATTTGGGTGAGTGTTTAAAAGCACGTGAACCTTGCTCTGTGAGGAGCATTATTTCCTTTAAAGTCCTTACACTGCAATAAATGACATTGTATGAACCATAATGCAATTTTATAGAAATGAATCTCCATCTGGATCATGAGGTTTTTTTAACTGATTCCACACACCTTAAAGTGGCAATGCGAGGGTTTCTTGAGCGCTCTACCAACATAATCAATGTTGTTCTCAGTGTGGTCCATTATGTTCAGCATAGTCATGCACAGCCTGGTGCACCTAAAAATATCATTATTCGTTTTTAGGGCAGCCGCAGCAGTCAACCCTGACAGAGGGAGCAAGGTCGAGAAGTCAAGAAGCAGCGCCGCCTCACACCACAAATGACCAACTTTGTTTTTGTCTTGTCTGTACTTAACCATGTCTGTACTTCATCAAAGCTCTGCGAGACTATGAATGCTAAGTGTTACAACGAAACATGTTTCGCCGATGTTTTTTTTTTTCTTCGAAAAAACGATGTGCGAAAGTGTGTGTGTGTGGGGGGGGGAGGGGGGTCGGCTTAGATTCGAGTACAATGATTAAGTTTTTTTTTCTGGCCTTGAGAATTTCGCGGGTCGGCTTATAATCAGGTACGGCCTAGATTCGAGTAAATACGGTATATCTACACAATTTCCAAACCAGTTTGAATCTACGGTGACAACATGTACGCAGTTGTCATTATTTTGAAGCTGTTTACATGCAGCATTTCTTGTGCTTAAATAAAGATTCGTTTCTTTTATCATGAAAGGAGAATCTACTGAAACGTGCCTGTTTTTATTGCGTTATTTACTAGAGTGCTGGAGGCAACACCTCGCGGGTGTAGCTCCAAGAAGTTCACAATGTCCGCTCGGTGCTCGGCTGCTTACCCAAAGTCGCGGGTGCGACCCCGGCCGCGGCGGTCGCATTTCGACGGAGGCGAAATGGTAGAGGCCCATGTACTGTGCGAATGTCAGTGCACGTTAGAAACACCAAGATTTGTCGAAATTTCCGAAGCTCTCCACTACGATGCGCCTCATAATCATATCGTGGTCTTGGCTTGTAAAACCCCAGATATTATTTTTAAAAAATTGGATATATTTGGATTATGCAAACGCAATATATTGGTATTTTTGCCATGGCATTTGGCTAAACAAAATATTTTTGCGTATCGCTTGTACCACGTGACATAACTACTTTGTTAGTATGCGGAATGCTTTTACTAAGAAAAATATATAAGTTCATCTTTATGCATAAAACTATGTTCAGAATTAAAATGCAGTAATGAAATAGCAGGAGGGCAGTAACAGAAAAACAACGACCTTTGTGACTCGATATCCGAACTTGTACTTATAGATAACGTTTCTGTAAACGATAACAGGACACTATTAGCGAAATAACAGAAATGCGACACCAGAAAACAGTTTTTTTCAGGTCTGAAAACTGAAACGTGTTTTTAAACATAAAATTTCTGTACTGTAAAAGTGAAAGTACAGTGAAATAACAGAAAGAAGACAAACAGAAAACCAAGTTTTTTCTGTAACACAAAACTGAACATTGGTTTTTATGCAAAAAAAGTCTGTAAAGTAAAACGGAAAAAATCTGTCAAAACACAGAGAACTTCAAAATAGAAAACATAGCTTTACAGAAATTTTGTGGCAAGAGAGCTGCCAGACAATTTCTGTTTTTTTCACAAAATATTTTTTACAGTGCAGCCGTAATGATTTGCTCTATCCGTACTGACCATTAGGCTTCGGGCAGATAAGAAGAAATGAATAACCGTTCGAATATGGTTTCGATCATGACCGACTCAACTGAGGTGATATTCGCTTATTTAACTACACAAACCCGAAGCTAAAAATGCGGATATTAGGCGTTCCTAGTGCCTTAATTCCAGTGCGCTGAAAGGTACTGAGAGCCGCTGGAAACGCTGTTTTTTTATCAGTCGTTTCCAGCGCCACAACAAACAAATGCACTGCTCTTTACTGCATGCATGTGTGCTTAATAATCAGTGCTCATCGCTCGCGGTATGCCAGCACATCGGATCAGGACTGCAGGAGTATAACTGACTTTTACTCTCTCATGCCAGAAGAGTATATGGGAATTCCACACTGTCAAAGAAAGGTGGAGTACAAAGCACTTTCACTCTCTACTTTCATACAGAGTGAACAATGCATCTCACTCCATGCGATCCTTTGCTAGAGTAAAAGAACGCTCTGAAGAGTAACTCGGCCTTTTTACTCCTGCGATACCCTCACCAGTTTTTACAGTGTGGTTTAATGGTCGACCGAGTGACAATCGGTGAACGGAGGGTGACAACGGAAAGGGACCATGCAAGTAATTCCAACGGATCCGAAAAGGCGCGGTCGGACGGGGGAGATGCTGAAGGAAACCGGCGGGAGGGGATTTGGAACGTTTACGCTGCTGACACGACGCCAGCGTATTTGCGCTATACTGTTGTGGATAAGCCAGGTCAGAAGCTGCGGGTCTTGGCATGCGGCCGTAAGTCTTGTGGAAGCCTAAAGTGACCGGCGGCATGCAATCATGAAATGCTTCTAAAATTCGAAGACGAAGGCAGTGAGGTAGGACCCATTTGTTATACCCGCGGGATGATAAATATAACGGTGAAGCATCATATATCTTGAAGGCGAAATTGTTGAAGCTGACGTCGCAAGCGGCTGCTGGCTGGTTTAGTAAAGCCGCGAATGCGACCAATGTTGGTTCGATAGTAGGAGTCTGTCCGCTGAAGTAAACCTGATATCGGAGCGCTAATAATGTTGAACTTGATCCAGTAAGGTTATCGAAAGCTGGTGTGAGTCAGGCATAGCGTCGGAATCACCCCGTGGAGGGCGTGTTATCAAGAGAGAGCGAGAGTGGGCATCGAGACAGCGCTTCGACATCATGATGACATTTGCATGACTTGTACGTTATGGTGAAGTCGAATTCTTGAAAAGCGCGGTATCCAGCGTCCTATAAGGCGTCCTGACATGTCCTTCATTGATGACAGCCAACCCAGAGCATGGTGGTCGGTGACGATGGTGAAGTGTCGACCGTAGAGGTACAGGCGAAATTTGTGAACCGACCAAGCAATAGCGAGGCATTCCTGCTTTTTAATGGTGTATAGTTCTGCTCAGCTTTGGAAAGGGTCCGGCTAGCGCATGCCACAACATGCTCTTTAGAGACGGCATCACGTTGCAGAAGCGCGATACCTTGTGCACTTGTGTGGAGTATAGTGGGCGCTCTCTCGTCAAAGTGGCGAAGCAATGGTCCAGGAGTGAGCTGCTCCTTAAGGCTTTGAACTGCAGCTCGCAATCGTCGGACTATGTCAAAGAGACGACGTCGATGAACAGCTTTTTAGGGGACCTGCTCTTGTAGTGAAGTTGCGATTAACGCAACGGAAGTAGGACGCTAGGCCGAAAAGGCTGCACAACTTCTTTTGCTTTCATGAGCGAGGGAACTGAAGTACAGCAGTAATCTGCTCAGAGTCTGATTGGATGCATTCTTTTGAAACAACGTGTCCCAGGACTTTGATACTTTTGCTGGCGAATGTGAACTTTTTAATATTAATCTGGTGGCCAGCGTTTGAAAGACACTGGAGGACTTCGTCTAATCGTTGGAGATGTCGGCTAAAGCTAGACAAAAAAAAAAACGATATAGTCCAGATAACAAAGACGGGTCTTCTATTTTAGGCCGCGATGAACAGTATCAATCATGCGCTCAAACGTGGCTGAAGTGTTACACAGACCAAATGGCATTACACTAATTTCATAAAGTCCGTCCGGAGTAGCGAAGGCTGATTTGTGTTTGTCAGCCTCGTGCATAGGAATTCGCCACCATCGCGATCGCAGGTCAAGGCTGGAAAAATATTTCGGTATATACGTAACGAAGGGGGAGTGTAGGGTTTGAGGAGAACAACGGCGGCTCGCTAAAACAGGGACCCCCCTCCCCCTCCCTCTCTCTTTCTCCTCCCACGAAAAGAAAGGTAACGAGAAGTATGCGGTGCGAAAAAAGAAAGTTAGGCAGCTCGCGTGGTGTGTCATTTTTCCTAAGTTTTCTTTCCTTTCTCTCCTTTTTTTGTTTTACACTGACAGCCTTTTTATGAAAAAACTAAACTATAGACGGTTAAGGTTTGTACAGACAACGTTAAATGTAAGTACACTCAAGACTTAAGAATCAGATTAATACCGTGTTGAGTTGAGTTGAATAAAGTTCATTTGTCGAACGCTCATTGCTATTGGTGCCCGGTGCTTACATTCACACACACACACACGCACACAAATTGGCGTAGCTTGCACTGGAGGCGCAGCACTAGTGATGCCAAGCCTGAAGGAAGTGCGGCGCTGGGAGGCCTTCTTTGTTTCGCTTTCTTTCTCCCTCTCTCTGTTTTTTCTGTCTTTTTGTCTCTGTTTATTTCTATTTTTTCTTTCTCTTTCTTTGTCTCACTTTCTCCCTATTTCTTTCTATTTTTCTCTTTCTCATTCGTTATACGTTATGCTTAACTCTCTCCCCTCCTCCTCACCCGCACTTCCTTCTCCTACCCCCTAGCTATACGATAGTATACAAGGCTATGCTATGTTCTGTGAGCGTGCCTGGATAGCCGAGTGGTTAAGACGCTCGCCATCGGTTCGTGGGTACAAGTGTTCGAATCCAGCCGCCTTGTGAGGAATTTCTTTTCGTCAAGATTATCTCCCTTTCTCTTTCGTTCAATCTCTTTCTCTCACCCCCCTTGCTATACGACGGACAAATCGGTGCACGTGTTCTGAGAGCGAAGCAGAAGACGACGAAGAGGAAGAAGAGGACAAAGAGATCGCGTGCCGCTTCATGATGATGATACTTTTGGGTCACGACAGACATTTTACGGCGAGCTAGAACAGCTTCTCTGTTAAAATGCCCGCTTTAACTTGGTTATGCAAATGATCTCTGCAAAGAAGCTAGCTAAGGATGACCTCTACTCGAGACCTGTTGAATTCGGTCAAAAATAATAGTCGACGTCATAGTCATACATCGTTACATAAAGTGGGTGGAACAAGCCCATGACGACATTGTCTTCAATAATCTTCTTATTCAGCCCAGTTGACGGCTTTGCACAGCACGTTGAGCCTTAAGGATAAGTTCAGTGAACATCAAGGCTGCGTTATCCCTTTGTGCAAAGAAAGCAAGAAAGAATACGATATTTTAAGTGATACGATATCTTTTCGGCGTAGTGGGAAGAGGATCGATAAGGCAATCCTATATACACGTGGCTAGCTCATCAAATCTGAGACAACGCCTCGTGCAGAGTCTATAGGAAGGTCCAAAGTAGTAAAAATTGAGCGCCCGCCAGCTCACGCCTTTTTGGTGCACCGCCTGACTGCCGGCAGAAGTGCATCGTCCGAACGTGCAGCGTGTACACACACAGAGAGAGAAGCGGGAACCATCAAGAGAGGAGCCGCCGCGATTTCTCTTTGGTGCTGTCAGAGAATTGGAACTGCCAATTTGTCCCCGCCACTGGAAGGCCGCCAAAGGTGGAGTTTCTCCCCCGCGTTGGGGCGCCGCTGCGCGCAAAAGCGCTGTGCGACTGCTGCGCGCCGGCGTGAGCGTCAGTCATCGCGCCGGCAGCGTTGGGGCCGCGCGCAGGTCGATGCGGCAGCGCGCGCTCTACGCGCTAGCCGGTGCAAACGAGCCTTGCAGCCGAACCGCGCAGACGGCGCCGGCGACTGTCGACACTTTGTGCTCGGCCCGCGGCTGTCGCTCACCGGAACATGGCTATTTTCTGCCGCTGGCAACGGACGCGACGCCGCTCATGTGCCACGCTCGCCGAGGAATTCCAGCGTCGCCGTGGCGTTCCACGTGCGAGCGGCAAGAAAGCGATCTTGTCGGGCCACCGATCACGCGCTTGTGGTTATACTACCACGTTACGGCAGCGCTCGCGACTTCGGCAACTCACTGTTCTGGTTTACGACTGGTGCCATAAGGGAAAAGAGAGAAAACTGCACGGGTTTGACGCATAAATTGTTCAGGGTTGGGACACTACATATCTCATTTCTCCATCTCTCTCTTTTACTTGTCAATCTATACAATTCACTCCATCGTGGTGTGTTAAACGTTCGTCCTTTTTTTTCGTGAACATGCCGCTCTCAGCACACAAGATATTTTCAATGGCTTCCGTCGCTCTGCTCACATTGCAAACCGCTATATCGACCAACAAAAGGAAATTTTCTTGTTCTTCCTTTAGCAGTGGCGTAGCCAGGGAGTAGCACACAGGGCCCGTGCCCCCCCCCCCCCCCGAATTTTTTTTCTACCATGGGATAGAGAGCATAAAATGACACTCGACCACAGTTACCTGGCCGGGCCCCATGTCAGATCAAGGGTGTGCCCCCCTCCCCCGAAACAAATTTTTGCCTACGCCATTGTCCTATAGCACAATTGAGGCTGGCAACTGATATGGGATGAAGGTTTCACACTTGGACGTATAGGCTACCCTAGTGGCAGAAAAAAACAACAACGAAATATTGGTATTGTCGAGAAGGCTTACTTCGACACAGGCTATAGTTATGTTTTAGAAAATGTGTCATAAATGATGGTTGAAGTGGGTGATAAGAATGACATTTTCCTTCATATGCTCGCGAGTGGAGGACTTCGAGGGTGTGCCTCATACCGCAACATACGGAACATTTCAAGTTTCGAACGACAGAAAGTTGAGTTTGTTGGAAGGAATTCAGTGTGATAGAATATTAGCCGTGCGGACAAACATACGAGAGAAGAGAACCAGAAAACACAAACGCCGACTATATATCAACTGAAAGGGCGCACTGGGACGGAATGGAAGGTATAGACACAAAACATCTGCGCCTGCTCAGGCATGGCGTTTGTGTTGTCTGGTCACTTTCTCTTGCGTACGCGTCTACACACCCACGGCCGGTCTGGAGGCGCGCGCTCGCTCCTTCCTTTACGGCCTGCGCACGGGGGGCTGTTGCTACCTATGGCCGCAATTTCGTGGGGGCGCTCCGAGCCAACTGCGGTTTAGGACAGTGAAGGCAAAATAGACTTTAAACGAGTAGAAATAACCAGGAGGAGGCTAACCGATTGGTGGCTACAATCAAGGCACGAGTGAATTGCAATCCTTGAATACATAGTGATAGTACTTAACCATGACTTAACTTTATGGCTAGGTGGCGTGAGCCGCCGCCCGATCTAAAGGGCACAGCCGTATACATCCACCCATCCATCCATCCATCCCTAACTCACTCCCGGCCGTTGCGGAGGCTAGCGCGCGCAGGGAGTTCTCGGCTTCCGACTTACCGTGGCCCTTTCTGAAGTTACTCTATATGGTATTCATGGTACCAATGCGATAGAAACATGGTAGCAAGTATATATGGTGACTCTGGTAAATTCCGCTTTACAGAAGTGGTGGCGCAGGCCGCTCATAAGCCCGCTAATGTTGCTCTGCAAAGCATCGACGCGGTTATAACACAGCCTTGTTTTTTTTTTTTTTTAGGTTTCTGTAACTTCGAGAATAAGTAAGAGGATGGACATTGCATTTGGTTGAGGAAACGGTTTAATGATGGTTTAGGAAATGTTTATTTAAAATGTATGTGCCGGCCGTCGGTGTACTTGAAAATAACAAAATTGCACATTTTTTGTTGGAGGCATCTTAATTCGTGCTTTAATATTGAAACAAATACTTCAAAAAAGTGAAAGTCACTGCATAATGGGGACGGCCACGCTGCAGACGAAGAGGAAACATAAAAAACTTTCAGAGAATCCTTTCAATGGGAAACAGAATGTTTTCCTTGGTACTAAACAATATGCGCATGCAGAACTGAAAAAAAAAATCACTGCTGGTAAAACACTGTAGTGACGATCACAGTTTAAAGGAGTCAAGTCTGTCACAGCCTGATATGCTTCCGCGAGGGTTTTGTGAATAAAACCGGAAGGCCTGTCATTCTGATCTGTTAACTTTTTTGTGTAGTTAATAAGAAGAATCCGGAGAAACTTCTCAGAAATAATATGAGCCAGCACTCTCGCGTGACTCTTGTCCACACCTTCCGGACAGTCCAGAAGTGGCGAATCTTCAAGGTATGGCTCAACAGTCAATTGCAGAGTCTCGAGGGTTTTCGTTCGAGGAAGATATTTGATTGCTTTCTCGAAGAACGTCACAATTGTGTCCAGCATTGCTAGTAACTCCGGCTTTGGGTAGTGCAGATCATAGGCTTCTTGCTGACGGAGATGATACAAAGGACTGCTCGTTTTGTTTGTCGTCACTAGCATGGCGCATGTTTCGCAACCGACATCAGTGATGAGTTTGGCAATGTAACCACCTACATACACCAAGCCTGAATAGGCAACAGAGTTCGGTGGTTTGCGAGGAGGTTCTCGCAGAGCTTCAAGTTCATCAATAACATCTTCCGGAATAGGCACCGCCGCTTCTTCAATGTTTTCGTCGCGAATGCCCATGTCTTTTGAAGGTAGCGCCTTTTCCTTGACAATGTGGGTCAAAGCAGCTGTGACGGCTCCCCTCTGTGACGTTGTAAATATGCGTGGCCCACCAAAAATGCACTGCTGTGGCAGCTGGGGTTCTCTAACGTGCACCTAAATCTAAGCACACGCATTTTCGCCTCCATCGAATATGAGGTGGTCGGGTCTTAAAAAATATTGTTGTTGCTAGTAGCGCTGCGTGTGCGTCTTCTATTGCCGAGTGCCGAGAAAGGCAGACTGTCCCCACATGCACCTGTACTTCCTTCACCGCTTGCTGCAACCGAAAGAAGTAATTAGCACGAGAAATTGGCCGGGCATTGCTGGTTTTCAACACGAAGCGCATGCGGCGAAACGCGCTTTGGGCGGTTGGCTCGCGACGCCCTCACGCGGAGCGCGCCGTCGTGACTGTATAGAAAAAGTTCCATTGTACTCCCGGCGGCTGCTCAGGCCGTAAGGGAAGGAGCGAGCGCGCGCCTCTAGACCGGCCGTGACACACCTTATCTTCTAAAATGGAATTTCAGCCAAGACTGAGGTGGAGCGCTATACGCGAAACCATTCGATCACGTCATCATGCAGACCCTTTCTGACTTTATGTTGGTATAAACACAAAACAACTTACAATAACTGCACTGTCAGTCTTATATAGTTACTGTCACCTTATTTAAACCTGTCACCATATTTACACGTCAACACCAATCATGTCGCCTGTCTCTTTCGTTCCTTGCTTGTCTCTTTCCTTCTTGCTCACACGGAGTTGCGCTAAAGCTGTTCAAGATTACGAGCCCTTTTCAATGTATAGCTTTTCAGGAAAAGTCATCTGCTTCTGTTTTTTTTAATAGCCGCACGTTGCCCTTTGCCAACAACGGTGAATGCGCTTTGCTCATGGCAATAGGACAGTCCAAGGCGCAGGCTTTCAAGCAGCACCCCCCCCCCCCCCCACACACACACACGAAGACAGCAGGTTTCACGCGGGCGCATAGAAACTAAAACAGGTAGTTTATGAGTTTGACGCTGTGTCGGTTGATAACAGCGTTGTTATTGCTTAGCAAGGTGATAGTAATAGAAACCGTAAACAGCGCCAAGCTAGCCCCAGCGCACGCTCCCAACGCGTGGCGGCAGCTTCAGAGGGCGGAAGCCAAGGAGCGTCGCTAATAAACGCTGCCAGTTTTTGCGCCCGGGCCCTTCAAAAGCCGAACGCGCGCAGGTCGCCGACAAAGCAAGAAAAGTATCCGCGCCGGAGCACAAACAGGAAGCGGGGTGCGCAAAAATAATTTCAAAGCATTCGGCGATCTTTCATGCTCGGGTAAAAAAAGAAAGAAAGAAAAAAAAAACTCAGTTCCGCGCACTTGGCGCCCACTTTAAAAGGTTTAGCGGCAAGTCAACGGCGGCCGCAACAGTTTGTCTGACACCTCGCGGAATTTGTCCGAAGAGCTTGGTTGAGTTACGACCGAAACTCCTAACAGGCGACCGCTTTCCGCTATGGCTGTTTAACAACGCCGTTTACTGGTATGTTATTTCGAAACATATTTTTCTGCGTTCTTTCACTTCGAACGTTGGAGGAAAAGGCTCGTCAGTAGCCGCGAGTTGACGTAAACAGGTATAAAACGTGAGTGAGCACCAGACCAGAGTTCGAAGACCATCTTGCCGTGCACATGCTGGTTATACGGACTCGTGCAGTCTTTAATAACCTTCGCCATTCGCTCTGTGGTGAAATGCATCCATTTCACTGGCGCAGAAACGTCAACAATAAGTGTTACATAGACATGCATTCAAGGCGTCGTCGTAAGCCATTGTCCTGTGGTTTGTTTTTTGACAATGATTGTCGAATATCATTATAGCAAATGTGAAAAAAGTGATTGACAGGAGACAGCTCAATGAGGCATTGAACAGTGAGACCGCGATCACTGCCGAAAAACTGGTGCTCCAAGTGAATGCTACAGTGTTAAGACCAGCAATGCCTCATACATAGGCGTGCGCAGGGCTTCCCATTAGGCGGGGGGGGGGGGGGGGGAGGCAAGTTTCAACGCAGCGCCCCCCTCCTCCCCCCTAGGTCGAGTCCGAAAAGAAAATGAGCTCCACAATGGATGCAAAAATGAAAATGAAGCGATGACGTGTTTCCCACAACGGCCTGCCATTGGTCCCCCATTTTCCGGGGTAAAGGTGGGAAGTAAACAGCTCTTGGAATGCAACGTCATGGGCCCTCGGCTGCCATTTTTTGTCAAAAAATCTGCATGGTTATAACCCTGCACCTTCAATAACGACGGGAAATGTCCAACTGAGTAAAGACATGGGGTAGAATTGGCGTCCCCTTGTAGATGATTAGGGGGGGGGGGGGCTCCCCTGACCTCCCTACGTCTGCGGCCTCGCCTATGGCCTCATACACGTACGTGAGGTAACGCTGCGAAATGAAGCCGTGCCAGAGTGAGTAATTCATTTGGATTAAATTAGTATTGTGCCGTGGGCTCCTTCACAAACAATGTTATGTTAAATGATCAAAAGAAGGTGCGAGGTGACGTGAAAATACGTTTCGGCAATAAATAACGTTTCGTAAACGTCAATGAAGAAAAAAAAAGCTACGAAAACGGTCCATTCTGCACCTCCTGCGATATATAGGCGCAGGTCAATTGAATATTAAATAAATAAATAAATAAATAAATAAATAAATAAATAAAGCCAGAAGGACATATTAAGTCATGCCAGTTTCTTCTAATAAGGTTTTAAAGGTTTCAGTGCTGCCCGCCGTAATGGCACGTTATGCCATGGCCAAACGAAATTTGCATGCTGAAAGGACGATCATCGAGGGATTACCACTGCTGTACTCAAAGCACATCTTCGCCGCACAAACTTAGGACAGCATATCATAACGTGTTTTACGTTCTTGCAGAAATGCTGCACGTGGAACTAGCCATAGCCAAATAAACGTGAACGATGCAAAAAGTTGTACCCGTCACGTCATGCACTTCCCCTGATACCCTGAATGAGAGTTCATACGCCACGGCCAGCAACTAGCAGAGATCCAATACTACGGAAGGGGATCAACTTTGTACAGAAGGCTGTTCACAGAACTGGCATCAAATCGATGAACTCGTGTTTGTTATAGATGTGCATAATTGTTTCGTCTTAATCTTAACATCAGTTAGTTCTCTTGAATTGAGTTAGTGTAACAGGAGTGGAATTGTGTGCATCTCTCTAAACAGTTCACCGGCTTCCTAGCGATATCGACATGTCCAGGAATCGACTGCAGCTTCGTTTGATCACCTGACAATGGAGTTATGTGAAAGAGCTCAAAGATGGATTAAATTATAATCAATTCTGTTTTGTAAATAATATTGAGGTCCAATTAAGGCAACTCGCGGATTATGATCAACAAACGGACGACATGAAGCGAATGAGTAGAGAGGTCCCTTAGATAATCTTCCATCGTCTGGCGTTCTTTGACATGCTTCCAAAGCACGGCACATAAATGTTTTTCTAACTATAGCGTCAGTATAGTCTTCTGCTTCATAAGTTTGTATTTCCCCGCCCATTCAGTCTGAGGCTTTCACATCACTTTCCTGATTCCCCAACTACGCTCCATGATTCATGTCGTCGATATCGTCTAAACTCTCTTTTCACAAGCACTGGCTGGTTTCACTTGAACCATCACTATAAGCGCTGCATCTATATCTAGAACTGAGGTGTCCGCGCACCTCCGGGCGTAAACAGCCTCGTCAAGGAAATAAAGTTTAATTCTCTCTCCCTGTCATGTATTGAACAGGGTCAATTGGAACATCAGCGCATTTCATCGCATAATTTGAGGATGTCATTATCTAAGATGGGATCAAGTCAGGATTTATAATTAATGGATTTGGTTTCATTATTACACAGCTTGAATACCGCAATTCGCAATCGTCCCCCAAAAATTGAATGAATATATACAGATTTAATTGGTTAGTTAGTTTCCGCGGTTATACATTCCAGAATCACGTCATGGTTAATTTTGACCATGTGATGTTCTTTGACGTGCAACCTATATCTAAGTGCACGGGTAATTAATAATTGTTCGAGTTTAACGTCCCAAAGCCACGACATGATTATGAGGGCCGCCGTGTATTGGAGGGCAGCAGAAATTTCGACCACCTGGTGTTCTTTAACGTGCACCTAAATCTAAGTTAACGGGCCTCAAGCATTTTCGCCTCCATCGAAAATGCGGCCAGGATTCGAACCCGCGGCCTTTATGCACACGAGTCTTCTTGCGTTTCGCCCCCATCGAAATACGGCCGATATGGCCTAATCGAACCCGCGTTATCGAGCTTAGCAGCGCGAGCCTTACATGCTAAGCTACAAGAATTAATTAGAAATCAATTCTTAATTAGTTAACGCCACACTGCGATTCGTTGTGCACGTAATGTCTGCCTATTCGAGCAGTGAAGCCGACGCCACTGAACTGCAGTATCTGGCGCGAGCGTGTTGTAGTTGGTTGGTTGAACTAAAAGAAAGTAATCTGGTACATACGTATACCATTCAGCGAACTCAATGGCAGACAGGGTCGTTACACAGAAAAAAGAAATTGTGAAAAGCGCGCAACATTTGACTGCGCACAGGAGATTGCTGTTCCTCATTTGTTTCATTGCTTCAACCACTTCGAAGTGCTCAGTGGGTTCGGAAACCTTGTGGCGGTTACAGATGCTTGTTCTACACCAGATGGATAGCGAGAAGGTGGCTGAGAATGACGGAACGGCCGTTAGAGCAGCCGATGAAGTGCGCGCAGAGTAGTGCAGAAAGCAAAACAACAGGAAAATAACTGAAGGCA
The DNA here is from genome assembly GCF_013339695.2 of Rhipicephalus sanguineus. Lineage (NCBI taxonomy): Eukaryota > Metazoa > Arthropoda > Arachnida > Ixodida > Ixodidae > Rhipicephalus > Rhipicephalus sanguineus. The sequence goes on from NC_051176.1 coordinate 258,500,765, forward strand.
TGTCTATCATCTCGGTGGTTTCAAAGCGCGCCTTCAGTGGCTAGCGCTAAGTGTTTGGCTGCCGTACCTACGACAGATCGACATGTGGTGAACTAGGCACCGTCGTTTACGCAGCAAGGCCGTGAACCTATAGGAAGCGAGGCCGCTCGGATAAATGGCTACACAAGCTCAGCTTCTTGCATCGGTGCTCCCCGGCCGTCATTTTATTTAACAGCATTTGCGGTGCTTTCGCCTAGTGCTGCCTGCCGGGAATCGGCCGGCAAGCGAACCACAAGAATGAGAGGAGAAAACTCGCGCATTGGCTGCGTATGACGGCGCACGTGCGTCGCAGGGTGCAAGCTCCCCTTCCCGCATCTTGGTCTTAGTTGAATTTTGTTTTTCTTTCCCAAAGATCATCTGCTTCCTGGCGAGGAGTCAGCCGCAGTATAGACTGCGTTGCGCGTAGGATGCGCACAATGGGCGAAAATAAAGAAGGCCGGGCATTTTGATCGACGCCGTCCCGGGTGTGCACGGCTTGAGGAACAAGGTGAATCCGGCCGCTTTTCTGACGCGGGGCTCTCTCGAGTCGGCCACCGCCATTATCCGGCCTGGAGCAGCTGCCGATGTCGCGGAATTGAGGCGGTCCCTGCAGGCGCGACGCCGCCGGCGCGTGCACAAAGGAACCCGGCACGCGTCCTTTGTAGAGTGCAGGCACGCGCCACGTGACATATGGGCCCACCATTGTTTGAAGAGCAACCCGCCCGGCTCGTGCCAGATGGCGGGCGTTTTCGCGCCGCCCGATAGCGTCGGTGTGCATCACCTGTCCAGGGGGAACCCCTCTGGCCGTCGCTCGGCCGAAGCTCCCCTCCTCCTCTCCGTGGACGTCACCTGCTCGGGGTTCGTTCCAAGTGCCCCCCTCCCCCCGTTCTAGCGGTCCCCCGCTTTGTTTCGGCTCAGTCCACAACCGAAACGGGCGAGGAGGGGCCAGTGAAGCCCTATCCGACGCTTTTTCCCCATTAGCTCACCGGCTGAGCGGCGTTCGCTCCAACGGTGAATTCTGCTCTAACGGGACAGGAGAGAGTTGTCCCCGGCGCCGGTTCTCTTTATCGAAAGGACCCCGTCCCTCCCTCTCCCAGTGTTCCGTACGCCACTCTCGCCAACTTCCGTCTTTGTATTGCTGCTGCTAGTTAAGCACGCGCCGGGCCTCGGGCGCGCCGCAGCTCTCATGGGCGGGCTCGGGGTTGCGACACATGGGTGAAGAACCGCGGCCGGATCCACCGGAGTCCCTGTGTTTCGGCGCCCCGCAGGTGGTGGTGCCATACGGCTCGAGTCCGGCGATCCGATGGGCGCACTCGTATAAAGCCGGCGCGGGGCCAACGCGCACGCTGCCACGCCACTGGTCGACAATGGCGACCCGGGCGCGTAATTGTATACGGCCAGCTACCGTTAGTGGCGGCTGGCGTGCCGCGGCAGGCGCCCGTGGCGGATCGCGAGCGGGACTTACGGTGACGCGTAGCGGGGCCGCTTATTGACAGTGCTCCCTGGCTGAACCGGGGCTTGGTGCCGGGTGCTAACCCCAGATCGGCAGCCAGGTGCTGGCTTGCTTCTTATTCTAACGCTTGCTCCCTGTGTTTGGTCTTTGTGTACGCGGCGCGTGCGCTGGCTCGAATGGACTTCGTGCCATTGTTAAGTATTGCGTGTGTATATGCAAAGAAACTGTCGGGGTTTCACAGTTTCGTATATATGCGACCTGCGCCGAATAGATGACGCGATTGCGAAAGGTGTTACCTACCACGAATGAGTGGTTCTGTTGAGGCAAACAGGAACAACCATCTGAAGGTCCTAATAAAAATTTTGTATTTTCTTCGGGTAGCTTTTCTTACCTCGACTTAAGTGCGCCCGAAGGAGAAAAAAAAAAGACAATCCAATACCCATTAATTGCTGACATTGTTGACCTAAAATAACGCATTCATGACACTAGAATAACGCGTTAAACCCAGTTAAATTAAATGAGCGTTCTTTAGAGATGTTACTCTTAATTTCGCGGAACTTCCTTTGTTTTTTATTTGCAATGTTTTTACGAGCAATAAAGGCCCTTTGTTAGGGCATTTGTGGCACAAATGAGGTGAATGGTTAATAAGCAACTATAATGATTATAAAATGAAACGTACAAAGTCCAGCAAGCACAGTGTTAATACCATTAGAGGCCACCAAGCCCGCATAAGTCACGCCAAGTCGTTATATTCTAACCATTAGAAGCTGTATTAAAAGCAAAAAGCGCGGGAAAAACGACCATGTTCATCCAAAACAGTTCTGCCAGGTAACCTAAATAAACAAAAAAGAAACCTTAAACTAACGAAAACTGAACAAAAAAAACATCTCCAAAGCGCAAAATTAAGGCAGCCTCGCACTATAGTGGTGCGAACAACGGAGCGTGGTGAGGACAGCGGTTCTAAAATTTTCTGTCCTTCATCTATCGCGTGCAAACCGCTCCTTAAGTCGCTTTCGCCGCAGTACTCTAGTTTCATGCAGAAAAGCGCACTAGATTTGGAAGGGTCTACTTGTTCATTAATTGTACACGCGCGCAGGCGCCTATATTTACGAGTACAATTATGATCGTTGACCTCCAAAAACATTACTTTCAGTCATGGAAATGACATTGCCGCGGCCCTGAGACACAATAAATGAAAACGTACACCAGTTCTCTTTTGTACCATACTAATTTTTCATGTTTTCTGGTGATACGAATTTTGGATGATACAAATATTTTGGTGACCCCGCGAGATTCGTATCACCGAGGTTTTACTGTATTTCTTTCTCTGTCTTTCTATCTTTTTTTCTCTTTCTTTCTCTTCATCTTTTTGTTTTTCTCTCTCTCTCTTTCTTTCTTACTCTTTCTGTACTCGTTCTCTCGTCCATCCGAGTTTATTGCATCTCACGCAGGACAAATCGGCGCAGCGGGCGAGCGCGCGCCGGGCGCTCATGTTCGGGGAGTGACGCAGAAGGTAAAAAGAGGACGAAAAGAGCGCGCGCCGGCAGAGTTATTGCGTTGCACGCGCTAAAGAGCTAGAGGCCATTCATGATGATGATGGCTTTTGCGAACGGATAACGACATAGCGAAAGACATAGCAGCTCCGCTGTAAATGATGAACAAACTTTATTTAATTAGCAGAAAGACTTCCCTCCCCCTTTCAACAGGGGGGGGGGGGCACCCAACCTAGACGTCGGCCATGATCCCGTGGGCCCTGGCGGCGTCTTCGGCCTTGTACTAAGCGTGCTTGTAATTGTGAGTCGGAGCTGATGAGCGCGGCCTTCCACCCACGCCCGTCTGGGAATTCGCCCCTCATGGGAGCCTCCGGGCACGCCTAGGGCATGTGGCTCAAGTCCGCTCTGTTACTGCAAAATTTACACTTGTCCGAATAAAGTTCCGGTGCGCAGTGGTTCATCGTTACTGGACTAGGGAACGTATGTGTTTGAAGTAGGCGCCACGCCGCCTCCTATCCTTTGTTCAATGACGCGTGTGTTGGAGGATAAGTTTTCCTGCATTAGCCTATAATTCTGCGTGATTTGAAACAAAATTTTTTTAATGTTTCAACGGGATATGAACACATCCTCCAGAACAGAAGGAAATTCAGTAGGTATTACTCCATGATGTCACACATACGCTGACAGGGTGAACATCCCTCGTGAAAGCTGGCGCGTTTTAACGCGATAGTGTTAAGGAGCCTGTGTCACGGAAAATGGGGGGTCTGCTTCGGCGGCGTTGTCAATGAGCGAAACAACCCAATTTATGCAAAGAATAAAAATCGGGGCCCGAGGCGGAATCGAACCCATGCATTCTGAGGGGCAGTTAACTGTTCTACCGCACAGTCACGCCAATGCTTTAGACTGCTTTGGAAAAGTACTCTATACAGGCGTCATATCGGGCGAGGAGCCACGTTAACAGACGTAACATTGTGCGATAGAAGCATGGGATCGCACGAGGCGTCGCACCATGCGAATTGCGCTACGAGTGGGTGGTTTAAAACTGCTCACCCATTACAAATGGCTCAGCCATAATTCATCATAATCAGCCTCATCATCAACGAAGTGTGCAGCATATACGTATAGGTGCGCGTCTTGTCTCGCAGGCGCGTAGTCGGTGCTTCTCTACTTCGCAAAATGATGAATTATGTACTTCGCAACCGTGTTTGCAGATAGGCGCCACAGGAGAGTTTACAACGGCAAAATAGTATGTCACGCGCACAGACGCTCCTTTCCTCGTGGCACAGTTGAGGCCTCCACCGAGAAGCGAAGCATGGGAAGCGAATGAGAAGGCGACGCACACGTGTCCAGACCTCGCCAAGCTTCACGTTTTCTATCCCGACGCGTACCCCAGCGACACGTGCCCCTCGTGCGGATACACGGCGACACTCGCACGCATGCTCTGGGAGTGTAGAAACGCTCATCCCGGCTCTACCTCAGACAAGTGGGAGATGTCCCTCAGAAGCTCGCTTCTCACCGACCAGTGTTGCGGAATGGGCGCCTCCATTCCATTCCAGTTCCATTCCGGGGAATTACAACTTGCCGCAATTCCATTCCTTTCAATTCCTCGGAATGAAAAAACTTATCCCATTCCCACTCCGGGAATGGCCGGGCAGTTCAATTCCATTCCTGTAATTCCTCAGCGTAGGAAAGGCATCTAGATAGTTTTATCGAGTTAAGAATGAACGCCCATAAAGCTGATGTCATCAGATGCATTAAGAACTGCAAAAGTACGCAAAACACGTTACCAAGGTCGAGAAATAGTAGCTTGGTGACATATCTCCGTGCAGTACAACCAATTCCCATAGGGGCAGTTCTCTCGCTACCTATAGTATTTGCATGGTGAGCATGTTTGAACGAATGGAGATGTTTTAATACTGTTTAAGCTCACAAAAATCACAAGGCGTAAGAGGGGTGTGCCGCCGCCGTAGTTCCGCACGACGGATACCAACGGCATAGAGCCGTGGTGACGCGAAGAAAAGAGACAAACCTCGGAGCAACACAGCCTATATATATATAAGGACAGAATTGTGGCAGGCGCGTTGCTTATAAATGTACCGTGCGTGTAATCAGCCAAGCCATTTTAAAAATACTGCTTTATTGTTAAATTCGAGGCTCTGACTTACTAATGCTTGAAGTTTGAAAAACAACGCGTAGATGAAAACATTCTCTATTTTCGGAAAAAGGCCTAATTCCAACGCATAATTCCAGCGTTGTCCCCATTCCATTCCGGGATCGCGAAAATGTGGAACGATTCCGGAATCAATCCAATTCCGGAGTGGCAACTCCTCAACACTGTCACCGACCAGCAATGGGCTTGGCCGTCCAGCAGGCCCATGAAGGTCCCTACGTGGGAGACGCCCGCTACGCGCTAAGCGCGTCCTGCAGGACGTAAATAAAGGTTTTACAATCAAATCCAATGCGAACGCGGGTCGAAACGCTATCGCTTTCAACTCCTAAATGCGAATCTTAAGTGTCCTCCATTTTTTTTAACACGCTTGATGCGTTTTCACTTCACCACAGATGCACGGGTCCTTACGGCTCGACGGGTATATATGCGTCTCGTGCTGCGACGATTCGCGCAGTGCTTTCGCGCAGTTGGCCAGTTGATAGCGCGTCCAACAGCTGGCGCGCTATCAGAATACAGCATTATGCTTAGCCATTGCGAAATTTACAATAGTGCTGATACTGATAATTGGGCTTAAAGGTACATAATTACTAGAGAGTACTGTGGCGAGAAAAAAGACGACAGTATATGTACTGAACAATACGAGCGCCCGTTTTCAAGCTGGCGATCGTGGTATTCAGTTCATGTGCCAGGCTCTATTCGGTTTTTAACAGCAGAGCTGTTTCGGCTTTTCGTTCCGCCGTTTCGCGTGGCCAGAAAACTAAGCAGCGCCTAACGCGTGCAAGAATAATAACTCGGCCGGCACGCGCTCTCTTCGTCCTCTTCTTCATCTTATAGGATTGACTATATGAATAAAGACAATTTGCTCATGGCGACGTACATTCGAGAAATGAGGAGAGTTACAGTTAGGGCTCCGTGCTTTCGGATAAATTCGGAAAAATCCGATAAACACTCGCCGGTTAATTTTTTGAAAATTCGGATTTATGCGATAAACTCCGATTTCAGAAAAGGGCATTTTCAACGTTCAAAAGGCATTTTCAAAGTTTAGAATCATCAATTCAAAGGAGCGCACTTCATCAGCGGCAGCAACCTCGTAATGAACTCGCGTTACAATGTGAGCTTGCTTGGCGGGCCCAATGGGAAGTATGGACGCCCGAGAGTCGTTGGCAAAATGTGTTGGAGGGCCGTCTGTGTACAACACGTATACCCAGAGAAACAAGTGTATACAGTGTGCATTATTTCTATCAGTATCTGTATGCTCGTTGTGCAGACGGCCCTCTAGCACATTTTGCCAACGACGCCATAGGCTACTCTCGGGCGTCCATACTTCCCATTGGGCCCGCCAAGCAAGCTCACATTGTAACGCGAGTTCATTACTCGTCGCGCTGACGTCAACGCGACAAGACTTTCGACCACTCACGAGCCACTGACATACATCTCGCATCTTGCCGCTGCCTGTGACGAGCGTCAGCTGTAAGGGTAGACCACATGCTTTGCGGCGAAGTGGCAACAAAATGAAATGCAGGGCACGTTCGGAGGGCAAAATTCAAAAATTATTTTCTTCCTTAAAACAAAAAATGATTTGATTAGACTTTCTGCTTTACTTAATGATGAAGTCTTCTATCAAACGCCGCATGACGAGGATTTTTACTTGAAGCGCATCAGTATGCAAAATACGGTCAAACATGCGACAAATCGCATATTTTCTCTAATTTCACAATTTCTTTCGGGAATATTTTAAGTCTATTTTACCCCTAAACATTTTTGTATTTAAATAAACTTTCCTGAAAATCATACTATTATTAAGATTGATTAGGGAGTGTTCCAGATAGCTCAGAAAAAAATCACGAACATTGAAGATTTTTGTAGTTTTTGAAGATACGTAACTGGTATAGTGAAACATAAAAATTTCGGAATTAATGAATAGGACAACTGAACAGAACTTCTGCGATAGCGCAAGCGCGGTATCGAAGCTCAACACACAAAAATAGATTTTATACACATTTTTTATTAGGCACAGTTTAACAAATACAAGCGAACTTCGAGGGGGCGCCATGATCGTCAAAATTTTTTTCGAGCAAAAATGTTTTGCGACAATACTCCATGTGGCACAGAAAAAAGGCACAAATTTTATCAGCGATATTTGTGATGTGCGAGCGCCACGTCTGGGACACTTGGCATGGCATGGCCCATATATATATATATATATATATATATATATATATATATATATATATATATATATATATATATTATATATATATATATATATATATATATATATATATATATATATCTATATATATATATATATATATTATATATACATACACATCACAATACTTCATTCTACAACTTCCATTATACATGTTACATCACCCACATCACAATATTATACATCTCAATATATTAATTCTACAACTTACATGAAGTATATGTCAGATGAGTTACATGCAACTGTATTACTTAAAAAACGAAAAAACAAACGAACACAAAACGAGCTAGACGTTAATGAGGATTCACCTAGAATATATTTTGTAACGTTGTCTTCAAAGTTTTCTACAGCGGCGTAATCACGTAGAGCCTCCGGCAAATTATTCCAGTCGTTTATGGTTCTAGGCAAATATATATATATGTGTTAGGAAAAAAAATGTGTTCATACGAGATTGAGGGACTAGAAAGATTCTGCGTTGGTTACTTCGTAGGTTCCAGACTTGTCGCAATCAGGTACGGCGCTGCATCAAAGTTAAATATATTTCGAGAAAACAAAAAAAAATTCGGCAGATCCCACGTACCATGGGAATCGATGTTATGCGAAGCATGGGCGGGAAAGTGACTGTGGCGTAATTTTTTTAATTGAGCGCGAAACATGACGGAATGACGCTAGAGAAATGTGCAGACGATATACGCACAGATATGTTGAAGAGTCGCACATGTGTTACACAACCAGTTGTTTACAGTTGCGCAACGATGCTAACAGCAACATGGGTGTTATCAACACCACACGCGGTAAGCTGATATGTAGTGCACAGGACTTGTTTTCGAATTCGTTCGTGAGCACGGCTACGAGGGCTCTAAGTGTAGTGAAGTGCAAGGTGTTGTACAGCTGATGGAAATCGTGGATGCCTCTCACGAAGTAATGATCTATGATGCCTCCTGTCCTGGACCTGGCAACGAGATCTTGTGATGCCCTGTTCACATCCAAACTGTCTTTCATGCAGTGTAAGAAGCAGGTGTTGTTGGGTTTTGGTAAATCAATGTTGAAGTCACCGGTAATGATGATGGGCATGGTCACACCCGGCAGAGTTATTGTAGGAAGCATTGGCCTCGGTTTATGCGTGTTCTGTCTTCAGCTCCGTCACTTTCTTTGCGTCCGCTGTGGTGGTGTAGCGGTTACGGTGCTCGGCTGCTGAGCCGAAGGTCGCGGGTTCGATCCCGGCCGCGGCGGTTGCATATCGATGGAGACGAAATGGTAAAGGCCTGTGTACTGTGCGGTGTAAGTGCACATTAAAGAACACTGGTAAAAACTAGTTAAACATTGGCTAAAGAACACTGGAACAATGGTGAAAATTTCCGGAGCCCTCCACTATGGCGTCTCTCCATGATATCGTGCTTCTGGAATGTAAAACCCCAACAAGTCTTATTATTATCACTTTCCTCGCGTGTCAACGTGTATGTTCGCGGTTACTGTGTTGATTGAGACTCTGTATCACCTGTAGCACATACCCGCATAACATGAACTCTGGTACGCGGGTATGTGTCACACGTGACTGAGATAGGGTTTGATGACGTACCCGACAGGTATTTTGCGTTATTCATGTCATGAATAGTGAATCATGTTTTTCATGCGCTGATCCTCTGCTATGCGAATTTTGGTACATTAAAACCTATGGAGGCGACCAGGAGAGCGCCGAGACGTAGGCGGCTAGATAGATAGATAGATAGATAGATACGTAGATCGAAATGGCCAAACTGCCTGAGGTTCGCTAAGAAATGCTTCGCATTTAAAACAAGAATTTTATTTTGACTATGCGATGGCGTTCCAAGTGGGTGGGCAAATTCAATTCTTTCAGCATCTCTGTTAGAGAATCGTTTTGGGAGTATCTTGAATAAATCTAGCCGCCCTTCTTTGCACTCGTTCAATTTTATAGATTAACCCTTTGTGATAAGGGTCCCATATGATGCTTGCATATTCCAGTGTAGGCCTTGGTATTATTAAATACGCTGTTAATTTACGGGGGCTGGAGCAGGGTTTAACTTGCGACGTAAGAACCATAACTTCTTTTCAGCGGTAGAACAAATATTATTCATATGTTGAGTCCAATTGAGGTCTTCAGATATTGTTACTTCTGAGTATTTACATTTGCTAACGGTAACTAGTACAGTGGTATTGAGCTGATAATAAAAAAAATTAAGACCCAGAACTATGGGTATATCGTTAGTATAGGGGAGAGGGGTACTATTTGCGGAGAGCACCTATTGTGAAGAAAGTACCTATTTGAGGAAAGAAGCAACAATCCGGGGGGGGGGGGGGGGGGGTTGCTCTCATAGGGCGCTACTCCCCTCCCCTGGCAACGGGATTGATCGTGGGCTTACCAGGTTCGTCGACTCCACTGACGCCAAAAGGGAATACTGTATGGTCCGACGTGACGTGAGCACTCACCTTAGAGCACAGATGTCAGTTTTATCGAAATTAACTGCACGCTACGGTGGGATGATGCGCACATCATAAGAAGCGGTTTTTGCCGTATTCCTCCGGGTTGAGCAATGGTTGACCATAGCTTGGCGAGTCATAAGAGTTAAGATTAATGTTTATTACACTGTTACAAACTCCGATAGCGAACACTGCAAAAACAGTTGACGTTGTCTCGATGTGACGCCATTATAGTGTCATTTTCGTAAGCAGTTTCAAGCACTGGCGTAGCTCTGTGGGTGAATGCTTGACTTCCACGCAGAACGCCTGGGTTCGATTGCGGCTGTAACCGTGATTTCCAATCTTTCCACCCCTCTGATATTTCCCTCCCTGACAACGCTACCGACGCCTGCCCTGCATGTTCTGCGACAACAAGCGCCATAACGCGATATCGTAAAGATTTTGAAAGTCTATTATCGGCGTTCCTGGGTTGATACAAACTGTAAATCACCTGTGGCTCATACCCGCATTCCATGGACTGTGGTATACAGGTATGTATCACACGTGACAGAAGGAAAAGGTTTCATGACGTACGCGACAAGTATCTCACGGTATACCTGTTCATCGTGTTCGTCACGTAAATGACGGCGAGCTGGCCGGCGCCCAGACAGACAAAAACAGCGACTACGTCGGCAATAAACTTAAGGAGAGTTTATTGGGCTAACTTATGCCCTAAAGTAAAGTGAAGGAATCACACGAGGACGGTAGGCGACCGCGTGGCCGAACGGCGGGCGTCAGGCTGCATGCCTAGGGGCGTATGCGGAAATCTTGTCCGTCACATTCAGCCTTCAGGCTGAATACAAGAACGGTGTTGAAGTGGATAAAGAATCCGATAAGACATTGCAGTCCTGCTTTAAGGAGACGACCACGAGAGCGCCCAGACGTAGGCGGATAGATAGATAGATAGATAGATAGATAGATAGATAGATAGATAGATAGATAGATAGATAGATAGATAGATAGATAGATAGATAGATAGATAGATAGATAGATAGATAGATAGATAGATAGATAGATAGATAATAACGCTCAAAGTGCCTTTGGTCCGCTAAGAAATGCTTCGCACTAAAAAAAAAAAAAAATCTCGGCTCTGGGTAACTACCGAAATGGTAAAGACGAAATATGGAGGGAAGCATATTATATAGCTCAACGGGAAGCGCTTTGCTGTTTGAAGCGAGGTCGGGTTGCCTCAGAATGCGTAGTTATAAAGCTAGACTCAGCAAAGACGAAGATGAACGTACCTAATTGCTGTGAGAAAGCTAAAGAAACGACATAGTACGTTTTCATTAAGTGTGAATATATACACCCGGGTTTGTGCACTATAGCCTACATAAAGTCTTGGGTTTCAGGGACAGCGCTGGAGGGGTAAACAGGTCCACGATAGAGGTAAGTAAAAGGCGGCTGGAAGATCAGTGGCGGAGAAGTATGGAGAAAATACAAAATAAACAGCATGAAACCTAAGGTTATAGTCTACCCTAAAACGCGAAAGGTTAACCGATGAATTCATAGCTTTTTTTTTTAATATAGAAAGAAAAAAACCATTCGGGTAGACAAGGCATGAGGCCGAATTAAAAAAAAAAAAACTGTTGAGCTTGGTGACACAGAGCTGAGCACCCCGTTACTATAAAGACGCGCATAGCATCCACCCCATTCGTCCTCGCCGTGTCGATCCGCAGCAGCTCGCCCCGCCTTGCGCTCTGTCGCGGAAGCAACGCGCTTCAGGTACCCGTCGGACGACGACTACGACGTCCCCCCACCGAGTATGAGGTGCATCTCATACTCATATCTTCGTTGGCTTCGTGGGCGAACTCCATGAAGTTCACCCACGAACCCAATGAAGATATGTATTGTGAACGCCATGCACGGAACCAGCCAGAATAGTATACTGTCACCGTGCTGAGAAGTGGCGTCATCGAGAAAGACGCGATGCGCGTGAAAGACTACTTTAATGAAAACTCCGCAAATCAGACTATTCTGACAGATCATAATATTGTCGGTTTGTCGTCTTCCGTTGTTGCGACCTCATAAGCAGGTAACATGACACGCGGAAACTCGGAGACAAAATGTCACACATCATAAGAATTGCGTTAGTACCCCCATGGGTTTTCTTTTTTCTTTGTTGTTTTAGGTGCATGTTAATCTCGCATGCCCCAGTATGGTGTGCCTCCTAATCATATTATGACTGAGACCCTGCAGAATTTAATTGTAAATTCTATTTGCGCTCTATAGGGCTGGACAGATACAAACGCTATCCATTAAAAGTCCCGTTGTTGTAGTTCTACAACGCTCAGGTTTGGATCTGTGGAGTCCTGCAATGCACACATTTGAAGCTCGGAAAGGTGTTTTACATAAATAATATACAACATTATTTTATCCCTCCCGGCTGACGTTGACGAAAATAAGCTCAAGAGGCAGGGCAATGTTAATGTTAATTTTACCTTCGTTCTTTTTGTTGTTGTTGTTTTGACTTCGGGCGAAGCATTTTTTTATTCATTCATATAGCAGAAATCATAAATCCACATAATCAGCGGCGGCCTTCGAATTTTTGCGTGAGGCGCTTTTGGTGCTTGAACGCTAATGCGCTCGCGACGGTTCTCGCGACCTGCCGAAGGCTCAAAGACAGCGACCAGGTTGCAGTGAAGCAACCTTGTGTTGTAATGCCATGCACTTCTGATGGTGCGTGTTTGTTTTCTAAAAGTGTGGAAATGAATGCATGATAGAAAGTAGGGCCGCGCCACGAATAAATGACAATGCTGTTCAAGTATGTACGAATTTATTGTAACCATGAAGCTGTGACAAATATACGAACACATTAATATCACGGATTTCAGCCACGAAGCTAAACGAATGGTGCGGTTTAGGATAGAACACAAAAAAGCGCACTCTTAAAGGAACCAGACCACGGGAAAGATATCAAGGACAAGGAAATGAGCAGTTTTCTCCTTCATTGGATACCGGTAAGTGAACTTGCAGGCAATATTTTGCGCTGTCCCACTTACATGTCAAAAGAGGCAATGCATTAGCCTCGGATAATATGTCACGGCTGCTATAAGTATACGTATTTCGGAGGGAGGTGGCCGGTAGCCCTTTCGGCTCCATCGAGACGCGGTTGCCCGGTCGTTTAATACGGAGACGGGCGATGCGGGGGACGGGGGGTAAGGATGCGCGGGCATGTGCGCGTGTGCGCGCCATCGCGGCGCATATGCGGTGTGTCGCCGGCAGCGCGGCCGTTGCAATTGAGCGCGTCACTCATCCGCACTACTCCGTGCTGCACGGGCCCAAAATAACGAGCCGTGGCGTGACAAATTGGTGACAGCAGGCCAGGAAGGATGGGCCATGCCTTGCGCGCCGCCGCTGCTGCCCCGCTTGGCTGCTGCAGTGCGTCGCTTCCGTCCCTGCCGGCCCGCTGACTGAGCTATGGGCCCGTGCACTTTGCAGCCTCCTATTTCCCTGCTCTGTACGTGTCGGTTCCGTACGGCAAGGGCGCGGCTCCATGGTGCACGGCGCACCGTGCAGGATCTGGGCAAACAGACAGGCCAAAGCCTCGTTTGAGAGTCAACGCGGCGCTTAAACGAGACGCCTGCTGTTTGTGCCGCTTGTCTAAACAGCAAGGTGGTGAGCCGCTGGCATTCGAGAAAGTCAATGGTTGAAGCCTCGCTGTAAAGGTTGGCCTCACCTTTTTTTGCGCTAACGGAACACGATGGTGCCAATCCCCCTCTCCCGACGCCGCTCTTCAACGAGCTGCTTGGTTACATGGTTTGGAATGGTTTCCTCTGACATTTCGCTGGCATTCTGTCTCAAGCGATGTTGTATCTCGGTGCCGCTTTCTGCTACTAAGGTAATAGTCGGTTGACGGCTGAAGGTCAGAGACCTCGCCTCTCTTCTCGCTGGTCGCAGAAGTCCGATAATGCTAGTGAGAAAATGATGACAGTTCCGAATATGTCTTGCGTAATTTTGTCATCATGTAGGTCAGTTTCGTACAAATTAAAAGTACCTATTTAGTGGGATATTACGCATGTGAGTAATGCTGAGCTATGGCAAACTAACATCATCTTGCATTGCTCTGTATCAGCTGCGAACCGAAAAAGCGCTTTTCAGTGCTGCTTGTTTACACGAACTCTCGAGCTGTAAAATAAGCTATTCATCTTTAAAAGAAGGTTGACTTACCTAACTTTAGAGTGACCACTCAAATAACCGAAATTCAGATTATGGGGATAAAAGTGAAGAGATAGTTAAGAAATATAAAGTATTGTTTAACATAAAGGAAGGATTTTAAACGGCATGAGAGAGCTCTGTTTTGGTTTCACGATATAGTTGTGGCATTTAGTTACGGTATTTTGCCTCGAGTTATGGTTGGTATTCCATACAGCAAGTGGATTAGTCATGTCCTTGCATGTGAGCATAGTTCATTTTATCGCAGGAGTTTTCCATGCAACAACGATATCTGACTAGCTTCCTATAGCGGAACTTACGCCATCGTGAACAGATACTGAAATGTATTGCCACGTGTACGCCGTTCGCAAGGTGAAATAGAGAAGCAGTTGCCTCAGGACGTGGGGCTTCCAACAAGCGATCGAGCGAAGTGCAGCAAAGTTCACGGAAGATTTTATAAAATGGTCGCCTAGCACTGTCTTCTGCTGCTGAATAGAAGTTAGTGTGGCTTGCGCGTTCTTTGCTGTAAGCGTTTCCTATAGCTCCAGGAAGCATGATGCACCCACCAAGATTCATGTATTCTCGCTAAATAATTTAATATCGCCGTTTGATGTGGACAACTTTCGGTTTCGGTTTCCGGGCGCCGAGGTTGGGCAGTGACGTAGAAGTGTAGGAGGCGTGGTCACATGACCACACAAGGCTGTGACGCACTAGCGAGGAAGCGATCGAAACTCGGCGAGTGATGTAGCAACCGATGCTTTGCCGGTACTATAGTGAATTAGAATATATTCTAGTTCACTACAGCCGGTACGCACGTTGCGGAAGTGGCGGAGGTCCGGAGGTCTGACCTCTCACGTTACTACAGTAGATTTGGTGTGACTTGACTAAAACTTTCGTTGCCCATCCTATACAGATCTACGTCAGTGTTGGCGCGCTAGCGATGGGTTTCGATCAGGAGAATGGGCATTTAGGTACACTTTGGAAGTGAATTAAAATATATTCTAAACGTTTGCTGTGTCCGACCCTTCGTGTGGAGTGTCCTTGCATACAGAGGAAACGCACGACAGGCTTGTTATAGCCTAGAAATTTGATGGCACCACCCCTTTAAATGAAATTTTTCCATCCGTCCACTGATTTCAAGTCACACATACCTATTCGTTTTCCTCACCGTGCGCTCGCACGCACGTTGACTATCCTGTGCATTCACCGTTAGCCTCTTCATGTCTATTCCCAAACTCTCTAACGGAACGTATACAATCCTAGACACAGATCACAGCTGTTGTGCTGCATAACCATGGTAATATCTAATTGCCATGATGTGTGCCGGAAACGCTTATAAGGCACGCGCAGTTCCTGCGTTTACTACTTTGATCTTGAAACAAAACAATCGTGTAATTTACTATATACCGACGCGATCTCTGTACTGACGTAGCAGCGTCGTCACCTGCGCTGATGCATTGAACAGTATAGCACACATGGTTACTCCGGACTCGACTTATTTACCGCATGCACTTCCATTTAACATTGGAGGATGTTTCAGGCGCAAGACTGCACACCACAGCGACTGCTCCCTGCTAATTTCACCAATTCACTCACTGATCACTCACGCACGCAATGAAAAAAACTAGGAAACAAAGGCAGGAGGAAGGGAGGTTAACGAAAAGAGTGTCCGATTGGCTACCCTACTCAGGGTGAAATGGGAAAGGGGAAGATAAAGATGAGAAAGAGAGGAGGGAAGGAAATTAGCATGCGTGCAATGCGTGCAGGTGTTGGTCCTTGTTGTGGCTCGCATAAGCAGATCATAAATAATACATGTAAGGTGCCACTTTTTTCCAGACAATGAATATGAATGTCAGAACACATGCGCAGTAATAACCTTGACGGTAACACCGTTTCAATGAGCGTGTTTGTAGCTCTCTGAACATATATTGCGTGTCTACATGCCGTCACTTTCGTGGTATTCCACGAACGTGACGTGGTTTTCGTTATACCACGAAAACTCACGACTACGACGGCGCACTAGGCAGGCAAACCTGTCAAAGGGCGGCAGAAGGAACTACATCATGCAGCCTTCCAGTGCACTCCGCCGATATTGGTGGAGCAACTTTTCCTGCTTCACGGAGTGACTGCTGCTCTGAATCAACCTTCTCTGTTTTTCATTAAAGAGCTTTCTCTCTCTCTCTCTCTCTGACTCTCTCATTAGAATACACGACTCGTGTCCTCACTCTGTCATCGGAGCGAACATGCTCTAAAACGAGAATAAAAACTTGCCCCCAGTCCCGACATTGGAATTCAACGTGATGCAGCTACTTCACTGAAGCCGACATAGCGTTTCTTTTTTTATATATATTTACATTCGCTTTGGCCAACGTGCGTTCCAACAAAATGCACCATGTTGATATCACTGTTGTCTTCGCCAGCTGCCAAATGCGCATGCTATGCGCAGGTTAGAGCGCTCGTGCAAAACAGGAAGGGGTGGTAACGGTATAGGCTTCCAAAGCAACGTCGAGCGGCGCCATTACTCTTATCGCAACTGGGGGCATCTATGGCCACAACACTGCCGCCCACAAGATAAACGACACGTACACACAAGCGCTTGCGTGTACGTGCGTCTCTTCCGCGCACGCGCAGAGCTCTCGGATTGCATCTGTGGTGCATCACAATGTAACTATTGCTGACTAGCAGTGCTCTGGGCCGAATGAGGAGCGCATGCGCGCACGTGTCTTTGCCGCCGCCGCCGCTGGCGAATCCGGCGACAAACCGCCTTCGCGGGTAGCGTCTGCCACGCGCGAGCGTCGCGCCCATACCTGAGCTTGGGTTTCCTATCGCTATGCCATAACACTAATTGTTTGGCCGCGGCGCATGCGCCTTATCTAGTAGATCATACAGGAGGACATCGCTACGCGGCACTTCAGGTATATTTAAAAGAACGGTAACAGGATATAGGGCTGTTAGAGTATGATCAATATCGAGGCCAATGTGGTCTGGAGCGCCAAAACTTCTGCATAAGTTTTGCATAAAGGTAGCGCCCTGTCATTAAAAACAAACACGAGCAGGGTGAACTTCATCAATACTTCTTTTTGGGCGAGTTGGTTCATCATGGACGAAGGAAGTACCAGCGCGAACAAACACCCACAAGAGGAACGACACGTACACGAAGCGCTTGGTGTGTGTATACGTGTCGTTTATCTTGTGGGTGTTCGTTCGCGCTCGTACTTCCTTCTTCCATAAGCGGTGTGGGTAGTGACAACTCTGGCCACCCCGGCACGGTTTCTTTCCCGTAAAGAAATGCACCATATCCAGGGCGTCAGGCGAAGGTATATGATTCTCAGAATCCGCACACGTTCGACTTTCGACAGCTCGGGAAGGTCACCAGCAATGATGTGGTCGGCCCACATATCAATAATTAAATAAATAAATAAATAAATAAATAAATAAATAAATAAATAAATAAATAAATAAATAAATAACCCACAGTGCAGTGCTTGTGAGAACAAGTACCGTATACCCTCTGCCACGGCGCTTATAAGACTATACACCTTAGACGCTGATGGTTTCGCATAATGTATACACCCGAGCGTCGTTGTTCGGAACTATTGTTAAGGGATAAATTACACTGGTGAACACCAATAACGGCGTGCAGCGTTGGAAGAACGCAGCTGGTGTTCGAAATGGTTCTGAAGTTATTCGCTGTCCGGTGTACATCATGCCACCACGTCCGCTGGCGATCACCAAAGCAACTTGCTTTTCTGCGCAACCACCGAGTGCGCTCGGGCTTGATCCTTACAGTATAGTATACCTTACAGCGATTCGCATCGAAAGTGGATGGCATACAAGTCTTATAAGCCGCCTTCTACAACCAACCCTCCAATTTTTATGCCCCACTACGCTGGAGCAGCAGGAGCAGACAGCGCATAGAGCGCGGGCCCGATGGGCCGTGGGCGCGGGAGGGAGTGCTTCCCGTCGCGTGCGCACCTGGCGGTGCCGCGCGCGCGCGCGTTCGGACAAGGTGCGCGTGTTCCGTGCCAAAAGAGCCAGCTGGGCGGGCACTTTCCTTTTCGTCTCCCCCGGCGCCTCGGTGCTCGCGCAGACTATTTTGTTCCCTTCGCGAGGAGGCGACAAGCAAAAAGGCGCACTGAAGCCGGGCTGGCTGACCCGCGGCTCTGCCCGGTACTCTTCTCGAGACTCGACTGTCACCGGCGCCTGCCCCTGCTGCTGCTGCTGCTGCTGCGGCGGTGATTTCTGGGTGCGCCACGAAGCAGCCACAGCAGCGGCGGCAGCTACCGCTTTTAGGCGATCGTAAATTTTGATTCCCGGACGAGAGAAAATTTCCTCACCTCGACGAACGCGTGCAACCCAAGTTAGCAACCAGGCAGGGTGCTGCGCACTGTGAGCACGTTGTCGGTTTATTTGGGGAAGCATGACTTTGAGCGTGGCTCACGATGCTTCCCCGATATGCGCGCGAGAGAGCATTCTTTGTCGCCTCCCCGTTGTCCGGCGAAGGCAGCACGGGGCGCGCGCGTGTTTGCGTCTCACCTTGCACCTCGCGCGGCTCTCCGAGACATCCATGCAGGGCCCGTACGCCGCGGTACCGTTTTCGTCTTCTACGCTACCCTATACAGAGGAAAGCGAAATCATCTAATTTCAAATGATAAGAACGCAATATACGGTGCGTTTAATCTTAAATTCACATCATGAGTGCCCGCGTAGTTCGTTTGAGCATTCTGAAATTAAAATACTCGGGCTTTCTCGAAAAAATTAATAAGTTCTCTTCATGCCTCCGCCAGTCGATACCGCTCTAGAAATACTCCGCACAGAAAGACATCTTTTGTTCGAAACTATACATCAGCAAAAGCGGATGCAACACCATGCGCTGCATTTTGAAGCAGGATTCTCGGCTCAATTCCAGCGAGGTAGCCGCGATGAATAGCGCGGTAGGGTAACCAAGCTTCCCATTCATTTATGAGCCTGCGCGGTGCGGCACATGGACACGCGCGCAGCTGCCTGTCCCCGCTCCGGTGGCTTCGGGCGAGTGGGCCGAACAAAGAGGAACCGTCCAGGTTTCCCCAGAAGGCGTACTCGGAAGCAGGCATGCAACAGGGCTGCTCGCGCACTGCTTCGCCGCGAGCAGCGCGCGCGCGCCGGCGGAAAGGAGGCGCAGCAAGGCGTCAAGGCGCGAGCGCGGGGTCGAGAGGGCTGCATGCCGCCTCTCGACCGGCAGGTTCAAAGCGCCGCGTGCTCTCTCGAGCGCGCGTCGGTTGGGCAACGGCGCGGATGCCCGCTTTGGATACACCTGTGCTGCCCGCCGAGAAACCGCCCGTCTCTTCTTTGATTTAGGCTGACGGCGGCTGCGTTTTTGGAAGTCTAAATCACCGCGCTTATCCCCGCGGCGGATGTCCTTGCCACCTCCGTGACCTCTGCGGTGCCACCTCTGGCCGGAGTTGTTCTCGCGCGCCCAGCGGCGGCGAGCGGTGTCCTGTCACGGCGGGGCGTCCGGGAGCGCCAAGGGCGGAGGCGCCCCGCGCCGCACGCGAGACTCTTCCCTCCGCACCCTCTGGCGTAGCGCGTCGAAGATTGTTGTCTTCATAGCGCGAAGGCGGCAAGTGCATTTCCATGTAGCCCGAAGCAGGCTACGCGAAGCTGCGAGGAGGTAGTTTATGAGAACCTTGCACTTTTGCCTGTTCTCTGCGCGTTAGCAGTTTGGTTTTACTTCCTCGGTATCTTATCGCAGCCCGGGAGTAAAAACGCGTGGCCGTGCCTATTGCAATGACGGTCGCAGTCTGTATCCTGGTTGGTGATTTTACGGCCGACTGGCTGCCATTCAGAAAGCGAAGGCGTGGTGCATGCTATGCCTGGAATATATATAGATACGTCGTAACGGTGTTGCTTTTAGCGCATGTTTTCATTATAGCATGAAAAAAAAAAAAAAAAAAACGACCGAGCAACACCAAGAACGATTCATTCACTATGCTTCGTGCAGAACTCGAGCAATGTTAGCATTGGCGTATTCGACGAGACAAGCACGTGCTTATTTCCGTTTCATCGCTCTGTGCCTCATTGATATCGTAACGTGCACACATTTTGAAGAACCAACAGTCCTATTAATCGCGATTGAATTGTCCATACTTGTTCATTTTTTTTTTTTTTGTAGACGAAGAGAAAAAAAATCATTATTTTCCACAGAAACTGAACTGCACCACATACGTATACAGAGCATGTATAGCTTGTTTTACTTCAAACACTCTTTTAAAGAATCCCAGAAACATACTTTAATTACGTGACTACAAATTGATTGCCATTCCAGGTGGATATCGCATTCGAATATAACCAAATTAATCAACTGACTAATTCAGCTCGACTGCTGAACCGAATGTCGCGGGATCGAATCGCGGCCCCGGCGGTCGCGTTTCGATGGAGGCGAAATGCCAGAGGCCCATGCACTGTGCGACGTCAGTGCACGTTAAAGAACACCAAATGGTCGAAATTTCCGGAGCCCTCCCCTACCGTGTGCCTGCTTCGGAATCATATCGTGGTTTTGGCACGTAAAACCCCACATATCGATATTATTGCTGACGACCCTGGCTGTGTTCCAATTCTGGACAGCATCGTAGACAGTCTACGCTGACAGCTTAGAAGACAGCATCGGGGTCATGTTGTTCGACAAATGGAACGCGTCTAGAAGACGTCTACGCGACGTGATGCCACCTAGCGTCGAGAAGAGAAAGCTAAGAAAACAAACGCAAATGTTCTTTCTTTAGCCTCTTTCGTGTTCAAACCTATGAAAAAATTAACGTAGCTTACATTGAGCGCCTGGAAAAGCGCCTACTGGTGTACAGACGACCACACCGGCGAGATCCGAGCTACGCGAGCATTGCGCTGAGCCGCCATCTTGTTTGGACAGCAAAGTAGCCTACATCGTTTTTGTCTTTCTCGAAGCTGTCTATTTTGCCGGCTACGTGAGAATTGGAATGGGACTTGACCCCTTCAGACACGCATTATGATTCACTGTCTGCAAATGCGTCAAATTCGCATGGCATGATTCGAAGGCACTCAGTATTACATTCCAGGAAAGAAAACGAACGAATGTGTTGCTTTGTGTGAGTTTGAGTAATTGATGTTAATTCGCGTGTAACTAATTATCTAATTATTCTGCCATCAGTCAGCTTCAATACTTGCATAAAAAGAATCATTAGGCCCGAATAGCATGCACACATTCTTTTTTGGTTGTATTCGTTTTGAGCGGAGAAAAAAAATACTCTTGACGTTGGTCCTGGAACGCGGCACATCGAACGATCGTCTAACATGGTAGTGTCTCCAGCAAAGTTATCCTCTGCAGCAATACGCAGGACAATGAAGTTAAATGACCACTAGTCATCCAATCAGGGAGCGTGCACGAATGTGCACACTGAGTTTCAAGAACATTTGAAGAAACGCGCGGCGGGGGACGCGCCTCTGAAGTTCGTGTCCCCAAACGAGGACGCCGTGTCGCAAAGGGTTAAGATGGCCGCTGTCCACTTAGCTGTCTATTTAGCCGTCTATGGTGAGTATTGGAACACACCCCCTATCGATTTTGACCCGCCGCGGTGGTCTAGCGGTTATGGTGCTCGACTGCTCACCCGATAGTCGTGGGATCGAATCCCGGCAGCGGCGGCCACATTTCAATGGAGGCGAGATGCTAGAAATGCGGCGATCATCCCTTCGACCGCGCCTCAACGTTTCGTCCGACAAGCGCGGCGGCAACGCCGAACCCGTCGGGCAAGCTCCAGCGGTTGCGCCGAATGGCACCGCCGGCGATGGCGCCGTCTAGCTACGTGCTAGACGTGAGAGGTAAGCACAGTGTTCAATTTCAAAACTTCAATTTAGGTGCACGTTAAAGAACTCCAGATGGTCAAAATTTTCGGAGCCTTCCACTACGGCGTGCCACATAATCATATCCTGGTTTTGAGACGTAAAACCCAACAATTACTACTGACCCTAGCTATTTACCAATTCTAGCGTATCCTGAACTTTCTGATATGGGACTAATGATTATTGATAAATTCAGGCTTCTTAATCTCATACTTAAATGAGAACATCAGCAACTGACAGGAATGGAATCAGTCCTCAATTCCTCAGTCTACGGATCATTATTCGGTCATTTTTTTCTCAGCTTTTTTCAACGTCATTACACCCTGCCACATTGCCCATCGATTGGAAAGCGGGGAATGTGATTCCTGTCCCTAAACTAGCTGACTCAACTAATCCTACCAATTACAGACCAATAACTTTGACAACTATCTCATGTAGCTTCTCGAACTCGTGATGTATTCTAATCTAATCGAACTTCTCGAACAGAATAACATCTTTCACAACAGTGAGCATGGTTTTAGGAAACAGTACTCATGCGAAACTCAACCTCTACTTTACTAACGACTTATTTTCGGCATTTTACACTGGTTCTATTATAGACCGTATTTTCCTTGATTCCCAAAAAGCCTTCGCTACCGTTTCTCACCATCTGCTTTTACTAAAACTAAGCCTGCTAAGTATTCACTCGAATTTATTGCATTGGATTAAATGGTTTTTACCTAATGGAACCCGGCATGAAACTGCTAACGGCCATAACTCTCGCAATTGTTCTGTCACATCCGCTGTACCGCAAGGCTCCGTCCTCGGACCCTTCTCGTTTCTAATTTGCATTAATGACATGTCCACCTGCGTTACGTGAACAATCAGGCTATTTACCGATGACTGTGTCCTCTACCGAGTAATAACTAACCCTCATGATTCTCCTCAACTTTAATCTGATCCTGACAGCATTACTCCTTGGTGTTCACTTTGGTCCTTGAAATTAACTGAATGTTAACAAATGCGAAATGATGAGGATCTCCCGAAGAAGTGTGCACTGTACTAGCATACAAGAAAGTCTTTTGTCGAGACAGAACTCGACAAAAGACTAAATATTTTTTGGACATTCAAGGTTTCGTTTCATCACCTCCTCATAATCATCAACACCGTCTTTTTACTCTCTTTACCACCCCCTTCCCTTTCCAAACGCTGAGTAGCAGGTCAGAAAATTGATTCAGGCCGACGTCTCAGCTTCTCTCTCATAATAAAACCTATATCTCTCTCCCTCTCTCTGTTTATTAACAGCGAAGTTGTCCTAGCTCGGCGAAAAGTGTGTGGAGTGCGTGACCGTGCCAGAAAACTATCATCATCATGAACGGGTATGTGCCACAGAATTTGGGCAATACCCACTACTCACCGCTACGGCGTGGCCTGTAATAACACTAGTACAGAGAGAGAGAGAGAGAGAGAGAAAGAAAGAAATAGAGAAACGAACAGAGAGACGGAAGAAAACATATAAAGAGAGAGAAAGAGAAAAATTCTTGCCAAAAAGTTTTTTCACATGGTGGGATTCGAACCCGCGTACCCTCGATCCGAAGGTGAGCGTCCTAACCACTCGGCTATCCAGGCACGCCAGCAGAACTTAGCATAGCCTTGTACAGTATAGTGCAGCAAGGTGGTGGGAAAAGGGAAGTGGGCGTGAGGAGGAGAGATGTGATGGTGAGGGGGAAAGGAGGAGGGGAGAGAGTAAAGCGTAGCAGAGAAAGAATGAGAAAGAGAAAGAAATGCAGAAAGAAAAAGAGATAGAGAGAACATCAACGAAAGAGAGAGAAAGTAGAGAGAGAGAAAAAAGATAGAAAGAGGAAGCTAACATCGCGTCGTCTAGCGACAGATACCGCACCACCTGGCCAAGCCGCGCATGCGCAGTAGCTAAGCCACGCCCACCAACGGAGCCATTGCGCGCAACCTCCGCTCTATATAGTGCATAGCCTGGCTGCGTACTCCCGAGGATCTCGAAGCCGCGCATCTCGAAGCTGGACGTGTCGGTCGACGGGGAGTACGAGCGGCGACGGGCCCGTGCTTCGCTGTGCCAAGCTTTGCGCGACTTGGTGCAAACTGCCCGCAATTTTTCCCTAACTAATTTACAGTTGTCATCTGTCAATACTTATAAATACTTAGGTGTCCACACAGATAACAATTTATCAAGGAATACGCATATCAACTACGTGACTAACAATGCGATCCACACTCTCGGTTTTTGCGTCGTAACTTTGCCTCGGCTCCCGTTCCCTTAAAAACTCCTCCTTGTTTGAAAAGCTTTAGTCAGGTCTAAACTCGAGTACACTTCTTCAATCCTCACTCATATACACTCGAGTACACCTCTTCTATGATCTTCACTCATATACACTTCAAAACAGACTAGACGCCATTCAAAATTGTTGAGTTCGGTTCATTATTGTTGCCAATTATTATCGCACCGCCAGTATTACTTCAATAAAAGCTTTCTCTAGACCTCCCCAACCTAACATAAGGAAGCTCCGAAGCAGGCCCACCTATGTCTTTTTGATAAGATCTTCTTTCTGAATCCTGAACTGAAACGCACCTTGTTCACTCTGTCTTGTTACCTTTCATCCCGCGTCGACCATAGCAGGTTCAAGTGCCGTTCTGTCAGGCCAACGTGCACTTACACTCGAACGCGCAGAAGACGTCATCAGAATGGAATCACCTCCCCGCCTCTATCACCAAAACCACTGGAGTCGCCCCGAAAATTTTTCAATTTTGCATGTATACACTCAAACATACAAACACACGTACGAACATACATAAAAGGTGGTTGAAACCCCACCGAAAAAATTTCTGGCTACGCAGGCCAGCCACCCTGATCATACAACATTCAAGACTGCCATTTTGAACCTGCAACACTCCTACTCTCTGTAACGCCACAGTGGCGTTGAGAGTATTTAAATAAATAAATAAATAAATAAATAAATAAATAAATAAATAAATAAATAAATAAATAAATAAATAAATAAATAAATAAATAAAAGTTTTTCCCGTCTGCAGGAACCGCTTGAAAGTGAATGTAACGTGGCGCCTGACAAGCTGAGAAGCATTTTCATCTCATAGATAGAGAGGAATCAAGGGAAGTACGCACCTCTCGAAATCACCAGTGATCTCCAATTAAACCCTGTCTTACCTAAATACAACTTATGTCTGCGAATGCTCTAGCTGACATGTTAGTGCGTTACAGTGCGTGTGTTACAGTAACCATACATACAATGTACGCAAAAGAACAGGCATGCGATAAACATGATCATTGGCTCTGTGGTAAGACGTGAGTCAAAACGTCAAAACTTTTAACCGAATGAAAACGCCGCCGTTGCCATTCGCTTTCTTGAAAGTGTCACTGTCCGGTAATTCTGTCTTAAACCTCCAAGGCGGGGCTTACGAAAAATATTAGGAGTTTTCAACGAGCGCACCTGAAGATCCAGACACGACGTCATTGCCATATCGTATCTTGGTGACCTTCGCCGCTTACGTGTCAAAAGCCATTCGAAATCACAGATGCCATGAACATATCGTACGCACTAACACCTATACACAGAACCCCTACACTCTAAGAAAAAAGAGAGTCAAAAGAGGGTCATAGAACCGTGACTCCCTTCGGGTGTCCATCTGACCCCTTTTGGAAGGTACAGGCAGAAAAAAAGAGTTCGCATTTGGGAAGGAGTCACTGGACCCTCCTGAAGCGCGTTTCGATTGGCTTCGGTATACGGAAGAGCCGCCGTATACGCCGTACATATCGCACGCTCGCCCTTTGGCGCCGTTGTGGCGCCTTGCTCGGCGACGCAGACGCAGACGGGGTTGGCGCTGGGGTGGCGCGCCGCTCTCCTCTCTCAGTCAGAGAACACCCATGTCTCAGTGTCTCAGTCGTCTCAGTCTCCTGGTCTATTGGAATGCGTTGCGTGGATGAGTTGGTTGCGCGTCTTCGGTGGTATTGAAGCCGGCTCCGTGCACGAAGTGACTCTTGGAGGGCGGAATATTCATGGAGCTGCAGACACCGACAACGGGCGCCAGTAAACGGTGAGTGTACTGCTTTCGTAGGTACTAATTATACAGCTTTAGCTGGGCGTCTGCAGCAGCTCTGCGGAATCTGCCCGCCATTTCCAACAGTAGCCTGTATCCGCGGGGCTGTTGCGGATGCCCAACTAAAGCTGTCAGTTAACGAGTTGCCACCGTTATGCGCGTTGCTGTACAAGCTCCCATAAAGTGAGCGATGCAAACAATAATCGAGGGTCATTTCTTGCTGATCGCACGTCGTGTCTGCACTACTGAAGGTGCAAGATGTCGTTTTGAGGTGCACTTTAGTCTACTGCATAATAACATTTCCATCGACCTTGAGTGTGCGGCGTGCTTCCACGCGTGGGAACGCGAAAAAAAAAAAAAAAGCCTGTGTACAGAACGCTCAGACGCACTATATGTAATGGTTTTTGTTGGCTTAAAGACTAGTTTGAGGTGCAGATATAGTACGGTGGCTTCCAGAATGTACGCGGTAGTCATTCAAGTTGGACACGCCTCGCCGGTAAAGTGAAAGAAGCTCTAGACTTTCGACGGCGCGCGTTGTTGCGGCCGCCGGCGTGCACTCTCTTCCCTCGTTTCTGTTTGCTGTTTTCGTGGTTTGCATACACTGCGATGACGTTGGTCGCTATAACAGAATCGAGTGAGTGTACGTGATTGTGGGAGTTATGTGCGCTAATTCTAGCATATGACATGTCTGATCTCGACGTGGACGGCGTACGCACGCGCTGGGTGTCGTTCGGGCCCTAGTACTCGCATCTGTTTATCTGAGTATTTAACGATGGGTTACGTTTGTAAGACGTGCGGTCAATAACCGCTCACGGCATGCCCCTGGCTGCCGGAGGATGTGCTTTGTCGTTTTGTTGTTAGCCTTTACCATGTCTGTGTGAACCACTTATTGTGTAGGTTTTGCAAACTTTTACTGCAATTTCATTTTCTCATCATAATATCACGTTCTGCTTTTCAGATACCGTTTTTCATGGTGCTCACGCTGGACAGGAGCGACAACCTAGCAAGCCACAAGTCTGATGCCTCAAGCCGTCACCACTTTTTTATTTATTCTTAATCACAAGGAATAAATATGGAAATATGATGGCGATTTCTGCTGTTCATTTAGCACCCTATGACACTGTGCACATCACAGTCACACATTTTAGTTGGCTACACTCATAGAAGCATGTAAATGAGGAATACCCAAACTTCTTAATTGGAAATCACAGACCATCTTTTCGCGCTTTCTATATAACTTTGTTGGAAAATATGTGTTGTTTTGACGAGTTTTATTAAAATAATGCTAAAACTGAACTACTCTTTTTTTACAGCCGCTGGGCAGAACGGCAAGTATTATTGGACATGCTTAAAATGAATACTCCACTATTTTCAACAGTAGTCGCGCAAAAGTAGAGCAAGGATCAAATGAGTAGCTTAAAATACTTGTGGAGTCGCTTGATGCTTTGGTGTGGGTCCCTTGACTCCCCTAGGAGCGTTACCGGCAAGGGGCGTCTGACTCCCTATGAGTGGTAACGTGATCCTCCCGATGAGAGTCTTTGCACTCTTCCTAGAGGGTCAGGGGACTCTCCTAGAGCGAGCCGACCCTGGCCCACCAAGAGAGTCACCGTGACTATTTAAAGAGAGTCCTATACGTGGCAAGTCAGAACTCTCCGAAAAGAGTCACGCATACTCTTTTTTTTCTTAGAGTGTACAACCAACTGCAGAGCAGGAAAGACGGTGCTGAAACTTAAGTAGACAGCGATAAGCTGTGAGCAAGAACATGCATCATGGAAGAGGAGAAAGCGGGGAAGGGGGAGATACTGGACATGGTGTTGAATGGAAGTGATCATGTGATTACGCAGTGCTTCGCCGAGCTCTCGCAAGGGTGTCTTGATTACGTTCACGTCTGTTGCAGGTGTTCGCTGTGGACGCTATACATTAAAAGCGCATTGTTTTCTTTCTTTTCGCTGCGCACCTGTTTAAGATGATCGAAGTTTCTGACATGGACCATGTATTCCCTTTGCGGTCTTTGTGAAATGAGGCAAGCCGGCAAGGGGAATCAGAGTGTTTCTGTGAGTGCGGTGTGAGCTAATGTGCTAATGTTAACTAATTCAACCCCACAGCCCCGAAATTTTTGCTGTATGTATGTATGTATGTATGTATGTATGTATGTATGTATGTATGTATGTATGTATGTATGTATGTATGTATGTATGTATGTATGTATACAAACATACGATTATCGATACAATGTGGTTGGATCCCCCGTCCGCGCGCGCGCGCGCGCACACACACACACACACACACACACACACACACACACACACACACACACACACACACACACACACACACACACACACACACACACACACACACACACACACACACACACACACACACACACACACACAACATTCTGGCTACGCCCCGGCATTCTACAGTATTTATAACGATTTATTACATGAGTAGTTAGGTGCATATTCCTCTTCCAAACATTAAGATCGGTTTTAAACTATAGTTCCAGCAGTTTACTGTATTACATGGCATTCGTGCGGCACCGCTTTTTTTTAATGATCACAACTATGTAGGGCTTCCTCTGTGCTGTCCGTTGTGTTCGAAATATAACAGCACTAATTCATAACTGGACTCGAAGGAGTTAACTGAAGTTCGAATCTTACGAATAAGTAAATTTTGATTTTGGCTTTATTACTGTTCCACTTGTGATTGAGGGAAGCACCTCAAGCGCTCGTAGCGTGGCATGAATTTGGCATGAAAGCTCACAAACTGATATTTCATAACAGGCATTTGCCTAACGAGTAATATTTTCAACTAGATCTCATAAAAAAGGTAATGAAAAAGTTTTGCGAATGAGGTGTTCTCTCATTACTTAAGAGCAACTTAATATATATTGGACGATTCTTTACAAGATGACATATGTAGAATTGGTGGTTTATTAGAGCAACAGAATGGGTGCCAATGCGAAGGCAGACGAGGTCGAGGATGACAGATACACGATTTGATGGTGTAATGTGGTTACGCAATTCACGCAAATGATGTGGTTACGCAAGTCAGTTGATGCAAGACAGGGTAATGAGGAGATCGTTGGGAAGGGCCTTCGTGCTGCAATGAACCTAAATTAGGCCGAGTTGAAGGTGACGCAACGTTAGATTTCGAAGGACCGAAAAATACCTTCCTCCATTTTACGAACTTTCCGAGTTAACGAAATAATTCGAGTGCCCTCATCGTTAAATCGAGTTTTAACAGTAGTGCACAAAAACAAAGAATATGGCAAAAATACGCATGCTGCTTAAATGAAATGGCTCCTTGAGATCGCGCACGAAACGCCAAGCGCACGCGGCAAGCCAGACAAAACGACGCATGTCGCGGCAAAAAGACGCGCATGCGCTGCACAAATGAAAAACGATAAAGAAGCGTAAGCTAAATTCAAAAGGGACTTTCTGAACAGACGTTTCGGATTTAGTTGCACGGTGTGTGATCGACCCAGGTTCGAAATTTGTCACCTCCGTGTCGTGTGCTAAGGAAGGAAGGAGAAGGAGAGAAAGGAAAGGCAGGGATGTTAACCAGTCTAGAAGGACCGGTATGCTACCTACACTGGGGGAAGGGATGGGGGAGATATAAAGATAGAGAGAGAGAACTAAACAGCTTCATTGGTCATCCACCTTCACGGGGAGGAAAGGCTCCTGAATTTTTACAGCGTGTATACCTGTTGGCCGCGCGTCGTAGAAAATTATCGTCATCACGAACCGGCACGCGCTATCTTCATCCTCTTCTTCACTGTCGCACCCTTCTTCCTCTTCTGCTTCGCTCCCACAGCACGTGTGCCGATAAAAAGATAGAAAGACAGAGAAAGAAAGAGAACGAGAGAAATAGATGGAAAGAAAGGGAAGATAGAGAGAAAGAGATAGAAATAAACATACACAAAAAAGAGTTTTAAAAAAGAGAGCAAGCATAGTATAGTATAGCAAGGGGTGTGAAAGAGAGAGAGAAGCCTAGCCAAGCCAGGACCAGCTATTGGTCCCCACCATCTCTGCTGTGCAGTGGTCTAAATCATGGGGGGAGGGGGTGTCCTGACCCCCCTTGTGTTCGCTAGGGTGGACACCCCTTGCATGTGTACACCCCCCCCCTGAGATTTATTTTTCCAACATCATATTTGAATTACTTGACAGTTAAAGGGACCCAGAAGCGATTTTTTCAAATTTTGTCAGCGTTTAGGCTTCAGCATCATTAGATCATTCGCACCATAAATTAGCCGACGCACTTGTATCAAGGCAGCTACGGGCCATTATATGTGAAGCCCTTGCGAAGCAATCTGAAGCCCTTCCAAAGAGCCGAAACGAAGTACGAAAGTGAAATCTGGTTTTCGTTTCAAAAGGTACTGAGAGCGCGAGCTTCCTGAAATGGTATGGATTACTGCTGACGTGCCGCAAATGTTCATTACTCTGCGCTTTAAAGTGCGAAATAAATAAAGAATTCGCGATCATCTACCATTATTTATTTGGGTTCACGATTTGTTGGAAGCCATTGACAATGAAGCATGAATCCGATTGCTCCACCATGATTGTGTTCAATCAGCGGCGAGCAAAAACATGCTTTAGAATACAGGTTTAAATCGTCGGAGGCTTTTTCTTACTGGTTGCAGGATGGGGAATTAAGCTGAAGTTAAAGAAAAGCTGTACCTATGCGCGCACAGGCGTGCACAGGATTCCCCATTGGGGTGGGGGTGGGGGGAGGGAGTAAAGTAGCACTGCATCCCCCCTCCCCCATTGTGGTCGAGTCCAAAAAACAACACACTTCACACTGGATGAAAAAATTAAAATGTAGCTATGACGTGCTCCTCACGATGGCCTGCCTTTGGTCCTTGGCTTACCAGAAGCAAAGATGGGAAGTAAACAGTTCTTGGAATGCAACATCAGGGGCCTTCGGCCACCATTATCGTGAACAATCTGCGTGGCCATAACCCTGCTCTTTAAACAATGACGGGGCAGGTAAGAGTGAATAATTGTATGGGGCAGACTTTGCGCCCCCCTTAGGTTACTATGGGGAGGCGCACCCCTTGCCCCCCTCCCCCCCTCCCTCGTGTGCACGCCTATGTTTACGCGTTTAACAAAAAAGTTGTAGTACTTTCGTTTGATGGTTTACCCCGAATGGCGTATTAGCTGGAAATAAGCTAGAAAATGGCTGTTGAGTGCTGTTAGGCTAAGCTCCCTGGCCCGGCGTCGTGGTACATGCTCGTGTTCTTTTTATTTTGTTTAAAGCATGAGTTAAATTTTCGTATAATTAAAAATAAAACCTATATTTACAAAAAAACAAAATGGCTGCCATGGCAAGTTGTGTGTCCCCCCTTGTGATTCTTCTGGATTTACGCCACTGTAGTTGATAATGGTGATATGGTGATGATGATGCAGTAGCCATCGATTCATCTATATGACTGTGACCGATGATTGAAATGTACATGCTTAGTTATCAAGTGATGAAGAAGCAGTCATGAAGTGATGAGTGTGCTCTACACCCTGGCAGATGTTTACTATATTGGCCTCGAGGAGTTACGGAGTCGCCCTCTATCGAACGCGCCTCGATTGCGTGCTAGACAGGATACCGCCGGCGCGCTCCCCATAGGTTTTGCTGTCGGCGCTCTACAAAAACACCTCGCGGAAGCCCTCCAGGGCATTTCTGTAAGTACTTTCGAAATGAACTGTGTTCTGTAATGTCAAAATAATCATTTTCGACGAACTGAAAGCACAAGATAGTCTACAGTCGCTGTCTCTTTGCAGAAAACCGAGCACCCGCTTCACGCGGTCACCGCGTTGGAGACCCCTGAACCGGCCTCTTGCGTGAAAGGTAGTCACTCGCTGAGTGCAAACTATGTGAAATATCTCGTTAGAGTAGACTGCCTGTATAACCAAACGGAGCATAACAGAAAGAAGCCTCAAGCCAGCGATCGCACGGGTTCGCGACGACTGACGGTGCCTCCGCATGTATGAGCGTCTGCATGTGTTCGTACTGATGGTTTCGCTTTTGCTACGAGCGCGTTTTGGCACCGCGCTGTGAACTTTAAGCCGCAAAATATGAGAATTTGTGAGTAAACAAACAACTACTGTTGCGCGGACGCTATCAGAGCAGTTCAAAAACAATTTCCTTACAACTGCGGCTTCGGTGCGCATGGCAACTTTGTGATCTGCCGTCCCGACGATTCAGTGTTTTTTTTTTCTTTTTCGGTCAAAATTCGGATAAGTTTCAATGTCATTTGACAAGTTGTCTCGCACTGAGTATTGATCGGTCTTCTCAGCGGGCAAATGCCGCTGCTTCTGTTTCTTTATTCCGCGCATTCGTTTCGTTTGGTGCTCATACAAAACGTGAGCAGGTGCGACGCCTTTTTTTAATGCTCCTTAATTATCGTTCCGTTTGCATTCCAGTGAACTTGCCGCTCTCTGTCATCAACAAATTCATAGACCAAAGCTTCACCACTTCGAGATTGCTGGTGGAAGAAGAACCAGTCTACGAGACCGAGCATGTAGTAGCATGCGACGCAGAAAAAGAAAGAAAATACAGTAACGTTTGCCGGACTTGTTCTGCAAACGTCGGCTGTGAACTAGGACGCACATGAACTTGAAATAGCGGTGAATAAAATAGAAGTTATTGCAGCAACCAGCAGCCGCAAAACAGGATAGTAATTATTTGGCGAGTACCCCAGCAATTTTCGCAGCAGTGTCCTGTCTAACGCCAACAGGGTGGCATCTTTCCCACGTAAATAAATGAGGCTCCAAGAAAATACATGGGGTTGGCCGGTGGGCCGATCACGGAGGCAATGCAAAACTTATGTAGCTTATGAAGCAATGCATGCCTCATCAAATGGGAAGGTTGCCCGTCGGCGTCCCGCGTCGGCGGCGTCAACACGAGTGATGCAAAAAATAATCGTCACGTGATGGTGTCACCATATGACGTCATCATGACGTCACAGATCGCCAAAATAGTAGCGTCGTTATGACGTCACATGATGACGTATTCACACGTCATGGTCGCTTTGCATTGCCTCCGTGATCGGTCGCGGAGGCCGTGCAAAACCGTGTTAGGCGCAAAACTCTTTTGAAGGGGGACGCGGGAGAATCAGTACATCGACTGACAAGAAGATGGTTTTCGCCTTCTAGTCATCTGTAACGAATGCATAAGGGACCCTGTGCGTTTTTTTTTTAATTTAACGTATCTAAACAATGACTTGCGCATCTGCAGCCGATTTTGCGGACGCTGAGCACGAGGCCGACGATCAAGAGGTCGCATTGGAGGGTTCTGAGATGGCATCGCACGTGGTAAAAGGCAGCGCTTTTACCACCCTGTGGCAGATAAGCATCATTTGCCGGCGGGAAGCGCGCGCGGGCCACCGTCTCAGTGTGCGCTGTCTGCTACTCACCCAGCATCGCAGGCCCGACGCAGTAACAAAAGTCTTCGTCGCGGATGTGCTTGTTGCACACAAGACTCGTAGCGGATGGCTACTTGCCGGTTCTTAGCTTTACAACCCACGCTTCACGCTGTTTCTTGTCCCGCGGTTACCAGTGCAGGTTGACACTGGGCTCCTTTGCGTAAGCTCGGCACTGCGGCACCGAGCGGTATAGAGCCCCATGTTCGTCGCCTTCGGAGGCAGCCACTCTATTACAATGGTTTCAATTGAGTAGAATATGAGAGAACACTTCCGAATTTGAACAGACCGCAGCGCATGTGGGACTTGAAACTCGTTTTCAAAGCACGCGGCAGCGCTCCACAAGCAGCCGACGCGGCCGCTGAGACCACGCGATCCTGCCAAGCACGTCACGCCGACGGTGGCGCCTGCGTTTCCAGTGGTGGGCCTCGAGGCCAATAGGGTCTGTTGAGGCGAGGTACGTCTCGAAAGTATCCGCTTAGCAATTACACAATACCGGCAGCTCGATGCCTCTTATTCACACCTGCCGCCGCAGTCGCTGGTCATTTAGTAGCATACGTTCTTCATGTCGTTTTATTCCTTTATAGCGGAGGGTGTGAGGGGCCAAAAGGAAACAAAATGGACTCCGGGGGCATCCGTGTTTGCGTGTGTTCACGTCCGTGCGCCTCGCACGCGCTTCTTTCCATCGAGTATCCTGCGGAGTTCGAAGTGGTACTGTCCATGCTCTCGAGCAATTGGCGCGCGTTCGCCACGGGGGCGCACGCGCGGCCCGTCGGCAACATCTGGCCAAGCCTCCAGCGTCTAGCGGCGTTTTCAACGAACAGCGGGACGCACCGGGTGTAGCTAGTGCGTACACGTTAATACCGGCGTAATGGGCACTGTGCCGTCGGTTTCGGGCCGATGCTTTTCCGGAGGTATACTATAACGCGCTACCAGCGTGGATGCGGCCGCGGCTCTCGCTTCCTCTCCATTTTTCTTCCGGTTTGCGGGCGCTTCTCTCCTGTGCCCATTTTCGCTCCCTCCTTCCGAAGCCAAAATAGTTAGCGGAACCGGGGGCTATTGACTGCCTCGCTAGCGACTCGACTGGCCATTTTGGCCGCGGGTCAAGTACACGCGTGCGCGCTGAGCTCTCTCTCCCTGGCAAGCACTCCTTGAGTGTCGGTGAACGAGGCAGCCGGAACGCGGTGGCGTGCCCCTTCCATAGGCCTCCAGACAGGTTTACTTGTTTCGGATAATTTCCGACAATGCAAAAAGAATGAGCTCAGGCACGGGAGGGCGGCGCGTGCGCTCATCCTTGGGCCGAAGCGTCAGGTGGCGGGCCGCAAGGGGCACCCCCGGGCGGACACGGGTCGGTCAGCGAGGCGGACGGCGTCTGCTGCTGTTGCGGCAATCGGCGGCCGACCTGCGGCTGCCGGAAGTTGGGAAACCCGCGCCGTTGGGTTTCACGCAGTGCAAAGTTGGCGTGCGGATTCGCGCCGCAGCGCTCGACCTCAACCGTGACCCGGTGGCCGAGTGCGCAACAGCGAGGCGGCTCGGGCTCACCGGCGTGGCTGCCGCGAGCGAGAAAGCGACCAGTGCGCTGCAGCGGACCCTCGGAGCAATGGCGATCCACCTGACTAGCCGGGGTCGGGCTCTCGCGATTGAATCAGTTCATTTCACGCAGCTAAGAGCTTGGGGAATTTCGTGTAGCTGACACCTATATGGCGATTCAGCAATATGCAATAGTGGTTGCTTATTCACGGATTGAACGGAGGCTAATATTGTTTAATTGGCATTTTCGCGCTGGAGATAAAATATCCTTCCTAGAGTAATATCGTGCGCATGCATATGCGAAGCAATAGAGTTTTAGGTTAGGGCACCCAAACTTTGCGGGCCAAGAACCACTGCGTGTACAAAAGAAGACAAATACAGCACGAAATAGCGCGGAATGGCCGCAGTGAAATTTGCGTTCCCCAACACTTGAGAAGTCTCTGATCACGATGAACTTTCTATCAAAGCATCCCCAATCCCTCGATCAGTGCAAACCGGCAACCCAAGTTTTTATCCTGTTTGGCATTCTTGCCACTATTCTTCCTTTTCATCTTCGCTTATGCCCGTCTCTCTTTCTCTTTTGATACTTTCACCCTTTCCCAGGTGCAACCAACCCGAACACTCGCTGATTAACCTGCCCGCTCTTCTTGTATCCTTGGTCTATCTGGAGCATGTATGTACAGCACCGACTAATGGGCACGTCCTCAGATATAGAGTTCCTGGAAGAATAATAGTACGGTGTGGGGTTTATAATTCACAAAGACACTGTAGCAACATTGATGAATTCTTCAGGATCAATGAAAGGGATAGGCGATATTTCAAATTAAATAAATATTGAGCGACTGGGCTATCTTTACGAAAAGAAATTATTTGGACATTTCGCAATGGCTGTACGTTTTTTTTCTTGGAATACTTTTAGAATAAATCAACACTTTAAAAATTGGCTGATTACTAATTTGTTAATTAATAATCTAAGCTCACAGTATAGATAACTTGAATTGCGCAAGACTCCACTGAATAATACTAAGTTGGTTATGATTATCGTAACGCATGTGTGGATATTTTAAGGCTTGGCACGGGTTAACGAAACACCCTGTATATACCAAACTGACAGAAATGATCTCGCGTACTGAAGAAATAGCATCAGCTGCCTTGTTCATGCGCAGAACCCAAATATTCCTTGGCTGCTTAGGTTTTTTTGGAACGTCGGGCCGATAGTGGTGGCTATCATCCAGTATATATGTATGGAATTGCGTGTCGAAAAGCCTTCACGAAGCTTTTCGTAATTTTCTACGGTGGTTAGCCGGTTTGGTCTTAGTCCCACAAATGAGAGTGTCATCGCTGTTTATCGGGAATGGCACTTAAGCGTCGCAGGAGGGAATAAGTGACTCATTGAGGGATCAAAGTTTGCAGCAGAGCGAGCGAGCTCCGTATGAATCGCCACTTCTCTACTCACACATGACGTTGATGACCTTGAGAGCGGTTTTTCACCAGGCAGATGGCTGTCGCTAGCGCCTCGGCAGACTACGTACGCGCACCCGTATAACGTGTTGAAAGACCTGAGCTCGCTACAATCAGCGACGGAAACACCTGGTTAACGCCCGTATAACTGCATAGGCGCGTGTCGCGGGCATCGGTGTGTCTTGTGGGCTTCTCACTAAAGCAGCGACTGTTTACGCGTACAACCGGGCTGTGCGCTGAAACCAATTAATGAGACTGCTGTTCGCCGTAGGACGTCGGTTTGCTGACCGCAGATTGCAGGTGTCGTTTCTGCCAACATTCGTTGCGCCACTGTTCGTCTATTAGGCCATTTTGAATCTATCTATCTATCTATCTATCTATCTATCTATCTATCTATCTATCTATCTATCTATCTATCTATCTATCTATCTATCTATCTATCTATCTATCTATCTATCTATCTATCTATCTATCTATCTATCTATCTATCTATCTATCTATCTATCTATCTATCTAAAACATTGTCTCATTTAGAACCTTATGAATGCACATTCGTAGATAACGGATGTTGACCTAACAACCGAACAGTGTATAACAAATGACAAAAACCATATCGGTCCATTACAATGATCACACTATTTTGTATCCACTGCAGGACGGAGGACTCTCCCAGAGATCTTCATTTGTACGTTGTCTTGCGCCAGCAGACACCATCTTATGTCTGGAGGCTCTTCATTTCAACACACCACCTTGTTCAACACGGTCAGTGCCTCACCGAGCAATTCAATGTTGAAGTCTTCGACTGGTGTCAAGAACGACTACCACAGTTATGAAACGTGGACATGGTTACAGGATCCCGAGTTTCCACACCTACGTCTGCACCTTGACGTCACCTTAGAGTTAGTGCCCATGAGGTGCGTTGGGATATCCCACACTAAGCTAAATTATAAGATTAGGTAGCCCTATATATACGTATATAGCATATATACCCTAATCGCAACAAACACGTGCGGCCACCTACGGCTTCAAGGCCCCTTACGAAGTCTTTGCCAGGCAAAGGACGAATGGTTCGCTAGTGAGTTTGAGTCTAGCTAGTGCCATATGACCGCAAGCCGTGGAAGGGGCACTGGTGCTCGTTAATCAACACAAGGCCAGAGACGTAGAGACGCAGCCAGAGCGCGGTGTCTGGGACTGCGGCCCGTCAAAACACACATGTGTGGTTGCCTCCCCCACGCACGCGACGGAAGAAGTTGGCGGCATGTGGTTGGCGCCCGACGGCTTCCGTCCGGGGAGAGAGGAAGGAAAAAAAAAGATGTTCTCACAACAGGTGCTCTCCGCTGCGGAGGGATGCACCGGTCCGCCGCCCACCCAGCAGCAGCAGTAGCAGTGCCGTTCCGGAGGGCAGCCTCCCGTTACTCCCGGAGACACGGGCCGTCGTAGGGACACCCGATCGCTGGCGGGACGCCGGAAGTGCTGCACCTGTGCCCCGCTTCCGGCCGGCTCAACCACGTGGCACATGACGCTGTTATGGCACAGCCGACCGGCACTCGGCAGCCAAACCACGGGCCGATTAGAGCGCGCGGTGAAATGTCTGCCAGGACGGGAAGAGGAGAGAGTGAGGACTTCCACCGGCAACCCGCGAGGGCGTATCGCCCTCGATCGCCGACAGCTCGTCGACAGCGGTGATCCTGGCTCTTGATCGCATCAGGCGGCGGAAATTCGTGTCTTTCTCCTATGCGCGCAGAATACACGTAAACGTATGTCCACTTCGAAGTCGCCTCCGCTCTTCGAAGTTGTCTGAAGGCGATGGACCAACGTACGCAACGCATTTCTGATGTGCTTTCCGAATAATTTGTGCACTGGTAACCCTTAATTACACGATTAATTTCTTGGCCTTTGGCTGTTCTTTACCGACATGAGTTGGAAAATTCCCGATCTAATAAACATATGCTGAAAATGAGTTTTTTTTGTTTTTTTTTACGAGAAACATATTGCGAATTCGGTTAGAAAGACTCATTGTACCAAAGTTAACTTGTATAACGGAACCGAATGCACGTGTATTTGATATGGTGCCTTTTTTTTTTCTGACACAAGGTTCTCCCATTCTTTCTCTCATTTTTCTTCTTTGCACACAAACCTGCTCCTCTCCACCTCCACTTTTGAGGTTGGGGGTGGGATGAGCAAGGCGCACATAAACACGCTGCTAAGGAATGCAGTGGCCGCCCTGACGAAGACCAGTCCTTTTGTCGAAACGTTGGCTCCAGTGATACTCCCTATTCAACGATTTTCCATCACTTCACTCCTCAATCTTTCCCTGAACTTCTGTTGCAAGGGTAACAGAGACATCGCCTCTTCCTCTCTCTTTCTCATTTCACTCATGAACCCGCCATAGCAGGTTGACAGGTAAGGTACCAGGTAATGTGTGGCAGGTAAGACGCTGAGCTCAAGGGCGCGG
Source organism: Rhipicephalus sanguineus (assembly GCF_013339695.2). Classification (NCBI taxonomy): domain Eukaryota; kingdom Metazoa; phylum Arthropoda; class Arachnida; order Ixodida; family Ixodidae; genus Rhipicephalus; species Rhipicephalus sanguineus. Next base: position 258,539,517 of record NC_051176.1, read on the forward strand.
GTGCGACTCCCGGCCACAGCGGCCATATGGGGCGAAATGCAAGAACACCCGTGTGCTTTGATTTAGGTGCGCGTTAAAGAACCTCAGCGCGGTCGAATTTAATCCTGAGTCCCCCACTACGGCGTGCCTGATAATCATATCGTTGTTTTGGCACGTGAAACCCCACCTATTATTATATTTACTCATTCTATCTTAACTTTCTTTTATATTAGCGTGCAGTGAACTTATGAGGCTAGGTCTCGTTATAGTACTCTGAGAAGAATAACCTTATCTTGCCCAATACAGTAAAAGCTCGTTAATTCGGATTTCACGGGACCGGAAAAAAAGTCCGAAATAACCGAATGCCGAATGATTGAAAGTATCAAGAAAACAATACTACAAGTGTATATTACATCAATGCATTTTCATTTTCTTGATGAATACGTAAATCCAGTACTTACTTTGCATAATAGTAGTGTAGACTTCGTTCACAAAGTGACCGCGGCTCAGACCCTTCTGTCTTGAGCCGCGGTCGCTAACAACGCAATCGCGGTAAGACTGTGGATGGTGACCACGCCTTTCTGAAGGCTCGCGGCCGTTTCGGTTGTTCGTGAACACCGCTTTAGCTCCTTTGTGTCGCACGTTTGCAGCGCTTCGTGCTTGGCGCGCTGCGAGGAACGTCCGAATGAACAGGGTTGCGGCCAAATTTGACCGAATTAACGAGTTTGATGCCATTCAGCGATACGTATGCTTGCCGGGACCAGAGAACACGTCCGACTTATTGGATTATCCGAAATAACGGGGTTCGAATTAACGAGCTTTTACTGTAAAAGTCATGGTCCCTTGGTGCCAAATGCCGTAATAAGAACCGGCTTTCTACAAGCTTGTTGCAACGCGCATTCTTCTGTTTTTACGTTATCGGACACAATTGCAAGCTGCCCATTTGCGAGACATAGGAAAAAAGGAACGCGATGTCAGACACCAAGCTGTTCTGCAACACTATTTACAGATCTGCACGGATATATCTTCAACCTTTGACAAATTGCTCCGTCTAGTCAGCCCCGATATACGTATATATATATGGCATGACAGGTAACGAATTTGGACATCCGTATTGTGTCTGTGACTGTCTGTGGTTGAACTCGAACCTCTCTGCGCTGAGAAGCAACCTAGAAACAACCTAGCATCACCTAACTAAAGCCTATAGCAACAACCTATAGAAACAACCTATAGCATCACCTAGCTAAAGCAGTAACAACCTAGAAGCAACCAGATTAGACTTAAGAACCGCCCAGCTTCGCTGTTTCAAGCCGTGATCGACTTAATGCAAGCTTCGCCATATGTATATATTTTTTAACATATAGTGACCCTTTCGACTCCTTGCATGGCTGCGTGCGTGCAAGCGCCTGTGTGCTTCAACGCCGATCGAGGACCCGGATTAACCAGCCATGGCTGTAGAAGTTTCCTGCGCTGGATTTGATTACTCGAAATTTTGACTGCGAAAGGTACAAAAAGAGAAATCAGTAAGATAAGTAAAGCGGCCAACTGTGCCGTAGATATGTATTGTTTGCAGGCGACCGCCAGTTCTTCTTCCTTTTCCTCGTTATTGTATTTGCCAGCAGGGTAAAGTGAAAAGTGACAGCATATTTGCGGCGTCCAAACATACCACTCCTAGCGGATGGGACGCGCCAGTTCTTTCCGGCTCCCCGGAGTAGCTAGCTGGTGCACGTATTCCTTATTTTCGGCAAGCGAGCCAGGCTCGAGACAAAAGGCGCCAGCGGTTGTCCGGGCCACTTCGACGACGACGAAGCGCGCTAAAACAGCAGCGAGTGCGTGCGTGCACGGGCGACGATGGTTGCGCCCCCCAGAATTTACGGCCGACTTTGGCAACACTTGCAACGTCGTAAGAGGTAGGGGTCGGACGCGCTGGCGCAAAGATTTACGGCTCGGGACTGCAATGGAGAGCGAGGAATACCTCGAAATAGACCTTTTTCCTGTTCCTCGCGAGGCCCTCTGTGCTGTAGTATACATTGCGTTACGCGCCTTGTTTCGAAGGCGCGCACACAAGGCGAGCTCGACAGCGTACGGTCGTGCTCGGTCGGAGGAGAAGAGGGCATCTGCGACGGCTGTCGGGGTCGCGCTAGAGAAGTCGAGCGCTTTGGCACAGCGTTGTCGCCCGTGCCAGCCTTCGAGAGTGATCGGCGACGTGCCCGCGGAGTTGCAGCTGGCCATCAGTTGTACGATGCATACGCGTCGAGCGCGTGAAGGAAGGGTTGACGCCCGCCACGGCGCGCCCAGTCCTCACTCACCGCATGCGACAGCCACGACGTTGACGGCGTGAAGACTTCGTGGACCTCAGGAATGCCGGCCGCGGCAAATAAGCGCGCTACTGTGGTAGCGTCACTGCCTTTGTTGAGAATGCAATAAAGGTCAAGCAAATACAAAAAAAAGAAAAGAAACTGATAATAAAAGAGACATGTGGTGTATCGCTTCAGGCGCTGGTAAAAGCTAAAAAATGCAATTAGCAAGCTCAAAAACGATAAAGGCAAGTCGGACCCGACATTGCCCGCTGCACGACTGGCTTTCTCTATATACAACTGTTAAAGTATAGATCGCCCTTTGGAAGTTCGGGCACCGCGTTTCAATAAGTGGGGAAGCTCACCGACCTTCGGGCACAGAACCTTCGCCGATGGCGTCGGGCGGAACAACTTCTGTCCGAGACTGCCAATCTGACTCTCCACAAGTAAACATTATTGGCAGTTAGATGGCGATCTGTTTCACAAAGGAATTCAATATGTATGGTGGTACGCATTGAATCGTGCTATAGAAAAAAAAAAAAAAAAACGAAACGCAGACCTCTAAGAACGCAGCTGTAAATATCTGGCATCAGTGATTGAACGCAAGAACAACGAAGTTAGAACAACGAGGATACTGCGAAATACATTTGGTAGTAGAAGAAAACTCAGTATGTGTAAACAAGACAGCCGCAAGTTCACACTTGTGCCAGAGACTATCACTAGGCAAGGCTGCATGCGATAGAGATCATGGGGAAGGCGGTAACAATTAACGATGGCCACTTCAGTGATGTCTATGCTTCTCAGTCATCACTCGTCCGGTAGGAGTAGGGGCACGATGCAGGGCTTGTTACTGAGAGATGGAATCTTCCCTGTTTGCCCCACGCTGCCAGAGGCGTCACTAGGGGAGGGGCCCAGGGTGCGCACGCCGCCTCAACCCGCCCTCCGGCTGACATGCCTCAACAGCCCGACTAATAGCCGAAATAGGTATATACCAGCTGCATTTTAAGACGTGTATATATAGAGCACTGCTGGAATGAACCATGTGTAAATGCATCTTCAGATTTTGGCTAGAGCAGTGATAGATTTATTTTCCGCCCCCTCCCGTTCCCCAGGTGACGACGCCGCCATCCTCCCCTACCTCCCGGGCAAATGAGCAACCTAAGCCACAGTATACTACTGCTAGTACTACTACCAATAATAATAATAATAATAATAATAATAATAATAATAATAATAATAATAATAATAATAATAATAATAATAATAATAATAATAATAATAATGATCTTGTTCATGCAGGGCTGGATACGGTTGAGACCAGAATAAGCGAAGGTCGTTCACAGTATAGTTGCTTCTGTCACGGCAGCTTCAATAGTTCCTAGGTGCATTTGAGGGGTTGTCAGTAGCATCGTTTCCGTTTTTGCCTTTGCGGGATGGACGACACTGAAAGTCTATATAGCGAAATCTTTCACTGTACGTAGCGGCTTGAGGCTGCGTAATCCCCGCTGCAGGCAAATGTTCGGCGCATGCCCTCGCAGCAGTCGCTCTACAGCGCTGGCTTGCAGTCCGATAACATCACTCGCAGTTGCTCATGGCAAGAGTTACATTTCCGCAAGGCAGCTTCAATTGCGACATCTGCGCTTACTGTCGTTGCAAAAAGAGAAAAGAGAAAAAGAGAAACCTGCTCATTCAGGCAGCTCATGGTGTTCTCGGCGACGGTATCACGGAAGCCGCAGTATGCATTTCAGATCAACAGAGCGATCGGTGAATACTTTTGGATGGTGTTCATGCATCTTATTTAAGAGCTCAAGGGCCAAGGATTTAGCCTAGTTGGTTTATGGCGTTTAACTTCCCAAAGTGGCTATGGCTACGATAGACTCCGTAGTGGAGTGGAGGGCTCCGGATAATTTCGACCACCCGTGGTTCTTTAACGTGCACTGACACCGCACAGGCCTCTAGCATTTCGCCTCCATCAAAATGCCACCGCCGCGGCCGGCATCGAAGCCGCGTCTTTGGGGGCCAGCAGCCGAGCACTGTGTACCAGCCCACCGCGGCGGCACGGATTTGGCCTGTGCCGCGTATGCAGAGCGCAAAAAAAAAAAAAAAAAAAAAAAAATCATATCGCTACAATTCTTGTCTTTGTGACAGATTAAGACTGAGGGCTTTGTGTATAAGACTCAGTTACACTTTGGAGATGTTAGAGTGTCAGTTAAGCAGCAAATCTGCATCACTAGTATGTGGAAAAAAGAAAAAGACCATATGCAGACACCGGGACTTGTAAAGAGACGTTTCCATTTGCTGTTGACTCAGGTGCCTCTATATATAGCAAGTTAGCAACTCTGAGGTCTTTCATATGCAGTAACTGTGAAATGAACACTCGCAAAAAAAATTTGTGGATGAATAAAACCGTGTTAAGCGATGCTTTTCGTTTGTAAGTGCTCTTTGCCATTGGCCAATTTCAGGATTAGCTAAAGCTTTTACTTGCGATCATAAAGCTTTGATATAAAGGGTTTTCATCAATATGGGCCCAGTCAGATATTAATCGAACAATGAACGCGACGCGGTATGAAGGCGGCCAGTGGTGGTGAGAATGTAACTAACTAACTAACTAACTAACTAACTAACTAACTAACTAACTAACTAACTAACTAACTAACTAACTAACTAACTAACTAACTAACTAACTAACTAACTAACTAACTAACTGACACTCACTCACTCACTCACTCACTCACTCACTCACTCACTCACTCACTCACTCACTCACTCACTCACTCACTCACTCACTCACTCACTCACTCACTCACTCACTCACTCACTCACTCACTCACATCTTCACAAATTGTCTGAGATGGGACATCATCGTCCTTCTTGTCCCACTCCTCATCTTCTGTATTCCGGGTGGTATATTTCAACGCGGGGATGAAGTGCGCCGAATGTCTAGAGGATGGTAGTGGCGACTAGGCTGCGTCGCTTCCTGGCGCCGTTGGCGTGTAGTCGAGAGAGAGAGAGTGTGCCGTGAACGACTGCATGCCAGCACGAGGTACAAGTGACGTGCCTTGGCCCCCGGCTACGCAGCCGTCCTCGTTTTTATGCCGACGCGACAAACAGGTGAAGAAAAAACGCCTCGAAGCCACCTGCTGCCGCCGCTGCAGCCATCTTCGCCGAGGAGAAGGAGGGGAGGGCGCAGCTATGTCATTGACGAGCCTTCGGTTTCACCTGCTCAATGATTTTCGATGCAAGGTGAACAGTCGTCCCGTGGAACAAGTTCCTCCGTCTGGGGACGTGGCAGCCGGCAGGAGCATGCAGCCATTCATATCGTTTGAGTGGCGGATAATGAGGGCCTCCGGGCGCTGGCCGGGCGCACGTCATCGGGGCGCACGCACCGCGGCATGTGCGCGCATGGCCGGGATGCCCGGAGCTTTTGCACGTTTTTACTGCCGCCCAATGGCTCAATTCTGCGGGGCATCGCGGCGGACGCGTTCCCCGCGCCAGTGTCGTGCTAAGGCCAACATTTTTGGACTAGCCAGTTTTTCTGGCTCTTTGTCCTGCAGGGACGGGCACGGCCATGCGAGCGAGATGCTCTAAGTCAACTATTCATGTTGGTGCTGGCTACGTGACCCGCTGCCCCCCCCCCCCCCCCAAAGGAAGGGGGAGGCTGCGGGCCTTAATCATGTTTTGCTTTCCAGATCTCTACTTGCGATAAGAATAGGAAACAAGTGCGCGCATGAATAAGTGACTTTGCTGATTGCCGTAGAAGCGCGCGAACCTTGTTCTCGATGCTTCGGGGTGGTTTGTAGGCTGTCATGCAAACAAACGCTTTCGAAGAAACTCTTATCGGTAAAAAAAAATCTAGGAGCAGTATTCGCAGAGCCGTAATTGGCATGAAAACACTTCGAAGGATAGAAAAAACGCTGTACTTCGTGCAGTGCTCCTCGCCTCCCGTACATCCGAGATGTGGCGCAGTAGACTACGATTTTTCAAGTTGGTGTAGATTGCAGTAAGGACATATTAAAAAAAAAATTTTTTTAACTGTCATAGTTCATCCTTTCTGCACGTTACGTAACATGTAATTTAGGCTCATAGTATCAATCATTCCTGAGAAGCCATGCACGTGAATTTACCTCTAATGAGGCGCCTTTTTATTTGTTGCAAAACATTCTGCCTATCGGCACGTGGTACATTTGTAAAATCGATAATAATAATAATAATATCTGGGGTTTAACGTCCCAAAACCACGATATGATTATGAGAGACGCCGTAGTGGAGGGCTCCGGAAATTTCGACCACCAGGGGTTCTTTAACGTGCACCAAAATCTAAGTACACGGGCCTCAGACATTTTCGCCTCCATCGAAAATGCAGCCGCCGCGGCCGGGATTCGATCCCGCGACCTTCGGGTCAGCAGTCGAGCGCCATAACCACTAGACCACCGTGGCGGGGCTGTAAAATCGAGCATCAGACTGGTACAAGTATGATTGTACGAGACTTTTTCGTGGTTCATTAGCTGCTGTTCGACACAAATTTGATAGCTGCGGTAATACACAGCATGGCTGCAGTGACTTCCACTCTGCTAGGCGGCATGCCGAGTGTCTGAAGGTTGACAGAGGCGATACGGAATGCCAGCAGCCAGAGACCACTCTAACTAGCCCAAAGTGAAGCAGTCGAAAGAGAGTTTGTCTGGTGTCGGCAGCGGGGCCTGCAGCGTTCGGCCACGCGAGGTCTGCTCGAGCATCTGCGAGCAGCAGGGGTAAAACTTAAGGGGCACCTCCATTTCCTGCGACCTTTTCACGGACGAAATCCTCCCTGGTGCGCGTTGCGCAAGTGTTTTCCACGCGCGAGGTAGCCCAGGTCGTGGATTTGCCAATGGGACGGGGAAAGGAAGCATGGGGCGCGGCGTAAAGGTCGATTGTTGAACCGACGGTCACGGGGCGGTGGTGTTGTCGGGGCTTGCGAAATATCGAGCGCTATACTATAGTGACGAGCGCGAGCGCGCTCGTGGTCGTGCGTGAGTGTGAGTGGTTGTGCGCGCTTTTGTTCCGCGTGTGTTTGTTTGATTGTTTGACCGTGCTTGGCTTCTGGGTGCTTGGAGAGCCACCTGTTGCCGCACCGAAAGGAAATCGGCAGGTTGCCAATATGCGCGTCTCGCGACGGAGGAGCGCGTCCGTCAGCGGCGGCGGCGTGGAGGTCACGCCGCGGCAGACGAAGATGCTGCCACCACCACGACTACCACCACCACCTGCCACGCGCGCACCGGCGCCGTGCGTCGGCCTCGCGGCGGCAACAAAACTGCAGCCCCTCCGAAGTAGGTCCTGCAGGTTACCACTCAGTGGCCGCGCGCGCTCACACACAAGCCGGCTACCGTTTTTCTCTCGAGCCGGCTTCCTTCTATTAGCCGTCCGTGGTGCGTCGATACCCGCTTCGTTTCACGCAGTCTTCGGAACCGTTTTTGTGCTTTTTCGGCGGGCCACCGCTTTTCGCGCGGCGCTTCTTCTCAAGAGGCGTTCTACTCCCTCCCTCGACCAGTTTGCGTGCCCGTTAGCTTTTGCATCTTTATTATATTTTCATTCCACTCGTTCACCTCCGAACCCTCGCTTCGAGGAAGGAAGAAAACAGAAAAATTATAGCCTGTGCTGTGGCGGCTGCCGACAGTCCTTTCTCGTGTCACGGAGAAGATGCTGCGGCACGGCCTTTCCCGCTGTCTCGAAACGGCCAGGCAACGGCCCAGCTAGAAATGGACGAAAAAAAAAGTGTAAAAGTGTAGTGGCAAATTCGACTACCAGAAAATTAATTGCGCCGTGGTGTTACTTAATCCCGTTGCTCTGAGTTTCTGGTGAAGGAGCAGCAGTGGAGTCAAATCGGACGTCGTGTTTCGGATGTGCGTACAGGTTTACTTTCGGCGAGCTCTGCACTTTCCTTCTTTCTTTCTTTCTTTCTTTCTTTCTTTCTTTCTTTCTTTCTTTCTTTCTTTCTTTCTTTCTTTCTTTCTTTCTTTCTTTCTTTCTTTCTTTCTTTCTTTCTTTCTTTCTTTCTTTCTTTCTTTCTTCCTTTCTTTCTTTCTTTCAGACGACGTCTTTAACATTGTTCTTGAGCTCACTCGTGCGGCTTTCTACGAAGGGGAAATGCCATGTCTGTCCCTTGTTTCATCTTGGCCATCTATCAGGGAACGTGTGAAACTCTGTGAGTTTCCAAATACAAAGTGATCAAGCAAGCAAAGAAATGTAGTATTTCGTATCAACCGAACAAATTATCAAAGCTCGTTGGGGAATGACATTAATTATTTTCCTGAGGCTTTCACCGCAAGCTCTAGAGTCATTGCGCCATTTCTCTGCATCATCGAGAATTTGGAAGACGACGACGAAGTGTGCCTCTTGCACAGCGCTTTGTTTACCGGGTGACAGTTTTTGGTGATTTTTCATGTTCCTCGCGTAGCCATCGGTATTTTATTTGGCTACACTGGAAGTAGACTAGCCTGCACACCCTCCAGGCATGCCTGCGCCGTCGGCGGGCCCCTCGAGGAAACGGAACAGTGAACTCAGCGACGCCGACAGCGAGTCCACCGAACTGTATTCGGTGAGCAGTGACGATTCTGACGATGAATTCACCCCTGTTTACAGTCGTAAACCAAAACGAAGATCTATGGGTGCTTCACCAGCTTCAACCGCATCTACTGTGAAGCCGAAGGTGGCTTCAACGAACTACGCCGTCTTATTTGTGCCTGTTACGCCATCGGACAATCTGAGACACCTGAATCGGCAGACCATCTCGAGGAAACTCGAGTCTCTGGCTCCAAACGAAATCAAGGATGTTCGAGTCAACCCCCGCAAGAATGTCTTGGCGATCGACGTTATACACTAGGCATCTCTGCTTGCTCTGACCAGGGTCACAGACTTCGACGGTATCAAGGTTCGAGCTCACCTTCCACACATGGTGGTAGGTGTCATATACGATGTCGACATCTCCATTCCTTGTGGCGACCTTCCAATGCTCATCAAGGAAGTTAGTGACCATAGCAACATCGTCCAAGTCTGACGTCTGGGCAACTCGCGTTGCGTAAAGATTGTCTTCAAAGGAGACATATTGCCATCCCACGTGAAGGCGGGACACTTTCGTCACGTGGTCCGTCCGTTTACACCAAGACCACTCTAGTGCCGTAAATGTCAAAAAATGGGTCATGTAAGCGGAGTTTGCAGGAACGTGGTGGTTTGCCCCCGCTGTGCAGAGCCACACAATGCGGAATCCTGCCGAGCAACTGCCCTGAAGTGTACCAACTGCCATGGACCACACGAAGCCTCATCAAGGGAATGTCCATTGGTGAAAAAGGAATGGAGCGTCATGAAACAGATGGTACGGGACGGCTCAACGCACAAAGAGGCTGCTGATGTGGTGAGAAATAGACAACGACGCTCGCGTCGGCGACGAAGGTCTAAGACTACTGCTGCCCAATCTGGACGGACAACGCGACCTCCTACTCCGACAGTCTGTCAGACTTCTCTGAAGCGACAGCTACCACCACTGCCGCCACCACCACCACCGCCCACTGCATCACAATCGGAGAGCCGGAAAGACGCAGAGGCTTTAAAAGCGGCGGCGGATGTCGCGTGGCCCTCACTGCCACCACTGCGCACTCATAAAGAGCCGATGCAGAATGGCCCGCAATGTACACCATCGTCCACAGATGATTGCCACGACAAAAACCTACAAGTCCTCGCTGTGTTGAGGTCTCTCATGACCACGATGCGCACTCTCCTCAACGGATTGACCACTCCATCAGCTCAATGTGCTCTACAAGTTCTGGATTCCTTGGAGCCAGTCCTCGCAAGCCTTTTTTAACGCGTATACTTTTAGACAACCGCAGAGGAACCGATGTCATATTTCTCTGTTGTGACTGTCTCTGTGTTTGTGGTGAACACTGATGTGTGCGCGCGTATTACTTGTTCTCTCTTTCCTCCTTGCTCTCTCTATTCTTTTTTCTCCCCTTCCCCCTCCCCCCGTGTAGGGTAGCAAACCGGGTGCAACCTGGTTAACCTCCCTGCCTTTCCTTCGCTTTTATCTCTCTCTCTCTCTCTGCATCATCAACAGATAATAAAAACTATAGGTTGAAGACCAGCACCTTTGGCATGCACTATAGGTGAGCCATGTCTCATTGTATTGACTTACAAACGGTGTATACTACTAAGCGTGGAAAAAGCAGGTAGCAAGGAAAGCGGCAAAAGAGTATACGTATATTGCATTGTTCTGGTCAAGCGCAAGGAGAATTCATTAACGTAGCAGCAAAACAATATTTTGTTGAACCAGTCAAAGCCTTCAACATGTCCGCAAACGTTGCTTCGCTTTCAGGTAATGTAAATGTCTCGGCACACTGATTTTATATGCTATCATTGCAAATTATCATTGTGCAAAGGTTTAACACAACAAGGAGGGATAAGGACGAAGCGCATACTTTGTTGTTGCACTAAAGTGTTCATTCAATCAATAACATATCACAAACTAGAACAGCAAGAAACAGGCGATCTTAAAGCAAACAAAATTGTGTTTGCTGCGGAGACGATACACACTTGAAGTTACTTCATTCAAATATACCAGGCTGTTAAAAACGCTCAAGCGCCGTATGTGAAACTGACCAAAGGAGTAGAACAACAAGGCCAGCCTATACGCTGGCTACATCGCACCTTACTGTGCCGCGCACACGATGGCATGACCAGAGCAGGCGTTCGAGGTCCACACATTATCTGAGCCTGCCAACCGAACATCGGGCCCTCGATTCACTTCTGATGATATACTGACTTCCCTCTTGACTTTCACGGCAGATCTGCTGTACATGCAATACTTTCACGGCTGCCCTCGTTCTCGAGCGAACGCAAAATTAATTGATCATACGCCTCTGGTTGCCGTTAACTATAGTAGCACCAGGCTTCGCTGTGCATCTCGGACGTGTTGCATCTTTTGCTGGAATATGCAGTCCTGGTTTCCGAAGTCAGGTTGACAGCTATGTTAGTGTGCCATCTATGCTATATATAAGCAGCGGGTCATAATTAACAGGTCTTTTTGCCGGACGCTGATGCTGCTAAGTTCACTCATAATATGAAGGAATGACATCCGTAGCCTCGGTTGCCATGATAAAGCCGAATGAGATTCCTATAATTCAAACCGTCTTCCCTCCGTTCTCATCGCTTCACCAAATTTATTCGGCGCGGTCCTGGAAGGACGAAAAGGACAACAGGACAAATCAGCCGTTCGTTATGAAGGGTTAATACACTGCGGGTCACTGGAAATTACAGCAAGTCTTTGTACAAAAAAATGTAGGAGTCATTCCACCCTGTGAAGGTGGGCGACCAGCGGTGCTGACGGGCGCACTCCCGTCTCTGATCTCGTCGCCGTTCTTCATAAGCGCGTTGCTCCTTGGGCGTTCTCACAAGGCGCGGCCGCCCTATATACTTGCCACGCACGAGAGCGCGCCAGCGCAGCGGCTATAGACTCGACTGACAGGGCGAAACACGTAAGAAAGGCGTACCGCTCCACTGAAGCTTTCTGCGCCTCACTTGACGTTGCACTGCCTCCGAGATCGGCCCACCTGTTACCGATCCATGATGTAAATTGATAACGTCATTATGTGATGTCATGCAATGACGTCACAGTTTTTGGTGATCTGTGACATCAAGCCTGAGAATATAAGAAAATCTGCGTTAGAAGAACAACAGAAAAAGATAAATAATATGAGAACTTACACATCACATGTGTCGTTAAGATGTAGCTATATTATAAATGTTATACTGCGGACAGAAAACGGACTATACCGCTTTTCGATGGAGGCAAAACGCTCGAGGCCCGTGCACCTAGGATTAGCTGCACGTTAAAAAAACACCAGATGGTTAAAATTTCCGAAGCCCTCCACTACGGCGTCCCTCGTAATCATTTCGTGGTTTTGGGGCGTAAAACCCCAACAATTAGTATATTAAAACGGACTATAGTTAACGAAATTCTTAGGGCCTAAGTACGTATTGCCATGTGTGCTGCTATGCGTCTAACCGACTTGTCGGTTAACAATTAAGATCGCGGCGAAGGTATACCTTCGTCCCGGTCTTAATCGGTATCGCATTATTTTTTTGCAGCACAGCGTATTGTTTCCTTAGATAGACAGGCGCACCATAATCGACCCGCCGTGGCAGCTTAGCAGTTAGGATGCCGTTGCTAAGCTAAGGACGCAGGTTCGATTCCCGGTCCCGGTGGCCGCTTTTGAATAGGGGCGAAATGCAGTAATATCCGTGTACTGAGGTTGCAAGTGCACGTTAAAGAACCCCAGGTGGTCAAAATTAATCCGGACTACGAGGTGCCTCATAATAATATCGGAGTTTCGGCGCTTAAAACTTCATAAATTACTTACGCACGCAAAAAAAGAGCAATCTGCGCATGCGACTAGGATTCCACGGCCGATTACGAGTGGGCGAGGAGGGCGCAAGCCGCTTTTTGGTATCGAGGGATCGCAGTCGGTTGCTTGGTGGCACTCCTGCTGCTTTATCCGCGGCCGGGTGGTTTCCTTTTGTTTTCTTCTCACGGGCTAGAATAATAAAACTAATGAGGTGCTACCAATAAAACTTCCCCTTGCTTCTGGATGACGCTTTATCTGCTATTCTGCATACCGGCATTACGGTGACAATCTATAGTTTAAAGGGAATCGGATTTTACAGAGTTCTACTGTATCACAACTACAAAGCAGGAACGAAGAAAGTAAAAACTCAGGGAGGTAACTAAGTACTACAAAAAAACAAACAAAGAAAAACTCACAGGGTCCCTTATGCACTCGGCTAAGACGACTAAGGCGACAGCCATCTTTTTCTTTTCAGTCTATGTGTTGATCCTGCCCCGCCCCCCTATGAAAGCTTTCTGCACCTAATATGGTTTTCCACTGCCTCCGTGATCGGCCCAACTTTGACCAAGTTACTATGTCATGTGACGACGTCATCATGTGACGTGACGTCACGTGACGTCACTACGGCGTCATAATGCCGTCACAAATTTTGGCGATATGTGACATCATGATACGGTGACGCCATCACGTGATGATGATTTCTTGCATCGCTCGTGCTGACGCCGCCGACGCGGGACGCCGGTCAATATTCGCGTTTGATGAGGCATCGAAGGCTTTCGCCTTAATAAAAAGACCACAGTTTCACCACAAGGGTTGCTAACTTTTTTGGATCCGATATCGCGTAACTCTACAAAACGCTGGTGTATTTGAACACGGCCGCTCCATGGAGAGAATCGGTTTTCGAGCAGTATGTAGTCACAACGCGAAGCGATGAGAGCACAGCCCGTATGGCATACGAGCCGTTGGTTGATGTTTGCCGAGATAGCGCTCGCGACCGCGCCCTTATGACCAAAGTTAGCAGTTACTGCTCGAGCGACGCCCCCCCCGCCCTTCCCCCGGCGTCTCTTCATGCTCCTTCGCCCAACGAAAGACTGGCGGGGCCTTTCCTCTCTGCTTGAGCAGCAATCGTCGGCAGGCCTCACACGCGGGGTGACGGTATCGCATGCGCCCTCCATGCGACGGAGATGGGCGGCTCGTTTCATCGCTGCTTCAGCCGCATTCGTTGCCAGCGCTCGCGAGCTTTTACTTTTTGAAATATTCAGAAATGCTTTTATTTTCCAACGAAATTGTTGGGGGTCCTTCAGGCGAAAAGCTGCACAATAGAGCTTGAATGTGCCTGAAGGCCCTCACATGGCAGCAGTAGCACTAAAACCAGCATATATATACATGTTTAGCATATATCCAAATATAATACACCATTTTAATCCAACTAAAAAATGCAACATATTGAATAACACTTGTGTTTTCCTACGAACACATGGTATTTAAAAATAACATAGAAATCTAATACATTTAGTGAGAAGAAATGTGAAAATACATTGTCATACATCATAAACAGTGGAATTTACAACACTAAGAAAAGCACTGCTGTAAACATGACTATGATGCACAATATGATGATACTTTGTACATTGAAACACTGAGCGCGAAATAGACATTACAACAGAAAATGCGAAAATGTAGTAATGATTTCGTTAAGTGTTCATTCCGATTTACAAAAGTACTCTCTAATTTGTTTGCGAGTCAAAGTATTTGGAATTAATCTTTCCCCTTCCAATTTATTTAACGACGAAGGTAGGCTATGCGTAGTGACTGCATGAGAAAATTTGTGCGTCTGTTTGGTACGGACCACCTGTCATGGCTACGTGTGCGTGAGTCACTTTTTTGTATTCAAGTCGTGACGTATGTTTTAAGAAGGATTTGATATTGTCGGAGCCGAAACAAAATGAATATAAAAGTCGGAATTCGTAAAGGCTTGTTGCACGTATTATATTATGTTTTTGAAAAAGTTGCGCACTGGGATGAAAATAGGGTACATTGGCTATTTGTCGAAGCGCGCGTTTTTGCAGTTGAAGAAGTGCACGAATATTAGCTTTTGTGGTGGTGACCCATACAAGCGCACAATAGGTAAGATGAGATTCAAACAAGGCGTAATATATTTGCAATTTTACCTTCTCATGAAAAAAATGCCGACAGCGAGACAACACACCAGCGGCAGATGACAACGATTTTGAGATTAGTTCAACGTGATGGGTCCAGTTCATGTTTTCTGAAAACGTAACGCCTAATACTTTGTATTTCCTCAAAATTTCAATGGGAGCACCATCCAAGAATAATTCTTGATTGAAACAAGAGTACTTGCCTCTCGCCTTGAATAATATGGCTTTGGATTTTGAGCTGTTAATTGCGGATGCAAAATACGATGCGCGGAGCAATTTTATTGATTTGGACTTTATACGAAACATGACGGCGACGGCAAAAACCGGCCGAGAGTGTCCATATAATTGTTATCGCAATAAAATAGCTGACATGGAACACCTAAAAAAAGTGGTTTCAGGAGAACGCGAAGTGTGCGGCTTGTACCCTTGCCGTAACGCTTCGGCTCTGACTCCACTTCTTCGCGTGCTGTAGTGTTGCAGGCTTTCTTTTTATATCATCCACGACGTGTTGTGTTTTCGTCGGCACATGCTCAGAGCTCAAAGCGGGACCCATAACACATGTTACTTTCGCACGTGTTTCGTTTCTGCTTTTCGCGTCGTGTTACCATTCCCCAAAGACCTGTCAGCTTGCTTGCAAGCGTGCGCCTTGTTTCCTTTCCGGAAGCCCACCCTCAGACAAGCAGACAGACGAAAGTTACTTTTCTCAGCTGCTGCCACCTTTGTACCTGACTCCGCTCTGGGAGCACTCTCTCTCTGGTTCAGGAAGCAGCGGGTGCAACTTTTGAGGCATGTTTCCAAAGTATCACAGACACCTCTCGCGAGGCATTCAGTGCGTATTCATTGCGTGATCTACGCCCCGTCGTCGTAGCAGGCACAAAAACATGTATGCGCGCGACCACTTTGCCTTTTCGACAAGTGGCAGGTGATGAAGGTTAATCCCGTGACGCACGAGCCTGTCGACCCGCGGGCTACTCGGGTGCGCGACGCTTTCACCTGCGTTTAACGGTTACCATGAGCAGCACAATGCATGTCATCACCGCTGGGACGGCTACAAAACGTTGATTTAGACTATTTCGTAGGCAAACCGGGGGGCGGCGGTGCTTTCGCGGCAGTGTGGCGCCGAGAGTTGACAGTGATGGAGGCTCCAGCCGCGAGCTGCTGCGCGGTGCAAGCAAGAGACGCTGCTGCTGCCGTCGTTCATCTATGTATACCTGTTGCATATATGCGCGTCACGAGACGCGCAGATGATGTCTACAGGAAGGCTGCTTTGCATTGAACAGCTATGTTTAATGGTGGGTCTTTGTGGGCAGCGTGCAGATAATGGGAGTAACAGCGAAAGTCTGAACCTGTCGCTGGCATTTTAATGAAGTATACGAGTTACGCAGCCAGGAATTACGTCTAATACAGTTAGGGTGCGAGCGGCCATTCTGACATGGTGTTCGCTGTGTGTGACGCAGCGCAGGGTAAAACTATGTCTCTTTGAATAAACAATCGCTTTTAAAATAATAATAATAATAATAATAATAATAATAATAATAATAATAATAATAATAATAATAATAATAATAATAATAATAATAATAATAATAATAATAATAATATCTGAGGTTTAACGTCCCAAAACTACGATATGATTATGAGAGACGCCGTAGTGGAGGGCTCCGGCAATTTCGACCACCTGGGGTTCTTTAACGTGCACCTAAATCTAAGTACACCGGCCTCAAACATTTTCGCCTCCACCGTGGCGCCATAACCACTAGACCACCGTGGCGGGGCAATCGCTTTTAAAAGAAAAGAAGGACCATTTTTTCCTATCAGCTCTGTCATTATGTCTAAGCTGGTTTTCTCAAATGTATATATATGACTTTTAAATAACTTTGTTAAGTCTAGTTCACCCTTCAGGGCAATGTTTGCGAGTGTTTGGTGTAACCTACAGCGAGCTCTGCATGAGCGGTGATATACGCAGAGGCTTGCGAGAACCAAGCCTTCTTTATAATCCTTTTCGTTCTTTCATCCGTGGATCCAGTCCGTAGCAATAGTTTTGGGACTGTCTATCAACTTTTTTTTTTTGTAGTATTTACAGCAGCAGGCCAAAACGAGCTTGAGTTTCGCAACGAAACAGTCAACCTGCACAGATCAGTCTCGTTTTACGGGAGGACGACTGAAAGCTACGAGCGGTACACTGATCGGCGCAGCCGTTACGCGAGCTGATCGCACAGATGCACGAGACACCTTGATGCGGAACGGGCAGCCAGCCATCCGCGCGCGCGTGGCCTTTTGTGGGCTGTTGCGCGTATGGTGAGTGAACGCTGCGAACACATCGGGACTCCTCATTGCAGACACCCGTCGTCCGGTGGCTGAGGGGACTCATCAGATTCGACGACAGCGAGATGTGTGCAGCAACTGTTTTCGCGGTTTGGTTCCATGGCTCAGTGGCTTCCTGAAAACAGCGCGGCCACTTGTCTGAGTGAGCCACTTGTCGCTGTCGGCAAGCCGGCGCAGGTGACACGTGACCCTTCAATAGATACATTAATTACGGCGCAGTCGCAAGACGCGTGGCCCTCGAGGATGGCGTCAGTCGTACCGAGCAGGGCCCCGTGTGGACCGTTGACTACGTCGGCCTTTGGCAGCGCGCTCGGCGTCGGGTTTGTACCACCGCGGGCGCAAGGTTGGGCGCCGCGGCGGCAAACCGGCGCGGGAGCCAAACACTTGCGCGGCTGCTTTGACAGTGATGTATCCGCTGACGCGCAGCCGCGAGCGGGTGGCGGCGGCGCGCCTCAGCTGCATGCACGCGGTGCGCATTCGTAAAGAGACAGCCTCCGGAGCATCACGCCTGTCATCGCGCTCTCCTTCCTTGTTATCGATAGCATTCATTAACAGTTTTAACGCGGCACGCGCCTTCTGTTGTCCGCTATCATCCATCGCTTCACGTTGCAGACTTCATTTGCAAGTGAACTTTTGACGGAAGCTTTCGTTTTCTAGAGACGGCGAACAAAAATGCCCAACTCGCGGCACTCATCTGCTCCTTTATCACCGTTGCAGTCCGCGATAGCCCCATAAAAATCTTGCAATTAATATTTTGACGGCTATTCATGCGGGTGCTGGCACTAACGAAATGATTAAGACAATGAAAATTGACGCACATTCGGGTTTTGAGATACTCAGTTTTACCAAGTGTTATCTGTCATGAAAGTGCATCTGCTGGGTACACTCAGAAAGCGATAGAGCGAGGGCGAGATATATACTTGTCACAGGATATGCACAGAAGTAGACATGGTCGAGCTATAGTGTGTTCTGGCCTACTGCTTTCCGCGCAATTGAAGGAAGAAAGGTGACGGGAAATAACGATGAAATATGATAGCGAGGACAGGACGAAGTTGTGCGCGTACCATAATCACGTAACCCCGCAGTTTCCGCTACATTTAACCCATAAACAGCTCTCGACGTTTTTGCTGCCGTGGGATTACAAAATATGATCAAAACAGTAGCCTCTATGGGTGTTATGGTGATGGTTGCCTTCAGATATGCCTGCCTGCATAGAAGCCAACGTCTTCCACTTCGCTGCAGTGCGTACACTCAGGGCAGCCGCTAAACACATCGTGAAATTTGTCAGACACTTGGTGCATTTTGCACGTCGGGCTGTATACGCACACGTATACCTTCTGTAGACGTACGCACATCCCGGCGCAACCATGCATCATGATTAAAATCCTAAGGTAATCGTACCTCTATATCTCTAAGTTTCGGGCTGACCATAGGGCCGACGATATGTGCGTAGCGTCAAATGGAGACGGCGTAAAGGCGAATTAGATGACGCAAATTTGTTTGGCTTCGCCTACCTGTAACTGGGACGCGAAAAAGAAAAATTGCGGCAGATCCCACGTAGTGTGGGAATCGATTTAATGCGAAGTAGCTGCTATGCTGCGTTATTTATTTATTTATTTATTTATTTATTTATTTATTTATTTATTTATTTTTGCTTCGAACCAGCGTTGCAAGTTGGATCGATGTCTTCGTGTAAATTGAGTATACTGTGCAGACTGTGGGCTTAGAGGCACGTTGACTATACTAGCGCCTGAAGGGTATAGCTTATGGTCCGACGTAATGTCAGCACTCGCGTTGGAGCAACGACGTCAATTTTGTCGAAACGAATTGGGCGCTATCTTGTGCTGATGTGCATGTCATAACTAGCGATCGTTTGCATATTTCCCCGGGGTCGAGCAACGCTTGACTATAGCCTTCTGACCCATAGGAGTACACACGTTTTGTTCATTACATTGTTATGAAACCTGATAGCCAACACTGTAACCACAATTGTCGTTGCCGTGGCACAGGCACGTAGCCAGAAATTTTTTTCGGGGGGGGGGGGGGGGGCCCGAGGCCTAATTGTTCGAAAGAAAGTCTTTCCATGGCAAAAGAAGAAAAAGTTGCCCGGAAATATAGAAGGTTGGACGAATTTCGGGGGGGGGAGGCCCCCCCCCCCTTGCCTACGTGCCTGCCGTGGCATGACGCCTGTATAGGGTTTTTTTCATAAACAGTTTCAAGCACATGCGCGGCTCTGGGGTAAAATACTTGATTGCCACGCAGAAAGCCTGGGTTAGATTGGGTTGAGAAAGCCTGGGAGGACGCTTGAGCTTCGCCTTCAAGAGTAGAACGGGATAGCGTAATCGGGCCCCGTGCGCATCACCTTCTCAAATGCTAGCCTAGATTCGGTTCTGGGTGCATGCCTCAACTGTGCCGTAAGGAAACGAACGACTGTTCGCATAACATTGGCCGTTTCAAACTATCCTAATGCCTACTGCAAGTACAGTTGGTGAGTGCCCATTTTTCCTTTTGCGAATCAGCGAAGGGCCCACTACGCGTCCGTAAGGCAACACGGCTTTGTAATCGGTGGGCCTTTAAAACACCCACTCCAGGGGCGTAGCCAGAAATTTTTTCGGGGGGGGAGGGGGTTCAACCATACTTTATGTATGTTCGTGCGTGCGTTTGTGTGTGAGTGTATATATACGCAAGCAAAACTGAAAATTTTCGGGCTCCGGAAATTTCGACCACCTGGGGTTCTTTAACGTGCACCTAAATCTAAGTAAACGGGCCTCAAACATTTTTGCCTCCATCGAAAATGCAGCCGCCGCGGCCGGGATTCGATCCCTTGACCTTCGTCCTTGTGAAGCTATTCTATGTAAGAACCTGAGCCGGAGCACAATACAGCTACGTCGCCTAATACAGCTATACGCGCGGTGAACTTTAAATCGGTCAAACCAGAAGATGTATATCAATGAGCGCTTAGAACTTGACCTTTCGATAAAGAACGGAACCAGGTCATATTGGCCCTTAAAATCGGAGTTTATCGGATAAATCCGAATTGTCAAAAACTTTACCGGCGAATGTTTACCGGATTTTTTCGGATAAAACCGAAAACACGGAGCCCTATACCAATAATGCTTGAGGTATAGAGGCGGCGCCTGTGCATAGGAACCATTCCGAAGTAGTTTCCGTTACATGCCGGGCTCTGGCGTGACTGTATACGTGCAGTGTGACGACAGAAAGTTCCGGTCGTGTGCTCGGTGACATCTGATCTGACCACTTCAATTTCTAATGGGCTCTACTTTCAGGCAGATGCGCTTACAAGGCTACCATGGAAATGTCTGCTACATTCTCACTTATAGTTATAACCTTCCCGAACAGGAATCCTTCCTTCATATAGCATGAGCGAAAATCTCCCCTAAAGGATTGGCGCTTGAGAGTCGACGGCTGTTTTCTACGTGTTGAATAGAGTTGTTTAGTATATATATAGGCGGGTTCACGAGCATTTGTAAAGGGTGCCACAAGGGAAATAATAACATATAGTGAACTTAGCGCGAACTACATAACTTTAGTTTACAAAGCTAGCAACGGAAAACAATTCAAAGAACACATTCGAAAACCGGCACAACAGTGACAGGGAGGCAAACCAACCCCAGCGGGCCGCACGCCACAATAAGGCGCACTCCATGCAGCAGACTCCCGCAGACTTCCCCGACTCCTCTTCAACCTGTTCTACGTGTAGCGTTCATATCATCACGTTCGAAAGTGTCCGACAAACCTGCAGCCGCTGCGTGGCGCATGCTCGTAGGAATATCGTGCACCATGCGGCGATGTCAGCGATCCCTGCAGTGTACAGTTACCAATGTCGGCAACTTGCTCATTCGTTTGCATCCCAACACCAGTGGCGCAATAGTCATTGCAGTGACGCAACAACTTCTACTCCATGCTCTCTTCCCGATAACCTGAACAAGGTTCCAGTCTCCTCCTGGCATGCCCGACAACTTGCTCTCTAAGCCTCACGATTCAATTCAATTGAATTCAATTTTATTTTCCCATCTTACAATACAGATAAAGAGGTCCAGAAAAATTCACCGACGATTACGATGCTGCCTAATGCGAATTCTGAGCGCAGCTGTTTGGGTGTTTTGATTTTGCGATAAGTTGAGGCGCGACTGCCTCGCTAACCGGGGGACCGCGGAAGGCAGCGCGTGCGCGTGTTCCACAACAGCCGCCGCAGACAGGCCTCCGTTCATGCAGCGCTTTATTTCCGTCTATGGTATCGGTAGAAGCCCTCGCCGCATACTTTAGTGATGACGTCATCGGCGACCGCACGACGGCGCGCACTACTGTGGCGCCGCGGCAGGCCGCCGCGGAACCTGTCGTCTCGCCACTGTCATTCCCTCCTCCTCGCGCTCTCCTCGCTATAGCAGTCTTTCATCCTCCGCTGCGCTCCGCGTTCGCTCTCTTTCGTCCTCGTTCGCTCTGCCGGTTACGACGACGCGGACGCCACTCAACTCAGGAACGGGCACCTAAGAGGTGCGCTCTAACACATTTTTATTATGGGCGAACTTGCGCCCGGAAAACTAGATGCAAGATCTAAGAGTCCGCTAGAGCGTTCCACACACAAAGTGTCCCTTCGACCAACGCACGTCTTCTTCTCCCAAGCCTCGCAGGTCAACCCACTTTCTCGTGCCGTGCGCGGAAGCCATGCGTTGCGCTGTCACAAGAAGCGCGAGGCATTGCAGACGCTAACACAGCGGCCCCGCGTTCGCTCTATTTCGTCCTCGTTCGCTCTATCGGTTACGCCGACGATGGCGACGCCACTCAACGCCGGAACGGGCGTCTAAGAGCCGCGCTCTAAAAAAGTAGACTTTTGGTAGCTTGACGAGTCTAAAAACCTATTCTTTAGCAGGGAGGCAGTAGTGAAGCTTGTATACAACGATACGTTCTGGCAGACTTGATGCCTTCAGGTAGTCTGCCAGGGATTATTGGTCAGCTGCCAGCTCGTAAAAAGATCACGTGCTACGTGACACCAGCAGGCAAAGAAAAAAAGTGTTCCACACTCGTCGTCATGGAACACTCCCACGTTTAAATGCACTGATATACCCGATAAAGTGGACGGCACGACCGCCGCCGTATCTCAATTGGTAGAGAATCGGACGCGTTATTCCAAGGTTGCAGCCTCGGTCCCTGCCGGCGGCAAGTTGTTTTTTCGTCCACTTTAATTTCTTCACATTCACATCGTAATTCCTACAAATGACGCCCCCTATACTTTCCTTGGCTTGATTGTCTGTTGGTTCTCACCAAGGTTGTGTCTAACAAAGAAAAACGAGCCCTTAAAATTCGCGTTCTTTCGTTCGTAACAGAAACGATGTATCTTAGTTATATATATATATATATATATATATATATATATATATATATATATATATATATATATATATATATATATATATATATAGTGCGAAGGTTAGTCTATTTCATTTCAGTTGTGAGTCTGCGCATGTGTCGTCCCCCCCTTTTCTGTGTCCTTGTTCCTTTTAGCGCAGTATACCTTTGAAGAATGAACATCAACCAACTAGCCCAACTTGCTGCTCTGTTGCTATAAACCACGCTACCTTACTTGCAGAGAGTGTCAGACGGAGGTTGTTGGTTTGGATCATACAGCCAGCGTAAGGTAGTATTTCTGATTTCTTTGTTTTTCTCTGTCACAAATATAAGCGAATCAATTTCACTGACTATACTCTATTCGTTCTCGAACTAATGACTCCGCTGTGCTTCCAATAACTTGGCTGCAGCCTTCTCCGGCAGCTACTGCAACGCATTACTCCCGATTCTTGATCGAATTAATGAGATGGAGCTTTTTCAAAACAGGAAGTACTAGAAGCTTGCTATTTTCTACTTTTCCTGTGTAACGAGTTTGAGGTCGCCCAGCCATGTTTTACTGGACCTCAGCTCCCTTTAAAGCAGATAAACGTTCCTCTGAAAAAAAAAAAAAAAAAAAAAAACTTCTGTATAGTGAATGGTGTGGTCGCGAAGTGAAGCTGTCGTCAAACGTGCGTAGCTTGACTACAAATGAAGGCTTCTCTTTCCGTTTTTGTTTCGATCTTCTTGAGCACAGGTGAAGGGGCAGCAAATTTAATGTGGCGTTTAGTCCTTTCGATCATACAAGGCAACAGCAAAAAATAATTTTTTTTTTCTGTCTGAAACCTTCTGATCTAAACAAGCAGAGTCGCAGACGCATCACTTATTTGCACGACGGCCGCGTGTCTTTGAAGGACAAGGTTTCACAGTGTGTCCGCCACCTGGCTGGTCAGGGCAGGAGGTTCGCGATGGTGATCATTAGGACGCAGGACGAAGCCGATTATCGGGATCAGATTGCTGCTCGCGGAATGCACACACACGCAACCACGGGCAGCAGCAAACTGCGCGCGGCTTTTCAGCTCGACCTTGCTGGAAAGAGACCCTCGGGCGAGAGGGGGGGGGGGTGGCTTTCAGCTGTCGGTGGGCGCGTGGCGACTCGCTAGTCTCGACCGTTGCGAGGCAGGTGCCCGCCAGCACAGGTGCTGCACTTCCAATCTTGCATGTCGATCGCGGCTCGGCGCAACCTCAGACACCAGCAGGCTGAGAGTCGTTCTCGGAATTTCTCGTTGCGCGCTGCTCCGGCAGTGCTGTCTCGTCGGCGACTTGCGGCGCAGCCTACCTTTATCGTAAAAAAAGTGTCGGTTGCTCGAAGACCACAGTGTAGAGACTACAAGCGACTGTGCACGACGTACAATATTTCGATTACGCTTCAGTCACTTAACGCGCGAAAGCCAATTCGCTGGGTATACCCAGCGAATTCGCTGGGTATACCCAGTCAACTCTGCCTGAGAGTTGACTGAGCGTCCCTTCTGATCATTACTGCCTTCCACGTTCACGAACAACACTGATGAGTTCCATAAAGCGTCACTCGTGGTCGATACACAAACGCGATAGAAAGTAAAACCTTCCATGTACTTATTTATTTTATATTTCGCGGTGGGAGCCGTATAAGAACAGTCCAAATACGAGGCAAGCTTTTAAACAATTTATTTCTCAACTTTTCCTATCGGTTTTAAATTACATCAGTACATGCGCTTACGTGTTCGACACGCTTATGCGGGTGCGCCTGGTTTGTTCGACAAGTACGGTGCGAACCGGAAACAAGAAGCTGGAACCCTGACAGGCAGGCACTGGAGCATAGACGGGCCATTTGGATTCTTTCGGGCGTGTCGAATGCAATGTAGTTTTGCGACTGAGAGAGTTCTCCCGATGACGCAAGTCTAGCAGCAGATAGTGCGCTTTTGATTGTAATTAAAAGACTATCATGAAATGAATTACATTTCATCATTTGGTATATAAGCCGTCATCATATTGAGGAACATTGCGGTGCACGAATTACCAACTGATGGTCGAAAGCGAAACACACATTGATTTTTTTTTTCCTCTCCAGGTGCAGAAGAGCGCTTACTCAAAAAAAAGAAAAAAAAAATTAAGGCAACTTCGCACTGGTGGTGCCAAGCTTGAAGTAAGTGCGAAGCTGGGCGTCCTTCTTTGTTTCTCTTTATTTTTCTCTTTCTTTCTTTTTCTCTCGTCTCTCTACTATTTCCTATGCCGTTTTTGTCTCTGTTTATTTCTATTTCTCTCTATATGTATTTCTATTTCTTTTCCATCTTTCTTTCTCCTTCTTCCTTCTCTTTCTCTCTATTTTTCGCTTCCTCTTGCTTTCTATCTCTTTCTCTTTCTATATTTCTCTCTCTTTCCTTAATCAGCTCTCTTCCTGTCTTTCTCCATCTTTCTGTTCTTCTTCCCTTTCTTTCTTTCTCATTCTTTCTATGCTATGCTTTACTCTCTCACCTCCTCCTTTCCCTCCTCCTCACCCTCACTTCCCTTTTCCACCCCCTTGCTATACTATATACTATACAAGGCTATGTATGCTCTGCTAGCGTGCCTGGGTCGCCGAGTGGTTACGATGCTCGCCTCCGGATCGTGGGTACGCGGGTTCGAATCCCGCCTCGTCAAGAATTTCTCTCTTTCTCTGTACTCGTTCTCTGGCCCATCAGAGTTATTGCGTCCGACGCCGGACAAATCGGTACACGTGTTCTGGGAGCGAAGCAGAAGATGAGGAAGAAGAAGAAGAGCACGGGGATAGAGTGTGCCGGTTCAGGATGACGATAATTATCTGTGGACGCAAAATGGCATCACGAAAAGCTTAACAGCTCCGCCGTAAGAAGCCAATTATTTTTCAGTGCCTTCTTTTTCAGGTATCATCGCCCTTTGCGTACACCGTGGCCAACATTTTCTCGCCTGCCCTTAGAACTCGCCCCGGTGGTGTGCACGTGCTTCGCCGAAGAGCAGTCGCACTGCCGTGGAAGCAGTATCTCGCCTCAAAACATGCGGCCCATCCCTGACGCGCCACCGGTTGCCCCGGGACGGGTCCAGGAAGGCGGCTGGCTGCCGCGTGCCAGGCGCGCGGCAGCCAGCCGTCTCCGAGGCGGCGGCGGGAGCCGTGCATGCTTCTGGCCGCCACCGGCGGGCGCGTGGCGGAGACGAGGAAGCCACCACCCTCCGTCTTTCACCTGCCGGCCGCCGCTTTGCGGTGCAAGGTGTGCGTGCGTACGCGCCAGCAGGCCCTGGCAGCGGCGGACGCCGCGCCACTGCGTTTTCGCGGAATGGCTAGCACCTGTTCCTCCGGGGTATTTCGCGGCCCGCGCTCTTTGTTTATCGGTTTTCCCCCTGCTGCGAGGCTCGCCGGGCACGCGCTTGGCTGCCGCCGCCGCCGCTTGGCATGCGGTTCACGTACTGGGCGGCCGCCGTCGCATCGCAAGTTGCGCGGCTCGCGCGAAGAGTCGCACCGACCATGCACGGAGGAATATGACTGTAAGCCACGGAAAGATATGCAGAAATGTAGAGCAACAAAAAAAGCAGGGCTTGGGGCGTTGAAACAAGGGTGTTGCGTTCCCTCTGCGAACAGCACGAAAACTAAGCCGCGACCGGAGACGAACGCCGAGGATTATCGGATTTGCGTGCGTAACGGTTTCGATCCGCCGGTGCGCCGAAAGGGTGTGCACGTAGGCGCCGATACTGTTACCGCTGCTACGAAAACGGAGCCGCTCAACCGTGCACTGCAAGGTCTTTTTATGTTCTGAGCCGTTTTACTGAGGTTGCTGAGTAAGCTATACAGGACAACGGAAAAATAGAGCTTCTGCGGCATGACGGCAGCAGTGCCTCGTACACTTTTAGAAAAATCGAGCGATTGGAATGTCGATAAAGATATGTTGAAACGTCATTTTTATTATTTAGATTAAGGTATGATTTATGGTTGGTAGAATATTACGTAACCCCTATTGTCTACTGTGTGTCTCCGAAGGTTCCACGCAGGCCAGATTGCATGAGCGGAGAGGGATCTACTTGTGAAAAAGAAAAAAAAAAAACAGAATCCAGGGAGGGGTTTACATAAGTCAGGTGCCATAGGCTGACCGACGTACGTTTCTATAGGTGGGCCTAAATTTGTCGGAGACGCGAAAGGAAATCACACATGTCTGCCTATCGAACGCAGTACTCGACTTCTGTAAAAGCTTTTTCTTTGAGTCTTGCACGCCCTTTCAATGTAGCCTGTAAGCTCAATTTGCTTTCTTTAACGTTTTATACATCACCTGAATATGAACGGAACCATCTCTTGGCAATCCTCATCCACCCCTTTAAGTGGTCACGTAAAACTGATTGCGCACTGTTAAAGTCAGTTGTCGTTTGTCGAGCTTCTTTGCTGCTAACGCTATAACCAAGCAGCGGTCAACGACCACTTCTGAAACCAGCAAGGAGCACTGAAATGACCATGAACAGGTAAAGGCGGTAAGACCAGAGTGTATACGCTGCAGAATGTACACCGATGAACAGACCCAGCAGGTGGTCGCCATACAGGACTGCGGCAGCTGGTAGCGTTATTCTTTGGCTCATTTACGACGAAGGCTGCCGAGATTGCGGTGAGCCAACAGCTCCCCCTTTCACCCCCCCCCCCGCACACACACAAACGCACAAACTTCTTTAGCGCTTTCTTTAGTCTCTCCTGAGAGTTTCCTAAGTTATCTTATTAGACGTTGATAGAAAGCAGTTTTAATTAGACAACCACTATTGAAACTATGCCTGTCTTAGTTTAGCGAGCAGGTCAGCGAGCTGGGAGTGCTTGTCTGGGGAGGTGTTGGCAGCACAAACGGATACGATGCGGACGGAGAACGGTAAGCATTAAATAAAAGCTCACGAAGATGCTTTTGGTTTGTCGTTGTCTCCACGCAGTTGTTGGAGACTATGCGGTATCACCCTTAATCAAGTCCTGCTTAAAGTTGCAGTCTATAGCCCGGAAACGAGACGAAAAATCTAACGCCTATAGACTGTTTGCACAACCTGTAGGCGGCGCCGCCCGTAGCTGTCCCTCGGCGTAGTAGCTTTCTCAGCGGCTCATCTCATAGGCGGGACTCAATGTAGGCCGGAGATTTTTCGTCTCGAATCCCGGCTAGTTGAAGGCCGCCTATAGACATCTCCTCGTTTCACGTGACCAGGTGTCCTGGCTACGGGGAGTCCTACCTACGGTGCGTCCCAGCTGCGGCGCGTCCTAGCTATAGGCGGTGTACGAAGCGGCGAAACAAAAAATATAGTTTAGGTCACCTTTTAAGCTGTATTCGGAATATTTGGAGACTCACACACATGTTTTATGACATACATAATCCATACACACATATTACAATCAGAAGTAAACCACAGAAAAATTCACAATAAACACACGCGAATTCGAACTCGCGAACACTCGATCAGCAAGCGCATACGGGGTTTATATGCACCAATGTGTCGCTACACGCTCTGGCGTATTAGTGCAGTGGAGGTCGTTATTATGCATCTAGCGTTCACTGATACGTAAGGTGACATTTTTTAAATGACATTTGTGAAACTATATACGACGTCACTCAAGTTATTGCTGGGAGCATGCTTCAAGCGAATTTGCGTGCTTGGTAAAGAAGATAAAACTGTTCCGCATACATTTGGCACTGGCGCCTCAGTGACATTTAAAGAATTTTGGCGTGCATAATATCCGAGTTCTATTCATGTTGGCCGTCAGCCTGTTGCCTTTCGTGGACTGAACGAGTTTTCAACGTCAAGATTCGCTTGCCGTGGAACGTGTGCTCGGAATCCATCCACGGCAACCACACAGCGACGTAGCCGATTACCGACGGAGAATCACCGTGTTCTCAGTAACGTCGCTGGCCGCTTCACCGATGACGGTTACCAGGCCGGTAGCCGATATCGTCACTAAGCCTATTCAGTTTATTTCGAAGCCGTAGTCGACCGTGCTTCAGAACAAACCGCTCACGCTCATATGCCAGGATGTTTTACCTGTTACCGTCGTTGACTCGACCCTCTCGCCGCAATAATTACACACTGAGATGAACATGCGCTGATAATCGTGGTATTGTCAGCCATATATACAATATGCGAACACGCCCGAGCAGGTGCGGTACGTCGTGCACGCACTGCAGATGAACTTCACTTGTAAAGGAACTCCTCTTGGCTCTAAACGTTGGATAGTGCACGTCGCTTCCCCTCAAATGAATGACACTATACCACCAGTAGACATTATTTTAGCTTCAATGAAAAATGTGGCCGACACTTGCGTCGACCATGGAAGCGAGGAGCTGGCGCTGAATGGATGCAGCTACGCGGTCGCTCGGCGGACTGCGCCCCGGAGGAAATGCCGTTTATGTTGGACGCCACTCGCGCGGCGTACGTGATTCGTGAATTGGGCTTTGCACGCTGGAGACGCGGCTCGCCGTTCGCTGTTCTCAGGCGCGCAGTGCGCAGGCAGGAATACGATGCTAACATGGACTGGATCTTATATCCGGTAGCACTTATCGCAGAAATATTTGTGGCGTTCTGTTACGTCTCCATCAGTGGCTATAATTTAGAGAACTTCTAGATTCACGCTGATATAGCGGTCCCGCCGCGCTATTTAAATCACCTCATACTCGTCTCAAAGCCGAGATCGCGCTAAAATCACACTGGGTGATGCTATACTTTTCACATAAGTTTACTGAAACATTTTCTGGAAGCCCGAGTCCATGCAATATACTAAGTATAGTATTGGTGCGAACGGCACTTTCATGGGCATGCAGTGCCTAACTGTGTACAAGTCTCACCTTTTGATAAATTTTTGACAAATCTCGCCGTGATTAATACGGCTGAACACGCAAACATTTACGAGCTACATCCACACAGCTGCATTTGCATGCGCACGCGACTGGGGAATGTTTGTTGTGCTAGAGTGCATGGGATAGCCTTTTGGAGTGTTTTACGTATACACGCACTTAATTTTTTATGTGCGGATTACTGAGAGGCATTGCGTGCAGCAGAAATCCAGAACATAGTAGAGTGGTGCATTAATGGAAAATGAATTTGACACCATCGAGTAATAGGTTCTAGTGTTGCAGAGTTTGCGCAGATTTTTTTATTGCGCACATACAAAGCGGTTGCGCCTCAGTGTGGCAGTCGTTGCGAGGAACTGAAACTGCTAAATTATGACATATTATCGTAAGAAAAGTTAACGTAGAGTGGCCATTTGTCGAACATGAGGGTGTTTAACGAATTCTGAACTTTTTTAGCCAATGCGGCGATGTTATTACGAGGTACACCCACAGGCGTGCGCACTTCGCGCTGGCACATATGTACGTTCCAGAGGATGGTAATTTAATTATGCAAATATTGTTTTCCAGACTTAGACATTGCCTACGGCGGATTTAGGAGAAAAAGAGTGAATGGTATTGCGAAATCTAGAACACCTCGTGGAAGCTCTACTGCCTGCATTTGATTTCGACAGCATGCGGTTACTAATAGTAGAGCATTAAATTAGATATATACATTTCACGGCAAACGATTCGAGCATTTGTCCAAAGAAGCATTTTGTTTTTCATCATTACTAGCCTATTTTATGTCCACTTGAGGACGAAGGTCTCTTCACTAATCCCCCATTGATCCTATCCAGAGTCTTCATTACTATTTTTGTGTGTTTGTGGCACGCACAAGAACGAAGAAAGCAGTCAGGTTGCGGTATCCGTAATGCGGACTCCCTTGACGTCAAGTGGCACGCCGTGTAGTGGTTGATTGTTGGCTAACAGAGTTTTAGAATTGTGTGCGCAGACGTTGCGATGGCTGGAACTGTATTTATTTATTTATTTAAATACTCTCAATGCCATTTGCGGCGTTACAGAGAGGAGTGGTTACAAGTTAGAGATGGCAGTCTTGAATGATGCATGATCAGGGTTGCTGGCGATGGAGGCAGGAAGGTGGTTCCATTCGGATGAAGTCTTCGTCACGTAGGAGTGGAAGTATATGTTGGTATGGCAGAATGGCACATGGACTTTGAAGTTATGGTCGATGCGAGATGAAACGTAAGAAGGTGGCGAGAACAATGTGCCTTTTATTTCAGGATTCATGAAAAAAATTTTGTGGAAGAGACAGAGGCGGGCCTGTTTCCTCCTGTTAGAAAGGGTAGGAAGGTCTAGAGAATTTTTAATTGATGAGATGCTAGCGGTACGGGAGTAATTAGCGACAATGTAATTAGCGATTAATTAATTAGCGATTAATTAGCGACAATGATTCAGAAAGTAACGTGCGTACACAAGTGTCTACTCTTTGACAGATGCGCAGTGGCAACAAACACAAGAAATTGTGCACACGAAGCTCTGGGTAGCGTATGCTAATACTGCCTAACTTTAACCACGTGGATTTTTTAACGTGAACCGATTACATCACATAGCGTTTTTGCGCTCATTTACCCCTTGATGGGTACCTAGATGGACCATTGACAGTGAGCTTGGAAACTATAAGCATGCAGTGTGTTTAGACATGGGTATAAAAATTCGCATCGGTTTTTTTTTTTTTTTTTAGTAGCGGTGGTTAAAGCATGGACGCACCGCGTTCCCCATAAATGTACCGTTCAGCGGAATCATTTGAGAATGACTTGACGGACCATATCAGCTTCATAGTTCAACAGTACCTGCTGTGTCTAGCGTGTATAAGCATGCGAGAAACAGGTACTGCTCACGTGTAAAAATAAGTATTTATTGTAAAAAAATACAAACAGCGCTAAAAACAATGCTCAGCGCTGAAGGAAACGATAAACGTGCCATCCGATGTTTTTTCGGACAAAGATATTCTGGTGCTTAACGAACACTTTTGATCTTGTCAATGTCTTCAGCAGCTTCCTGCCGTTAAAACACCTGGGAAACAACTGGGTTCATTATACTCAGCACAAGACGAAGTATTGAGAATATACAGTTGGATATGTGAGGTCCTTAATATAGTACATCGTCAAGCACCAAATAAGGGCTTTCTCTAGAAGTGTGCCAACCGAAAGTTTCACGTTCTCTTGCACTTGATCGCAGTAGAACGCCTTGTTGTCGTACTCCCTCCAAATTCTGCGGTCAGGCGATGGGCGGGCTGCTGTCATCCTGACGAAAAAAAAAAGAAAAGCAGAGGATACATGCGACGTTGTGTTCTTAGATCACCTGGTGTTTTCGCCCATCACACAAAAACTGTAAACGGACGTTTTCAATCTGTTATACACCTTGACGAATTTTGTGTAGACAGCGTCACAGAACTTACAAATATGAAAGTGTTTTCAGAAGTTGCTAATGAAGCTTTCTAATAGTGTTTTAACCATAAACTCACTACAGCTATGAGAAAAAGCTTAGCATGATTTCCTCAGAAATACTCATCGATCTCCACGAAATACATGCGGGCATTGCACATCTGACCGAGTATGACTTTGACCTTGTTGAACTTCTCCATGAAACTTCCAGATTTTCTTAAAAGTGAAGCTCTGTTTCGAATGTCGGCTGCAAGGGAAAACCACAGCACAGTCGCAATTTGATGAGAATCACGTACAAGGAAAGCAGTTTTACAATATACTCACGATTCATTCTTTAAGTAAATAAAGTGGCAGGCAAACGTGGCTTAAAACTTGGTTGCACAATATTGCACAATATTGCAACCGCACAATATTGCAAACGAATTTTCTTCCATACCAGGTGAATGACAGTCACGGCGAATATTTGAATGGTAGCAGCCAATGCATGATTAAAAATTAATTCGCTGCTGCAGGTCAATGCTCGGCTGCGGCGGCGATATTTAGATGGGAGTGAAAAGCAAAAAAAAAAGAAAATGAATAAAAAAAATCACAGCATATCCACGGAGTGAATGATGATGAGTGGGCGAAGCTGCGGAGGTTCATCGGTAAACCGTGAATCTTCCGTGAATTCTGCCCAGTACATCATCACCGACGTGAGATCGGGCGCGTTTATACTAAAGGTTCGATGAGTTATGACGACTTGCAGCTCACTTTAATTTTACATGTACGCTGTGAATTTTCATTGTTTAGAAAACCATTGCTTTAGAAAACATGTGGCGTCTTTCGTTAAGCATCTGGCGTCTTTTCGCTTTGCTTTAGAAACATCTGGCGTTCTTTCGTTTTGCTTTTACAAAACATCTGGCGTCTTTCGTAGGTTTATTTCATCAATCAACGGCGTTTTGAACAAAATTTTTATTGTTTAATCACGCACAGGAGAAATCTCACCAGGCACTACCTTGGAGGTAAACAATGGCTGCTAATGGGAATGAGAGACAGAAGAAGTCGGCTTTTAGCTAACACTTACACTTCTACTTCTACTAACGTTTCCTACTGGAACATGTCAATGGCTGCTAATGGGGAATGAGAGACAGAAGAATTCGGCTTTTAGTTAACGCGCACGCTGCGAATTTTTTATTGTTCAACAACGCACAGGAAAAATCTCCCACCGGCACCACCTTGGAGGTCAAAGCGTAAGACTTGTTACGCACTACTACTACGACTACGAGGGACGAACGGGTGCCGCCTTAAGAAGCTTCGCCCCCAAAAACAGAAAAAAGAAGATCGTGTGCTCAGTTACGGCATGTAAACAACGCCACGGCCGGTGTTGGTCAGAAGGTTTTGTCACCTGCAAAGGTATTCAAATTCTGTGTATACTATCACGAGGATGAACAACGATTATATCCCTTATTACGACTGCTGTATGAACTTCACTTCTCTGTAATAACATTAACAATGAGCAATCAACATAAATAATAAGCTGCCAACGAAAACAACAATACTTTTATACAACCACGGTTATATATCGCTGTTGCATCGCATGAAATGATGGATGAGAGAACAAAAATGCCATCAACTAGCTAACGTCTAATTACATACGACGCATTACTTTACCTTCATTGAGATCAGCAGTTTTCACAGGCACCACAGCTGGTGCATGATGCACTGGTGTACTTGTCCACACTTGACTTGGCACTGCATAAGACCAATGGGCAAATGTGACCCGAAACCACAGAAATCATTGAAGGGGCACAGTAAATACGCAAGTGTATTCACGAGCATGAATGAGGCTGGCTTTAAAACTTGTTAGAAATTAGGCAGCAAAATTCGTTTTAAAGACTGTCGCTATTCAGAAAGTCAAATTGCTGATTTTTCCTGCTAAAAACAAGAGATGACGCTAGTCGTATCTATGAGCGCCTGATCCAATGAAACGGTACTAACGTCTTCGGAGCTCGTAAGTGCAGTTTTATTACTTTTTGATGGAGGAAAAACTTTTCCGCTTCCCAAAGGTAATAAAAGAAATGTAAATGCGAAGTATAACGACCTACCATGAAAGGATGTCCTAACATCATTCAACTGCTAGCAAAAATATGCTACCTTTGATTGCCGCATTGTATCATTGACCATAAATGCAGAGGACAGTTGCTAGCCGAAAGATTAGAAGCCATGCGAGAGCTAAAATTACACAGCTTGTCAAGCAACACGAAGTGATTTTCTCAGTGACACCTGTCAAAAGCGACGAAAGCCTCTGAACTGTATGAGAGTTCACAATAAATGCGACCAGCACGACAACACGTGCTCGACTATAGAGACGGATGACGATTACAACAAAGATAAGTACCCGTATACTAGTATAGTTACTCGTACGCATACTCGTATAGTTATTTAAAAAGCCGCCAAAAGAATATTCTGGCAGCTCAATACCGTCATTCATATATATCAGCGCAAGCATGCAACAATGTGAACGCTAACAGCACGAGCATATATGTGAAGAAAGAAGAACACTCACCCAGGCGGGTGCGATGCGCCGGGCTGTGTGCACAGTGTGCGCACCAGCGAGACAGAAATAGCGCGAAAGCGTCGTGTAATCCTGCAACTGCTCGCGTGTAGCCATTTCACGTGCAAGGGGATGTCGCTATGTCCTCGCAACACCCCCTTCATATTGGGATAAGAGAATTTTTCCATGGCGGCCGAGTACCGGCTCACGCGGCACGCTCAACAAACCACACCAACCTATTAAACATCCGCCGCTCTCGTGGAATGCGCTAAAACTAACCACTCGCGCCAAAAACGCAACCCCCTTCCCATCGCACAATATCTTCGAACTCTCTTTTTTACCTCCTTCCTTTCTTTTCTCTGCGCAAAAACAGCAGAAGCGGAGTGCAACGGAGAGCGTAGCAGCCCCTATTCTCTCTCACGCACGCAAGAGAGGGTGCGTAGTTAGCTCCATGCGTATACCTCCTCGCAGCATAGCTCGCCTTTGCGGCTGACGCTGTCGGCGCATGCGTATACATTGACGCTTGCGCCGACAAGTTATAACACGCGGGAGCATACGCTGAGCTGTAGCCAGGATTCTCACTTACACGGCCCACACCGACGCGCCACTAATACTGCAGGCCGTCTCTAAGGCGGCGGTGAAGGGTGCACGTTTTTTTTTATACACTTGTCACGGCTAACTCCTTTTCGAATCCCTACTATAGCCGGGAGTTTTCCTGAGTTTTGAAGCGTCCCGCCTACAGGGCATGCGTTAGCCAGGACTTGATTAAGAGTGTAGTTAAGGTCCACGGGTGCCGAGATCCTCGGCAGCGACTGTTTGCTGGAGCCGCCGTTAATCTGACTGGGCAATGCGTCGCAGGATCTCTGACGATAGCTCGGCCAGATTCGTGCATGCGGCATGGCAGACACAACGACGGTAGAACTTTTGTATCTGCAACGAAATCGTGGTAAGCGCGAACTGGCTGTTGACCTGTACAAGATAAACAAGTATGAAGGGCCAAGGAAGACACTTTGCTCGACATTCGATTACTTGACGGCTTGATCTTAGTGGTTTGGACGGTGTCTTTGGCCACCAAGTTGTCGAAGGCGCACGCCATGAAAAAAAAAAAAACACAAAAAAACCAGACGACGTACATCACAAAACGGCGATATATTGCGGAGATGGCCGACAAGCGAAAGATCAGCTCCAGCCGAATCTCAGCAACGAACGTTCAACGATGCAGCGGCCGAACAGGCCCGAGGTGCGGGGCAAAAGCCAGGTGGCGCGCGTTTACGTGGGGGGTAACTTTCGTCCTTGGCTGCCTGCCTTGTACTTCATTATTTGGTACGATCAGGATAGGAAACAGGAGGAAGAAAGAGTTCATGTCTCTGCGCTTCGTTCCTATCCGTTTATCTCAACCACCTTATTCATGGCCACTCCCCCACATCCCCTGCATATGTGACAGCTCAGGACGACTTAACGATACCATGAGCGCGCATCTAACACAAAAACGATTAGTCGGGCGGACCAAAGGTGTTGCAGATGACACTAACGATGAACTTCAAAACAATGCACGTACACCCACAAGTGGGGATGGGCCAAGAATCGGATGCACTTTGTTGCTGCTGTTGTTAAGCGCCATCGAGTCACTGACGATTCCTGCTGGAGTCGTCAGTGAGCCATCCATGGTGTCACCATGGTGACACCGTGAGTGCATGAACGACACTGAAATCTATTCAATAAAAGTTCTCTGTGTGTTTACCTCTCTTATGTGTGTCCTCGTCTACGCGCCAGCCACCTGGGGAAGTTTTGTTAAGCTCACCGAGGCGTTTCGTTGCGGAGTAGAGAATGTCGGCTAACCACCTCGTGCGCGCACGCTTATTTTGTAAGGCATTCCGATATAGGCTAGAATAGTTTATGTTCTATTGAACAGGTAGCAGAAATGACTTAACCAAAATTAAAAAAAGAAGATTTTGTTTCAGGACTTCTGTTTCAAAAGAACATTCGGGCTTAATCTCATGAAAGACCTATAGATTCGTTCGTTTCCATGAATTGATGAAGATGCTACGCTAACGCCAGAGTTAAAAAAAAAAAAAAAAGCATATTTCTTTCATATTATCGCAAGCTGTACACGATTCGCAATCACATCACCACAGGAAAACCAGAGCGTTAATTGAACGTATTTTAGTATTTTAGCTTTAAGGCTAGCAGCTTTCTCTTTCATAACCTTGACACGTCCATCCATTGATTTACTTACTAGTACTATTGTTCGCTGAACTTCTTTCGTCCAGCTTCCATCTTTGCTTATTCTAGATCCCAGAATAACATGATGTTCCACGAAACATTGGCATGGGTTAGTGCAGTGCCTCCTCTATAACTTTCAGTGCCTGGTGGATGGGGAGGAGAACAAAAGGCGCGACCGTCGGCGCGAGTACAACCGGTCACCGCCAGGCGCCGCCACCCAAACAGGGTTTCGCGGTCTTTCGCTCGCTGCCCGCGCATCACTTGCGCAGGTGCGGCTGCTAGTTTCGTTTCCCGATTTTCTCGACTTCAGGATATCTTGAGATGCTGACAATGATCGGTAGAAGCAAGGCCTACTCGACCGCTAAGCTCTTGAGCTCTTGAGACCGATTGAGTTCGAAACAGCAACACCTCTCGGGTGACTGGAACGCACGTACACCGGTAGTCGCAGTGATCTGGTTAATGACGTCGATTTCTTTTTCAGGGGGCATAAGAATGTCATCGTTAAACTGTGCGTTCCGTGAAGATCTTTCATTGCAGTGGTAGCAAAAGCACGCGTAGCACAAGTAGTCCGTCTCACTGGCAGTCACTGACCTTTCGGGCGTTAAACGTTTCTTCAAAGCGTATATGCCTAGGTCGGTAACTCTACGAAATTTTGGCTTCTTTGCAATAATTAAAGGAGTACTGACACGATTTTGAGACATCGAAAAAGGGACATTTTTTGTTTCGTTGGTTTGCAGTGTCAACGCTGTCCACACACTGGAGTCGGAGAACACGTATAAAATATTTTAATTTTACTTTGAAGTTTTCGTCGCTGAGCATCTGAGCTCCACTGCAAGGACATTATCCCGACGAGTCAAGACAGTTCCCCCGAGTATGCGAGTTCTAGCTGCGTCCTGCATGCAGCCTAAATCGCAGAAATCACTGCCAGGGTCACAGGACGACAATTCACTCATCGTTGTTTATGTGCACCACGAGCACACGACGAATTTCGTGTCAGTACTCCTTTAAGCTTCTTGTGCTTCGAAAGGTAGTCTCCACAATACACTCATTCCGAGCTATACTTTCTCGCCATGAGACGCACAGGAGGAGTAGAGTAAGAGCAAAGCACAAGAACTATCCGCGCCGAATGAAGTGTGAACAGCGCTCTGAACGCGCGGCTAGTTCAGGCCGTCTGCTGCCGACATCTAAAATAGGCAAGCGCGTCCGGTTACCGATAGTTTTGCTTTTCTTTCCTTTGACATTCCATATTTTGCTTTGCCAATGGAGCGCCACGTTAATGCTTTCCACTGATCGCAACTGGCGCAGCGCAGTTTTTCTGGCAGCAGCGTGCGTGAAGCGAGCGCTCATAGCTCCCTTATAGAGTTCTCATCTTGCTTCCATCTCTGCCTTGTTATCAGCGCCTAGCTGCGATGCGAACAGAGGGCGGATAGAATAGCGAAGCTCCAGTGCACGTGCGTTCAAGTCAGCCGGGAGGTGTTGCTGTTTCGAACTCAATCGGTCTGAGGACGCGGAAACGAGCTCTCACTGCGCCGTCTCTTACAACGAGCATCTCGGGTGCGCGCGCGCCTGCTCGGTAGCCCCGCGCTCGTGGCTGCTGCAGTGACCAAATAATTTCAAAATTAACGTCTTCAGTACCGGCGACACCTTTTTCGGTACCTGCTGGCCTTTTAATAAAAAAGCAATTCAATCCTGCCTGCATTTTATACACTTGCTGGGCAAGAAGTCGGAATTGCCAATCCTTGCCCAAGGGTCTCATTGGAGGGGTCGTAACTATTAGTGCAACGACATTATGCTACATGTTTTCAATGATTATGAAAGCTGATGTGGAGGACAATAAGTGGACAAAGTTTAAGAAATATGAAAAATTGTTTTTTTTTTTAATTGTCGTCGGAAATTTTCATTGTCCGGTGTTTTCTTTAACTTAGCCCGATCATGTCTCTTTACTGAAAAGTTATATAAATATAAGATTCGGCAGTGTGGTAGATAAGGATGCGAAGAACGTAACGCGCAATTTTTGTCGCTCTGCTACAAGGATTTTTCGAGATAAAGACCTTCAAAGTGAAGAAAATAACGTCTCCTGGAACTATTTTGAGGTTTTTTATAAAAAGATCTACACTACACATCAAAACTAAAAATACCTGAGCAGAAGCAAAAACATGCATATATTTAGTTAAAGAAATTTCAGCTACCTAACTTTAATATATTTTGTGCAATTCATAACGAAAGTTGGCCAAAACAGCAGAGCGGATGAGCGCTCTACTCCACCTCTTCGTCATTATTGATTTCCTGTGCTTCGAAAAAATTTTTGGCGGCAAAACAAATTGCGGATCTCTTTTTTCCACTCATCAGGCAATAATATATAAAATTTTGAAATAAATTTGAGAGGTCTTACGTGGAATCGCCCTAATAAAACTTTGAACTCGATTTTCTCCTCTATTAATAAACCTATAGTGATGGCGAAGTCAACGACATTAGTTCTCGGAGCACAATTTATCGATCTAAACCGATTCATTGTTTCTCTTTAGTGTCCCTTTAAACGCATAGTTCGAGAGGAGTGGCTTGAGGAAGTAAATACATATGAGGTTCACGTGTCGCACCCTGTGGTCATAGCTGCCATCACTCTGGCATTTAAGGAGCCTTGATGCACAGAGGGCTGGAACTGTGTACTTTGTCAAGGTACTGAATGGCTTTGCCGAAGTTGGGTTGCCTTTGAGCGCACCGTCTGCAAAAGCTCGCAAAGTATCAAGGACAAAAAGGAGCTGGTCAGATGGATACAGTCCAGGCACTTTCTTTTTTTCGTCCGACTTGCACAGCGGCACGCAGCAGTACGACATCGCAATTCATGCAAGCTACGTGGTCACGACAAAGGATAAAAAAATCTTCCATCGCATTCAACTCGCTAAACCCAACCGCACGTGTCAAGGCAGAGCAAAGCAAACAAGCGCTCTAGGCCGCGCCCGCACCAGCACTACCGGCTCAGCGCCCGACCGCCCGACCCTGTTTGCACAGCGCCACCACGCAGTCGCGGCGAGCGGGGGAAACGCAAGCGCCGACGGCCGCGGGAGGGTGTTCTACCAGGCACTGAAAGTTATAGAGGAGGCACTGGTTAGTGCTTTCTAGCTGTCTCATCAATAAGCATTTATTTACTACTTCTCTACGAAACCTATATATTACTTCCGTCTTTGTTTATCTGAATCACCGGCTTATCACTTGCTGCCGTTGTTCTCCCAATCTTTACTCCTATATTTGTGTAATCTAAATCACTGTTTCTGAGTACATATTCCGTTTATAAATTCAATAAATATAGACAAAAAAATTCAACCTTGCCGGCGATCTTGAACCTCAATCCAATTTGTGTTCCCAGCATGTGTTCCCAACATCGTTACATGGTTTTCTTGCGCTTATTCACTACTTTATTTATAGCTTGAAAAGCTCGTGTAATTCTTTTAACATTGTTCAAGACATCACTCGTTCTTTCCTTCAAATTTCTCTCCTCGATTTCCTTTTAAAGCTTCACAATTACTAATCTTCTTTGTGCTGTCACACTTCGCTTCGGCCAAAGTCCTTTTAGATGCGAAGTATCTTAAGGCGGAGCTCAATCCGGTGGTGGTGGTGGTGGTGGTGGTGTGCGGCGTGACCACCCTTACTGCGCATGCGCATACCCTCTCCACTTTCCCTCTCCCCCCTCCCCCTCATCCCTCCCCCTTTCCACTCTTCCTCTGAAACGCGGGCTAGACATGCCGAAATTCTCTCCTGCGCAACGCCGCGATGAGCTCGAGCGCATGCGCGTCCCCTCCACTTCTCTCTCCTCTCCCACGCTGCCCCCCTCTCACCCGCCTGTCGACAGCGTTCCCCGCTCGCCCTGTGAGAACGGCCAGGCTAGATGGAAGATACGACGCGCGTAGCGTCCCTCTTCGCGTTCCACGACGCGAGGTCGGTAGCATGCCCAACGAACGCCAACGGAACGCGATCGTGCAAGTGCTCCGGCTTCGCATCGCCTCATGGTCCCCTTTAGCGGGAGATGGTGCAATTTTTCTTGTTCTATGATAACTACTTCCTTTGAAAGCCACGAAGCTTCCGTTTTTTTTTCTTTTTGGTTATCATTTCCCGTAAAGCATATATATATATATATATATATATATATATATATATATATATATATATATATATATATATATATATATATATATATATATATATATATATATATATATATGTTCCAGCTTACTCGCTAACAATATTTACGCTTGGATAACAATTAAATGAATTAATAATGGACAGGCTACGTATAACTGGAAACGAAGAATAGAACAGAGAGAGAAATAGATGAAAAGGAAACGCAGGGAGGTTACCTGGTGCGAGTGGCAGGTTTGCTACCCTGCACAGGGATGGGGAAATAGGGGTAGGAAAGAGGACAGAGAGAGAGAGATAAAATGAAAACGAAAACACGCGCACACACACACACACGCAAGACGTTCCAATCAAAGCCGTTCTGGGAGACCGGTTGAACGCAGAAAGCGAAGTAAGAGCTTGCACATCCTTTTTCTGTCACGTGTGTCATGATGACGTCACCATATGACGTCATAATGACGTCACATATTGTCGCAATTTGTGACATTATCATGACGTCACATGACGTTGCGTCACATGATGTCGTCATCACATGACATCATCGCTTGGTCACAGGTGGGCCGATCACGGAGGCAGTTCAAAACAAGGTGAGGTGCAGAATGCTTGTCATGTCTCCGACCTTGGAGGCATGCAGTGCAAAACCACGTTAGGTGCAGAAGGCTTTCGGAGGGAGGCGGGAGAGGATTTAATACATCCACTGGGAAGAAAAAGAAGTTGATGATGGCTTTCGCCTTCGAATCGTCTTAGGCGAATGTATAAGGGACCCTGTGAGTTTTTACAATCGGTATGCCACACGGAACAATGCAAGACTTACTGCACAGATTGTTGT
This sequence comes from Rhipicephalus sanguineus, assembly GCF_013339695.2. Taxonomy (NCBI): domain Eukaryota; kingdom Metazoa; phylum Arthropoda; class Arachnida; order Ixodida; family Ixodidae; genus Rhipicephalus; species Rhipicephalus sanguineus. Next base: position 258,580,995 of record NC_051176.1, read on the forward strand.
GATATCACATCACTGCTTCACGTTGTGTACTAAACTGTAATGGGAATATATGGGAAATTTTATGTGTCAAAACGTTGTTATTATGAGGGGCGTTGTAGTGCGGAACTCCAAATGAATGATGACCACCTCTGTCGGGTCCTCTTATGATCGCCTATATTTAAGTACACTAGCGTTTTTAGAGTTTTCTACTACAGAAAGGTGGCCGGTGGGTAAGAAGTGAACGCGAGGCTTTGGAATAAGTCTGAGAAACGCCACAGCCGCTAGCTGAGATAACGCGGAATGAGGGTGAGGGAGGCGGGTGGGCTGTAGATCTTAAGCCCTATGTTTATTTAGGAGCATTCGAGGCTTTTAATTGTGACTGCTGCAGTCGGAATGACAAGCGCACCTGATGAACTGGAGACCATTTTCTACACCCAAGATTATTGGACCGTGGGCATGTGGCTCGCAGGCGGGCAATGAAGGCGTCAGTGAAGTAAACTCGACAGGTCTCTGTGAACGCCAGTAGATTTGGTGTGCTTCCCCAAATGTGCACGTGATTCTGCTCCATCTATTTGGTTGTTCTATCTCTCTTTTCGCCACTTTATCCCTTTCCCAAGCGCAGGGTAGATAACCGGACGCGCGTCTTTCCTTGCTGCTCTCTCTCCCTCTCTTGACTTTCATTGAGCGTGGTTGCTACTGTCAATTGATTGATGGTGTGGCCGAACTTCGACTGCCAAGCACGGTGCTCAAACGTGGTCGAGTCTGGTGCCTGGGCCCCAGTCAAACACATTCGTCTCAGGTGCATAAGTTCTCTGAGACGATTGACACGTGCGTCGCATCGCGCAGCACGTGCGAGGGTATAGATGCGCATATGCACGTGTTAGTTTCGATGCATTAGGTAAAAACGCAGGAATAAAACAGCCGAACACTACAGAGTCAACAAAAACACTCTATTTAGCGCTTACTTCCCTCTGCACACACCTATTCTCACCATTCTCCCCTCCATAAACATCGCACAAAAACTTGGTCTTCCTCATTGCTTCGACATATCGCAGTGTGCAATCGCATGAACTGCTGTTTGCATTTCGCCATAGCTCGTGAACGTTTTAGTGCTTAAAGATAAATATTGCCACGGGAGTGCATGATGCATAGAGAATGACAATAAATGCATCGCATTTAGCTTATTATTATTTAATTAACCAGTTTAGGGCATCACATACATTCACGCGATAGCGTTAAAGAGCCCGTTTCGCAGACAGTCCGGTGTCCGGGTGTCGGCGGCGGCGCTTTGGTTGTGAGCGAAAAAGCAGCGTTGTACGCAATTGTCCGAGAATTCGAGGTATAGATGCAAATAAAAATATGAGCCGGAGGGCGTCCGCACTTTCGCTCTCCTTTCCTTTCTGTGCGGGAACGCGCATAGACGTTCCCTCAGGCCACCGGGCTGTTGACCCGCCTGTGATGGATTCTGTGCATTCGCAATGACGTTGACTGCAGTGACTGAAAGTGTCAGTGCAGTGTGTGTGTGCGTGCCTGCAGTGTGTGAACTCAACGCGTTCGAACGCAGAGAGAACAGAGGCGCAGGCCACTGTGTATAGCTTGGTATATGTCGTGCGCGAGCGCGCTCACGTTTGTGTGTGTGTGTGCGTATGTGTGTGTGTGTGTGTGGATATCGCTATCGCGTTTAACGATTAAAGGCGAAGCTTAAGGGTTCCCCAATTTCTAAAGCTTGTGTATTGAGCCTGTTAGTTATTATTATTTTTAGATATTGCTTCCGCCCCCTCGGTGGTATACAGTGGTTACGGTGCTCGGCTATACTGACCCGAACGTCACGGGTTCGATCCCGGCCGTGGCGGTCGCATTTCGATGGAGGCGAAATGCTATAGAAGTCCTTGCACTGTGCTAAGTCAGTGCACGTTCAAGAACACTAGATGTTCGAAATTTCTGAAGCCCTCCACTACGGCATGCCTCATAACTCATAATTATATTGTCACGGGCGTGAGAATACCCGCAATTAAGAAAGAAAGAATGAAATGTATTTACAAGATATACACCGGGAGTCCTTCAGCCAAGATGGCGCAACACCAACAACAACAACGCGAGCGCTCTTGCGATCGTCGTCTTCATCGACTCGATGGAGCATTGCTGCTTGTTTGTCATGGCTTGTAACATATAGCCCCCGCCGCTGGGAGCGCCGTCTCGGCGCTTAGGGAAGAGTACGATCGTGGGCGGAGAAGTACGGCTTCAGACGGGATACGTGCACAATGTCTGTAGAGGGGACAGACGATGACGATGCACTGTCCAACGGGGCGATCTCATACGTGACGTCAGTAAGCTGGCGCAAGACCTTATACGGCCCGGAATAGCGGGAGAGCAGCTTCGACGACAGACCAACGTGGCGGCAAGGTGTCCAGAGCAGGACCAACGATCCTGGGGAGTAGGACACGGCCCGGTGATGGCTGTCGTAGCGAGCCTTTTGAGACAGCTGCGAGGCAGAAAGACGATCCCGTGCGATCTGGCGAGCTGTTTGAGCTCGAACAGTTGCATCGCGGGCGTACTCTGTAGGAGTGCAGGTATCTGATGGTAGGAGAGTTTCAAACGGTAAAGTGGGATGGCGGCCATACAAGAGATAGAAGGGGGAAAAGCCAGCAGTATCGTGGCGTGACGAGTTGTAGGCGAACGTCACGTAAGGCAGAGTGTTATCCCAATCTCGGTGGTCCGCAGAAACATACATAGATAGCATTGTGGTCAGCGTGCGATTGAGGCGCTCAGTGAGTCCATTAGTTTGCGGGTGGTATGCAGTGGTGAGCTTATGACGCGTAGAACACGAGCGAAGAATGTCGTCGACGACCTTTGAGAGAAATGAGCGACCACGGTCGGTCAGCAGTTGACGTGGAGCTCCATGGTGGAGAATGACGTCGTGCAGCAGAAAGTCCGCGACATCAGTTGCACAGCTTGTCGGTAGTGCTCGCGTGATAGCATATCGTGTCGCATAGTCAGTAGCGACAGCAATCCACTTATTCCCACTCAGCGACGTTGGAAATGGTCCGACGAGATCGAGGCCGACGCGGTAGAACGGGTCGGCAGGAATGTCTATTGGTTGAAGTGTGCCGGGCGGCGACAGCGAAGGACGCTTATGGCGTTGGCAGGACTCGCAAGATGCAACGTATCGGCGCACAGAACGGTAAAGGCCTGGCCAGAAGAATCGACGCCGTACGCGATCATACGTGCGGGCTGTTCCGAGGTGTCCGGCGGTTGGGGCGTCGTGAAGCTGTTCAAGAACAGTAGAGCGGAGCGTTGCGGGAAGAACTAGTAGAAGCTCTGGGCCTTCGGAGCTCATGTTACGCCGGTAGAGAATGCCATCACGGAGCACGAACAAGTCGAGGGACGGGTCGGAGTCGTGAGAACGTAGACCTTGGATGATGGACCGCAGATTGGCATCACTGAGCTGTTCACTGCGTATGTCGGTGAGGTCAGAGATGGCGAAAACGCAGGCGTCTGAATCATGCGCCGACAGGTCAGGGGGATCTACAGGATTACGAGATAGACAGTCAGCATCCTGGTGCAGTCGGCCAGACTTGTAGGTGACGTCAAAGCTATATTCTTGAAGCTTCAAAGCCCAACGCCCAAGTCGTCCAGTAGGATCTTTGAGGGACGACAACCAGCACAAAGCGTGGTGATCTGTGATCACGACAAAGGGGCGGCCAAACAAGTATGGTAATTTGCCGACAGCCCAAACAAGTGCGAGGCACTCGCGCTCAGTGATCGAAAACTTGCACTCGGATGAGGAAAGGAGGCGACTGGCGTAGGCGATGACGCGATTTTTCCCTTGCTGCCACTGAGCGAGAACTGCGCCAATGCCATGTCCGCTGGCGTCGGTGCGAACTTCAGTGGGTGCTGACGGGCCAAAATGGGCTAAGATGGGCGGGGAGGTAAGCAACGTAGTAAGTTTGCGAAACGCATCAGCTTGTTGGGGACCCCAAGAAAACGGCATATCCTTCCTCAGGAGTTGTGGCAAAGGCCGACCAATGTGGGCGAAGTTCTTGACAAAATGTCGAAAATAAGAACATAGGCCGACAAAGCTGCGTACATCTTTCGTGGAACGTGGTATGGGGAAGTCTTTGACGACCCGAATTTTGTCAGGATCAGGTTGGACGCCTTGAGCACTGACGAGGTGGCCGAGCACCGTGATTTCTCGGCGGCCAAAACGGCATTTGGAAGAGTTCAGCTGGAGACCTGCGCTCCTGAAAACTTCAAGAACTGCCGACAGGCGGCTAAGGTGGCTTTCGAACGTCGGTGAGAATACGATGACATCATCGAGGTCACAAAGGCACGTGGACCATTTGTACCCACGTAGCAGGGAGTCCATCATCCTTTCAAACGTAGCCGGGGCATTATATAAACCAAAGGGCATTACTTTAAACTGGAAAAGTCCGTCCGGTGTCACAAATGCTGTTTTTTCACGGTCTTGGTCATCGACCGAAATCTGCCAGTATCCCGACCTCAAGTCGATAGAGGAGAAGTAGGCAGACCCATGTAGGCAGTCGAGAGCATCGTCAATCCTTGGCAACGGGTAGACGTCCTTACGCGTGACCTTGTTTAAGTACCGGTAGTCTACGCAGAAGCGCCAGCTGCCGTCCTTCTTTTTTTACGAGCACGACTGGTGATGCCCATGGACTACAGGATGGTTCAATGACGTCCTTCGTGAGCATTTTATCAACTTCACGCTGTATTACCTGTCGCTCAGCATGGGACACGCGATAAGGACGTCGTCGGATTGGGCTGGCGTCTCCCGTATTGATTTTGTGAGTGACGACCGACGTCTGACCTAAAGGGCGGTCGTCAAAGTCGAAGATGTCCCGGAAGGATTCCAAGATACGCTGGATATCGGCTCTCTGTGCTGGAACGAGGTCAGGCGCGATCATCTTGTCAATGTCGCCATCAGCTGGGCTTATTGAGGAACAGAATGAAGCGGGGGGAAAAGAAGCGTCTGCAATGAACGCAGAAACAGAATGGTCAGCAAGAGAAGAGACGTTGGCTAGAGACATGCCATCTGGGATAACTTGCGCACACCAGCTGAAGTTCAGTATCGGTAGAGATGCTCGATTATTCGTGACCGTGAAAACCATGTGAGGAACGGCAAGATTTCTGGCCAGCCAAACGTCAATGGTAGGAGTCAACACATAATCGCCGTCGGGAATAGGAGGACAAGAGCCCAGGGTCACATACGTAACGGCTTGGGGCGCTAGGCGGACGTACTCGATAGAACACAAACGTGGTTGAGGTGTTGCTGGAGCGTCGTAGTAACATGGCAGGTCGAGCTGAAGTAAGCCGGTTCCACAGTCAATAAGGGCAGAGTGGGCGGACAGAAAGTCCATGCCGAGGATGAGGTCATGGCAGCACTTTTCGAGCACGGCAGCTGTGGAGCGATCAGCAACACTAATACGTGCCGAGCACATCCCAAGCACGGGAAATGTTCCACCGTCGGCGACCTTGATGAGCGGCACCGTGGGCGGCGTTAAAACCTTCTTTAGGCGGCGACGAAGCTCTGAATTCATCACTGATATGTGGGCGCCTGTGTCCACAAGAGCAACAACATGTGCGTCGTCCACTTTCACGTCTATAAGGTTGCGTCGAGTCTGCAGTGTGGTCAGAGGATTTAGCGGGCGAATCGTCGATGCAGCGTCACCTCCGGGAGCTGCATCGTCTAGTTTTCCCGAGACAGGTGGGAAGTCGGCGATGCAGGACGGCGGAATTGGGGTGAGCGAGACGACGGGCGACGAGATTGCGGCGAGCGGGACTGGTGACCATACGGTGATGGGGACCGACGATACGGCATGGAAGAAACGTCATCACTGGTGGACTGAGGTGACTCACGGTGGGGTTGGAATTGACCATCATTTGTCTGTGGGCGACGGTTGGACCCATAGGACGCCTGACGCCAATACCACCGGCTGTTGCAATAGCGGGCCACGTGGCCAATACGACGGCAGTTGAAGCAAATGGGCCGGTCGTCAGCAGGGCGGGATTGCGAGGAAGCACCGACCTCTGGCCTTGGGCGTACGAATGTGGTGGACGACGGTCATTCGATCGGGAGGGAGCGGCCGTGCACACGGAGTCCAGGCCAACATTCGAAAGCTCTTGACGAACGATGGCGTGCACTAGTGGTACCATTTGCGAGCCGGAATCACAGGAACGAGAGCACGTGGAGGCAGGAGAGATAGCTTCGAGTTCACGTCGGACTATCTTCGTCACGTGCTCCGCAGTCAGTGGTGCCTGTGGTAGGGGGGCGTCTTCGCACGACCATGTTGCTGCTGTATTTGGAAGTCGAGTAAATTGATGGGCAATACGTCGGCTTTTGGCGGTCTCGAAACGCTGGCACTCACGGATGATGGCATCTACTGTGTCACAGTCCTTGCAGATCAGGAGGTTGAACGCGTCATCTGCTATACCTTTCAAGATATGAGCCACTTTTTCAGACTCCTCCATGCTGTCGTCCGCTTTGCGGCAAAGGGCGAGCACGTCTTGTATATAAGACAGGTAGGATTCATTCGATGTCTGAGCACGAGACGCCAGCTCCTTTTTGGCCGCTATCTTTCTACCAGTCGATTTGCCAAACAGGGCACGCATCTTTTCTTTGCACGCATCCCAGCTGCCAATTTCTGCTTCGTGGTTCTCGAACCACACTTTGGCTGTCCCTTTCAGGTAGAATAGGATGTTCGCCAACATAAGAGTGTCGTCCCAGCGATAATTCTTACTGGTGCGTTCGTACATCGGCAACCATTCTTCGATGTCGACATTGTCAGTCCCGCAAAACGTGCCTGGGTCTTTCAGCTGTGGAAGGACAACTGTCGTCGTGGCGGTTGCCGCGGCAGGGGCCGAACCCTGTTCTGCCATCGTGGGTTCAACCAAGTGTCGGCCGCTTCGGAGCTCCGTTATACCGTGTTGGTACCCAGCACCTCCACCAAAATGTCACGGGCGTGAGAATACCCGCAATTAAGAAAGAAAGAATGAAATGTATTTACAAGATATACAACGGGAGTCCTTCAGCCAAGATGGCGCAACACCAACAACAACAACGCGAGCGCTCTTGCGATCGTCGTCTTCATCGACTCGATGGAGCATTGCTGCTTGTTTGTCATGGCTTGTAACATATCGTGGTTTTGGGGACGCAAAACCTCCGTATATTATTATTACTACTACTAGTTTTCCCATTCGTCGAATATTTCTGCATGCTCGCAGGCGCCGGGTTTTTCGCGTATGACGCCGTCACTAAAACCTGTGAGTTATAAAATCTTCGCTTAATATATATATGGGGTTTTACGTGCCAAAGCCACGATATAATTATGAGGCATGCCGTAGTGGAGGGCTCCAGAAATTTTGACCATACGGTGTTTTCTTTAAAGGGACACTAAAGGCAAATAACAATTTATGTCAGAGTGAAAGCCCAATGTATGACAACTTCTAAAACGGCAATATTATCAACAGCAGTGCCCTACTTAACGAGAAATTAAGCTAAATGTATCACATGATGAGCGCCACGAGTCGGACATTTTCGAAGTGATCCCGATGACGTAGGGAAGTCGGCCTACAATAAATCACTAGTAATCAAACTAGCAGCAGTAAAAAAAGAACATTCCGAGCATCAAAAGACGTAATAAAATGCTGTTTGTTCGTTTCCGCTTGATTCATGGAAAACAAAACCTCTGTGGCGTTGCCATGGGGAACGGCGCGCGTGGTTCAAAGGTTCCGTTTTCGCCGAGCTGTGCCTCGTCCGTCTCAGTGGTAGTTTCGGGATCGCGTACTGCCGTGCGTGTTTTGCGCGCTCGTGAAAGTCGCTCTGACAGGAAGTTCGACAAAATGCCGCATGCGTGTGATATTGCAGGATGCCCGAATGGTGCACAACGCCAGCGCTGCAGCAAGGAAACCGGTGTGTCTTTTCACTGGGTGCCGCGGAATGAACCCTTACGCTCGAAGTGGCTTAGTGTCATGCCATTGCGCCAGTGTGCTAAACAGTCAAAACCTCTGCGTGTGTGCTCGCTGCATCGTACTGAGGATTACGAGACCAACCGCAACTTGGTGACGGCTTTGAATGTGCCCATCTGAGCAAGTCTTTGCCGCAGCGCCGTTGTTGCTACTGTGGGTCCCGCTACTTCCGCTCGGCTGCTACTAGTGTCGGCGGCCGCGCAGTAAAAGCGGGCAACGTTGGGCACGGCAGCAGTGACGTATGATAGTCGTATTTTCAGGCGGGAGATTTGAAGCGCGCTAACGCGATGCGGACCACTAAAAACGTGATTTCATTTCAAAATAAGCACTTCCTTGGCACAAAAGCAGCGCTACGAGGTTTCTGGACCGCTATTTCAACAATCAACGTCGACTTAATATTTGCCTTTAGTGTCCCTTTAAGGTGCACTGACATCGCACAGTACACGGGCCTCAAGCTTTTCGCCTCCATCTAAGTGCGGCCGCCGCGGCTGGGATTCGATCCCGCAACCTTCGGGTCAGCAGTCGAGCACCACAACCACTAGACCACCGTGGCGGGTAGCGGCAATTACAAGGCAGATGACATCGCATTGATATAAGGGTGAAGCGTATGCAGTGGTTTTCGGTTGACGTTTTAGTCTTAAAAGATTGACACGATAAGCCACGACGTTCGCCAAGTTAGCCATTGAAAGCTGTATACCTTATCCAAGTATATCGGTGGTGACGTTCGGCTGGTCGGCTGTTCAATATTGACAATGGGCACGAAAGGTAAACCTCCAGTTGTGGCTAGCTTGTGGTCTATATGGTCTTGTGGTCTATATATATATATATATATATATATATATATATATATATATATATATATATATATATATATATATATATATATATATATATATTGTGAAGGCGTTTATTGACGGCTGGATTGACGGCGACGATGCACGACAGTCACGACGGAGCGCAGACTCTCACGAGCACGAGCAGGAGGGGCGTGCTCTCCGAGAAGAGGCGAAGAGGGTGACCCACTAGAAGGCGCTGAAGCGGACGGCCCATTACAACGTTCCAATGCTTCTCTACAATTACCCCGGGTACGAAAAGGGAGCCGTCTGGCGACCTAGCAGCTGGTCACTATGAGCGGGTCATGGTAGGGCTTGAGGCGCTCCACGTTGACAATGTCGCGCCCTCGACGGCGCATGTCGGAAGATGGGTCGATGGGTTCAATCAGGTAGTTGACCGGGGATGTGCATTCGACGACACGGTAGGGGCCTTCGTATTTGGGCAGCAGTTTCGAAGAGAGGCCTTGCAGTGGTAGGGACCGAGAGCCATACGAGTGCTCCGGGTAGGAACGTGGGCGCAGAAGTGTTGGTCTCACCGCGGATGCTTTTCTGCCGCTCTTGGTCCTGCGTAGTAAAGGTCTTCGCAAGCTCGCGACACTCCTCAGCAAGTCTGGCTGTGGCAGAAATAGGCGCACACTCAGATCGATCCGGCTTGGAAGGATTGTGTCGATTGTGTGCGACGGGTGCCTGCCGTACAATAGGAAAAATGGTGAGAAACCAGTGGTGCTTTGAGGGGCGGTATTGTAGGCGTAGGTGACGAAAGGTAGAATGGAATCCCAATTTGTGTGATCGGCGGCGACGTACATCGAGAGCATGTCGCCGAGCGTGCGGTTAAAGCGTTCCGTGAGCCCATTCGTCTGCGGGTGGTAAGCAGTAGTTTTGCGGTGCACAACGTTGCACTCTTTGAGGATGGCTTCGACGACTTCCGACAGGAAGACACGGCCTCGATCGCTGAGCAGCTCCTGGGGTGGACCGTGGCGCAGCATGAACCGGCGGAGCAGAAAGGAGGCTACATCGCGCGCTGTAGCCGCTGGGAGGGCGGCAGTTTCGGCGTATCGCGTAAGGTGGTCTACAGCGACGATGGCCCAGCGGTTACCAGCCGAAGTCAGAGGGAGTGGCCCATACAAATCGATGCCAACGCGCCCAAACGGCCGGTCAGGGCAAGGTAAAGGTTGCAGACCTGCTGGTGACTGGTGCGTTGAAGTTTTGCGGCGCTGACAATCGATGCAGGAGCGAACGAACTTCTGCACGTAGCGGCCACATGCCTCGCCAAAAGTACCGTTGGCGAATGCGGTGGTATGTTTTCGATACCCCAGAGTGCGCACACTGCGGATCAGCGTGGAACGATTCGCATATTTCAGAACGCAGACTGCGGGGTATTACTAGTAGCCACTGGCGGCCGTCGGCGTTGTAATTGCGTCGGTGGAGGAGGTCGTCGCGAATGGCGAAATGGTGGGCTTGACGACGCAACGCGCGAGTGGATGGTGTTGCCGAAGGATCAGTGAGCAAGTCTAGCAGTGAAGCGATCCATTGATCCTTGCGCTGTTCGGTAGCGACAGTGTGAACGTCGATGGAACTAACGGCATTGTGAGACATTGAGCTGGGGGTATTGTCGTCAGGCGAGGGGGAGCGTGAGAGTGCGTCGGCGTCAGCATGCTGGCGTCCGTTGCGGTACAGCACGCGGATATTGTAGTCCTGTAGGCGAAGTGCCCAGCGGGCGAGGCGGCCTGATGGATCCTTCAATGATGACAACCAGCAGAGGGCATGGTGGTCGGTGATGACATCAAATGGGCGACCATACAATAAGGTCGGAACTTCGTAAGGGCCCAGATGATCGCCAGGCATTCCTTTTCGGTGACGGTGTAATTGGTCTCGGCTTTGGTGAGCGTACGACTTGCATATGCCACGACATATTCAGGGAACCCTGGTTTGCGCTGCGCAAGGACAGCGCCAAGGCCAACACCGCTGGCGTCTGTGTGTACCTCTGTAGGGGCCGTAGGGTCGTAGTGGCGTAGTATGGGAGGCGACGTCAACAGACGACGGAGCTTCGCGAAAGCGTCGTCGCACTCTGACGACCATGAATTGAGGGACCCGTTACTTCCGAGGAGCTTCGTCAGCGGCGATATGACGGTCGCGAAGTTTCGAATGAAGCGCCGAAAGTAGGAACACAGTCCTACGAAACTGCGCAGTTCTTTGACGGACGTAGGTTTGGGGAACTCGGTCATGGCCCGAAGCTTGGCTGGATCGGGAAGGATACCGTCCTTGGACACGACGTAACCGAGTATTGTCAGCTGCCGTGCTGCAAATCGGCACTTCTTTAGATTCAGTTGTAGACCGGCGTCGCTCAAACGCGTCAAAACATGCCGCAGGCGTTGAAGATGCGTGGAGAAGTCCGGAGCGAAAACAACGACGTCATCGAGGTAGCACAAGCATGTGTGCCATTTCAGGTTGCTCAGAACGGTATCCATCATGCGCTCAAAGGTGGCGGGCGCATTACACAGCCCAAACGGCATGACGTTGAATTCGTACAAGCCGTCGGGCGTGACAAAGGCGGTCTTCGGTCGAGCGTCATCAGCCATGGGTACTTGCCAGTACCCTGAGCGCAAATCGAGAGATGAAAAGAATTCTGCTCCTTGCAGGCTGTCAATCGCGTCGTCTATTCGCGGTAGTGGATACACGTCCTTACGAGTGATCTTGTTGAGTCGTCGGTAGTCCACACAGAGCCGCACAGAACCGTCCTTCTTCGCAACAAGAACGACAGGAGACGCCCAGGGGCTGTTAGAAGGTCGAATAACATCTCGTCGAAGCATGTCGTCGACTTGCTCGTTGATTACACGGCGTTCTGTGGGAGATACGCGATATGGACGTTGCCGCAGTGGCGGCTGGGCGCCAGTGTCGATGCGATGCGTAACGGCGGAAGTGCGGCCGAGAGAAGTTTGAGCGACATCGAAAGAAGAGCGAAATTCGTCCAACAGGCCCAGAAGCTGGGAACGCTGGACCGGTGTAAGGTCGTCAGCAATGGAGGAACCAAAGACATCAGCGGGTGATGAACCAGACGTCGAAACAGCGCCGAGCGTACTGGAACTGCGGCAGTGCATTTCATCTGGTTCGTCCATAACTTGTGCGTCTTCGAGGGGTTCTACGCTGCCGAGACATTCCCCTCGGACCAACATAACACTGTACAGAGATGGGTTGATAACAAAAATTGACGTACTGCCCTGAGTGACTTGCACGGTCGCGAAAGGCACCAGCATGCCTTTCCTCGTGCAAACACGGTCAGATGGCGAGAGAAGTGCGACGGTGTCGGAGAGACTGGCGCAGTACACTGACACCGCCGTCGACGAGTTTGCAGGCACCTTGGTGTCGTCGACGAGTTTGCAGGCACCTTGCCCGCAGCCGATGGACTGTCTGCCGGCGCCAATTCAGAGAATGGTGAGAGCTCTATTTCGGCTGGTGCGCAATGAATGACGGCGTCGTGGCGGGAGAGAAAATCCCATCCTAGGATGACGTCGTGAGAGCAGGCAGGAATTATGATCAATTCGACGGCGTACAGAGCATCCTGAATAATGACGCGAGCTGTGCACACCGCTGTTGGGTGAATACTTTGGGCGCTGGCTGTACGGAGGGAGAGCCCGGAAAGCGGCGTCGTCACTTTTCGCAGTAGTCGGCTAAACTTTTGGCGTCCATAACGGATACGGCGGCTCCAGTGTCGATAAGGGCAGATGAGCGAACACTGTCCACAAACACGTCAATCACGTTCGAGGGGCTTCGTTGAGGGCTTTCGCAGTTCGATAGCGTCGCAGCCCTTGCCTCGTGGACTGCGACGACTAGTTTTCCTGGTCGCGTGAGCCCGGACGTGGCCGCATCGGCGACAGTGAGCGACGTCGAGGAGACGGTGAACGGCGTGTAGATGGTGTGGGGCGGGACGTCGGTGACATAGGCGGCGCTTGGTCATAATAAGGGCTGCTTGATGAGCTGGTCAGGGTTGATGCGACCCGAGGCGGCTGCACGCGATTGCAGTAGCGTGCGACGTGACCGGCGCAACCGCACACAAAGCAAATGGGGCGGTTGTCGGAAGTGCGCCAGCGGTTCGCGGGTCCATGTCGCAGAACGGGATGGAGGAGGCGGCTGCTGATATGAGTGCATTGTGGGCAGCAGTCGGGGCCTGGGGACGACGTCGACGTATGTAGGCGGCACAGCCGCGTCGAAGGCCTGTGGTCCGACGACGGCTTCGGCGTAACTCCGCGGGCCAGCCACAGGAATCGCTGGGGGCGGCCTGGCTACAGCTTGCACGTAGCTTAGTGGTGCAGGCACTAGAGGCGGCTGGTGGTATTCGGGAATGACCTCCGCGATTTCTTGCTGAATCGCTCGGCGGAGAGGAGGCAGAAGTGACAGCCGCTATATCACAGCTCGTTTCCAACTAACACCAAACGCGACGTGCTGCTTAGGCCGGGGTGCACGCGGCAGATAAAGCACAATCTCGGTCATCATTTCTTCTTTCTTGCCTTCTTTTATATCATCCTGGCTAACTCAGATGGAGCCTGTTCGAGGACGCTGCATGCTGCTGGTGGGAGCGCCGTCACGTGGTATTTTAATAACGGAGATGTTTAAGCCGGAGCTTCCGCCGTGAGGTGTTCGCAAAAACTCGGCAGCTATGCGCCACTGAAAGCGGATATGTGCCAAGCAGTCCCTAGCAGCATAGCATTGTATAGTTTAGTACAGCAAGGGGGTGGGAAAGCGAAGTGACATGTGACTAAGAGGGAAACAAATAGAGAGAAAGAACGAGAGAGAAAAAGCATAGCATAGCCTTGTATAATATATAGTATAGCAGGTAGGAGGGAAAGGAGGAGGGGTCAGAATAAATCATAACATAGTCTTGTAAGGGGTGGGAAAGGGAAGCGAGGGTGAGGAGAAGTGATGTGAGGCACAAGGTGAGGGGGAGGGAAATGAGGAGGGAGAGGGTAAAGCATAGCCTTTTACAGCATATATTAGGGGGTGGGAAAGGGAAGCGAGGCGGGAGAGGGGGAGGCAAAGAGGCAGGGGAATGCCACGAGCTGCGCTGTTTCCTCAGTCTTGCACCACTAGTGCGTATAGTTACCCAAACGTTTTTTTTCATATTTCGCGGGGTTTCTTTGTCACTCAGAAAAAATGAGTGCGCAGTTAGTACGTCGCTGAAAATACCGCAGTTCGATGTCCCACGAGGGTGCCTACAAATGCCTCATTGACGCTTTAATAGTTGGGACAGTACTTCTCGAGTTATATAATTAATAACAATTACATAAATAAATGTCATTAACAAAAAATTACTTGCGGCAACCCCACTGTACCAGAAACAATGTGCACGATGTTTTCTTCGAGTAATGTAATCGCTCTTTTCTTAAATCTGGCTGCCTGATAGTTGGGACATGCTGTATATTTGTTGCAAGGAGGCCGCGGTTATACGGTACGTCGGTGCGAGGTTAGCGCGTCATGTTAAATGTGTGCATATTTTAGGTTATTCAGAGCATACTTCTTTCTTAAAATCATACTCTTTCTTAAAAAATTTCTTGCTCAATTTCTTGAGCATTCAATTTCAACACAGAGATCTCTTCCTCACGGTATATGTTATTAGATACTCCACTCACTGCAACATGAATCCTAATCCCAAATTCGAACTGCGTGCCGTGGCACGAAACTACACTGTTTTTCAACTAGGGATTTCTCCGAGAAAAGATTTCAAGCTGTCCCTGTAAGGGCAACCTTATGTTTTAATCAAAAAACTCACAGCATATCCACGGAGTGAATGATGATGAGTAGGCGAAGCTGCGGAGGTTCATCGGTAAACCGTGAATCTTCCGTGAATTCTGCCCAGTACATCATCACCGACGTCAGATCGGGCGCGTTTATACTAAAGGTTCGATGAGTTATGACGACTTGCAGCTCACTTTAATTTTACATGTACGCTGTGAATTTTCATTGTTTAGAAAACCATTGCTTTAGAAAACATCTGGCGTCTTTCGTTAAGCAGCTGGCGTCTTTTCATTTTGCTTTAGAAACATCTGGCGTTCTTTCGTTTTGCTTTTACAAAACATCTGGCGTCTTTCGTTGGTTTATTTCATCAATCAACGGCGTTTTGAACAAAATTTTTATTGTTTAATGACGCACAGGAGAAATCTCACCAGGCACTACCTTGGAGGTAAACAATGGCTGCTAATGGGAATGAGAGACAGAAGAAGTCGGCTTTTAGCTAACACTTACACTTCTACTTCTACTAACGTTTCCTACTGGAACATGCCAATGGCTGCTAATGGGGAATGAGAGACGGAAGAATTCGGCTTTTAGTTAACGCGCACGCTGCGAATTTTTTATTGTTCAACAACGCACAGGAAAAATCTCCCACCGGCACCACCTTGGAGGTCAAAGCGTAAGAATGGTTACGCACTACGACTACTACTACGACTACGAGGGACGAACGGGTGCCGCCTTAAGGAGCTTCGCCCCTAAAACGCCAGGCCTGCGCTGAAACCGCAGCACAGTCACAGCGAAAGCTGGAAGAGCGGCGTTTCTAGAGCCCGTTGTAAGCTCTCTTGGGGCTAATACAAGTACACTAGCAAGGTACCCACTACGCCATAAATCACAATTTTTGTGAAGTTGGGAAGCACCTACTAAGCCATTATTCGTCATTCTGCGGAGAAGCGAGGCACCAGCTACACGTCTGTAAGGCATTATGTGCACTTTGTTGACGCGACGACTGATGACGATAAATAATTATGGCTCAGCCTTTGTAATGGGTCGGAATCTTTAAACGGCCCGCCAGTTATGACATTTGCATTGGGTGACGCCCGGTCGCTATTTTCCTCTCCCGTCATGCTGTATAACATACGTTGACGTGAGAGAGAGGGGGGGGGGGCGAAGAACTGTACTGAGACCACGAGGAAATGGATCATGCGCTTATGGGTTTCCTTGGCAACCAATACAAGTGCACTTGCGAGAAATCCACTACGCTATAAATCATTGTAATTTTACTGAGATCCCGAGGAAATGGATCATGCGCTTAATGGATCATGCGCTTGGCAACCAATACAAGTGCACTTGCAAGGAACCCACTACGCTATAAATTATTGTAATTTTTGAGAAGTAGGGCCGCAGGTAACTGTGCCATTTTTCGTCATTCTACGGAGAGCCGTGGTACCTGCTAAACGCATGTAAGGCATTATGCGTACATTGTTGATGCTGTGCCTGATGAGGATGAAGAATTATGGCGGAGCCCTTTGTAATGGGTTGGAAGCATTCAACAACCTACTCGTCGCGCAATTCGCATTGAGTGACGCCTGGTTACAGAATTCGCGTTGTGCGACGCTTGGTGCTTATTTCACTCTTCTACCACGCTATAGTGCATATGCTAATGTGGTTCCTTCCCGACATGAAGCCTGTATGGGACCTTTTTGAAAAGCAGTTTCAAGCACCGGCATGGCTCAGAGGTTGTATACTAGGCTCCCACGCAGAGGGCCCAGGTTCGATCCTCATTCCATCCTGGCATTTTCTCTTATTCATTTTTTTTTTGTTATTTCGAGCGATAGTGGTTGCGGACACCGGCGGCGGCGGACAACTACGGCGTCAAAAACGGCCGCTGAAATGATCTCATAACAGCTTTCGCTGTAAAATGGAACGCATCTCCACGCACGAAATGAATGATGACGAGTGGGCGAAGCTAGGTCCTAGGTCCATAATGTCTGTGTTGTAGTCGCCGACTAGTATAAAGGGTTTGTGCTTGTAAGAGTTTTATATTGTTATGTCACAATTATGATTGATATTAATGTACTGTTCAGCCTTTCTTATGTCCCACATATGTTACCCGAGCGTTGCCCTATATATTGTAAATTGAGTGACATAAAGTGACATAAAGAGTCGACGACAAAGCTCGGTCCTAAGTTGCATAATGTGTACGTTGATGTCGTGGACTAGTATAAAGGGTTTGCGCTTGTAGGTTTTTTATATTCTTTTGTCACAATTATGATTGTTGTTCGTCTATTGTAAACCTTTTTTTTTTATTCACATACACACAGGTTTCGACTATAGCAACGGTTTTCTAACCACCGTGACAGCGGACAATGAGCGTCGACGACAAAGCTAGGTCCTAAGGTCCATCATGTCTACGTTGAAATCGCCGACTAGTTATAAAGGGTTTGTGCTTCTAGGTGTTTTATATTGTTCTGTCACAATTATGATTGATATTCGTATATTGTAAACTTTTTTTTATTCACATACACACATGTTTCGACTATAGCAAAGTTTTTCTAACCACCATGACAGCGGACAATGAGCGTCGACGACAAAGTTAGGTCCTAAGGTCCATCATGTCTACGTTGAAATCGCCGACTAGTTATAAAGGGTTTGTGCTTCTAGGTGTTTTATATTGTTCTGTCACAATTATGATTGATATTCGTATATTGTAAACCTTTTTTTATTCACATACACACATGTTTCGACTATAGCAAAGTTTTTCTAACCACCATGACAGCGGACAATGAGCGTCGACGACAAAGCTAGGTCCTAAGGTCCATCATGTCTACGTTGAAATCGCCGACTAGTTATAAAGGGTTTGTTCTTCTAGGTGTTTTATATTGTTCTGTCACAATTATGATTGATATTCGTCTATTGTAAACCTTTTTTTTATTCACATACACACATGTTTCGACTATAGCAAAGCTTTTCTAACCACCATGACAGCGGACAATGAGCGTCGACGACAAAGCTAGGTCCTAAGGTCCATCATGTCTACGTTGAAATCGCCGACTAGTTATAAAGGGTTTGTTCTTCTAGGTGTTTTATATTGTTCTGTCACAATTATGATTGATATTCGTCTATTGTAAACTTTTTTTTTATTCATATACACACATGTTTCGACTATAGCAACGGTTTTCTAACAACCATGACAGCGGACAATGAGCGTCGACGACAAAGCTCGGTCCTAAGGTCCATCATGTCTACGTTGAAGTCGCCGACTAGTTATAAAGGGTTTGTTCTTCTAGGTGTTTTATATTGTTCTGTCACAATTATGATTGATATTCGTCTATTGTAAACTTTTTTTTTATTCACATACACACATGTTTCGACTATAGCAACGGTTTTCTAACAACCATGACAGCGGACAATGAGCGTCGACGACAAAGCTAGGTCCTAAGGTCCATCATGTCTACGTTGAAATCGCCGACTAGTTATAAAGGGTTTGTGCTTCTAGGTGTTTTATATTGTTCTGTCACAATTATGATTGATATTCGTCTATTGTTAAACCTTTTTTTAGGGGATTTTACACGGTGCTGTGCTGTGATCACGGACACCACTCAACGGACAAGCCTAGACCCTAAGGTGCTTCGCCTCTAAAACAGAGTCAGCTGGTGCGGCGTATGGACAGACACATTGAGAAATAAGCCATGGTAAAGTGATTTTTTACTTAAGAAATCCTTAAAAGAAAACAAAAAGCACACTTATAGGCGAAATACAACAAATGTGCTGAACCCATATGATTGTTAGTTTTTATTTCGAAATAGCTTTTTTTCGCACGATTTGGTACGGAAGTTTTACGTCCCGTCTCCAAACTCCGCCCCATGCCAATAGTATTGCCGCTTTTGAGCCATCCACAGGCGCAGCGCCCCTCATGCCACTTTATGTGAAGCCTGTTTTCTAATCTTACTGTGGTGCAGAATGCATGCTCAATGTGAATGCGCACGCTGAAGACGTCTCAGCCTCCTGCGTGCATACGTCTTCTTCTCTTGCCGGAATATGTACTCAGCCCATCACTCCCCTCTCCCCCACCATCACCCAGACTGTCTTTTTGTCTACTTTCACATAACCTGACGCGCTCTTCAAAGGCGGCGTCCGGAATTTCAGTTTCTTCCCGCAGCGGAGCGCGCAGCAGTGAGTGAAGTGCAACTGTCGGACATTATAGGATTTAACCCGCTCGTGACAGACGACCGGTATGCGGCCGATCTGAACGGAGGCGAGTGCCTCACCACCTGCGCAGTTGGGGCGAAAGGTGTGCGTGTAGGTTTGTTTGGGAGGAGAAGTGGGGGGAGTTGTGTACTGCAGGCATCAGCGTCAGCAGAGGGCTACTCGGGTAAGCACGGGGCTCCTGTCGTAGTAAGTCCGCCTGCACTACCAGTGCAGGTCGGCGGTCACCGAGTTCGTCCCCTGCCAGTCGCGGGTTGTGTGCAAGAGGGGTGGCAGCGGATGCGTATGTGCGTGCCGCCGGCCGGCAAACACCGCGGGGCCCCATTGTGGTCATTGGTGGGGTCAGGGCCGTTGGCCGGCGCCGCTCAGGCGGCAGCTCGGTGAATGGGGGCTCGCGGACTCCCCGCTGGTGCCCTGCTCTACCGAAGTACGCTCCCTCATCCCCCCCCCCCTTTCCACAGGCTAGTCCGATTCCTACTCTTACCTTTTTGCCAGTGGCGTATAGTGTCGTACGAGGCTTCGCGCCTGTGTGCGAGTCGAGGTTGACAGGGCGGTGTGAACGGACCCAACCAGAAAAACGCGGGCTGCCCAGCGTCCGGTCTTTTCGTTCTGCACACAAGCCACAGGACGACGCTTTTCTAAAGAAAAAAAAAAGAAGAAAAGGTGGTAAGAAAACAAACAGATTAAGTAAAGTAAAAGCAGCGCAACTGCACGTCTCTGAGTGTCCGTGCGCTATCTCCTACACTTGGCTTCTTTCCTTTCCCGGCGAAAGCAAAAACCGCCACACTACATTTCGGCCGGCTCTTCTGCCAGTGTATAGGAATTTGATGGAAAGTTGTTTACACACCACCTGGTGATTTGACTTAACATTTGTTGCCTTTAAGCCTAAATGCTCTCCTCAGGTGGTGCAAAATGTATAACAACATTTCGTATTTCGTTCCATAATTACACTACCCCATGTGCCTGCGCTACACGGCGTATATTTTTTGAAGTTACAACATCTGCTAGTCGTATTTGAGCGAACCTGTCGTATTATCACATTTTCTTGGAGGAATAGATAGTCAGGATGCAACTTGTCACCATCTTTGGAATTGTATTTCGTGTCCGCGGCGTGCGGTTGGTTCGGTTTCCTTGGCTGTTATTCCTTGACAGTTACTCTCCCCGCATTCGTGCTGTCGACCACGTGAAGCTCGCTGCTCCTTTTAGTGACATTTTCTGACGCTTTCTTTTAAATGGATCCCTAGAGTGCTGATTGCCGCCATGGACTGAGTGCAAGATGGTTTTGTCACTTTAAAAGGTGCGGGTGCGAGTTTCTAAGCGCACGTGCTAAAACGATCGCTAAAATGATATATGAACACGGTATGTAACAGCTCTAGCCCAAACATAAGGCACCATGCAGAGCTATATACAGAATAATGCGATCTGCTCCGTTAAACGACCTCTCGCTCTAATTGTGCTGCAGCAAGTTCTATAATTCACATTCAAGTTCCTCGCAACGGTGGCGTCTTCAGAACCTTCTTCCTTTTCAGAAAAAAAAAAACAAAAAAAACAGCAAAGGATGTGACATGTAGTTAAGCCATATAGGGCAAAAGACAAGTGCGCCGAAATTCATACGGGATCCGTGCGTAGATGTTGAGAAAAAAAAAAAAAGAAAGTGCACCGCTGCAGTCAAGCGCATGTCACATTTCGTAACGAGCTTTCAAGCAGGAACACAATAAAAAAAAAACATTATAGCGAGCATTGCGAGCTGCTACTCAAACTACCAACGTACAGTTACCCCCAGCAACGGTTTATCGTCGAAATAAAAGGGGTACAACAGCGTCGGAAACGGAGCGGAGCCCGGCGCGGTCGCACGAGCAGGCGGAAGCTGTCGTACATGCGGCATAAAGAGGGACAACAGAACATCAAGAGCCCTGACCCGCAAACGCTTTGTAGGAACAATGGCAAGTGTTCCTTCTCCTCCTCCAGAGAGGCCAGACGAAGGAGGAGCTAGAGAGGTGCGGGTAGCCCCCGGAGGAAGCAGGGCCAGCGCACTCGAAATGCGCCGCGAAGCCTGTGACGTCAACGGAACGACGTCTCGCTTCCCGCCCTCCGGATGAGCGTCGAGCGGATTAGAAGAGCAGCGGAAGCGCGCGGATCATCCTGGCCGGCCTCTCCGCGTCGCCGACGACCGACCCAGTGCGCTCTCGCGGAGGCCCTGGCTTCCTGCGGGACCTTTTACGGGGGGGGGGGTCTACTTGTTGCGAACAGATTGCGGGGCCGCTTCTCGGTGATCGCGGTTGCTTTCCTTCGTCTTTTCTACATCGTATGCTCTTGTTAGGTGTATCCCTTTGCTCCACTTTTTTTCTGTTCTCTCTTTCTCTCTCTGCCGGAAATTGATTGTACCCGCAATCGGAACCGCGCTGTTTGTCGTTGCGTGCCCTCGGAATAACGGAAAGGAAGAGCCGTCTGAGTTTCCTCCTCGCTCATGGCGGGCAATGGGGGGCAAGCTCCCTTTGGAGCCCGTGCGCACCGGAGTCCGCGGTCGACGGCGCGCCTGTTCCCGCCCCGGAAACCTTCACTGCAGTGATGCCGTTCGACTCCACCGCAGAAAGGCACCGGCCGTCATTACTCACGCATCTCCGTCAGCTGAGAACGCTTTGTTCCTGAGCACCACCGGTTACAGGCTGGAAAACAATCAGGCGTTCCCGTGATCTCGACGCAAATGCACTCCGAAGAGCAACGTGTTCCTTTCTACTCCGAGTAGTGCTATAGCATAGTGTTTAAGTGACCGAGACCGTATGCTCTCGAGCCACTTCAGAGCCTGGTGGTTGGTACTTAAAAGGGCGCTGTTTCTGGAACTCAGTATGCTCCTTCAAGTTCACGCTTGAATGATGATAATGTCTTAAGGGCTCACGACCTACGAATCCTGCGCTCCACGCGACTGAGCAATCCTTCTTTCCGTGCTGTCGCTTCGCTCTTGCAGAGCACGGCGCTCTATAGGGTTAACGTATCGACATGCGTATGTGCACGGATCAATAACTGACTTGAGGGATAGGTGGCTATGCCTAACGATGATGGCAGTAATCATGAGAAAAAGAAAACACAAGAAATATAAGAATACGATGCTGCTATGGCGCAGCACCAAATACTGTAGCGCCAGTTGCGTACACTCTTAATCAGGTCCCGCTTAATGTACTAGCCATAGCCAGGAAACCGGGCATTTTTCGTCTGGTTTCCTGGATATAGCCAGCATTTAAACCGGACTTGATTAAGAGTGTATTTACGCTATAGATACGTTACAGCTGGAATCAAAGAACAAGGGAGACACCTCGGATTCAGAAGCAGCGTCCATAAAATTATACCAATTGTTTAGATGAATACAATATAAACCTAAGCGCACTACAAAAGGTAGGGATATATATACTATGCCACTCAATGAACTATAATGTACCTGCGAAAGCGATCCACGATATACACAGAGTGTATCGGTCTAAATCCCCCTCTGATAGCATTCACCATCTTGCTGCCTCTGCATGCAACTGTGCGGATACGTCAGGGGCGTAGCCAAGGGGAGGGGGGGGGGTTGGGGGGGTTCAACCCCCCCCCCCGAAATTTTTCAGTTTTGCTTGCGTATATATGCACGGACACATGCAAACGCACGCACGAACGTACATAAAGTATGGTTGAACCCCCCCCCCCCCCCCGAAAAAAATTTCTGGCTACGTCCCTGGGATACGTGTTAAGTGGGTGCCTTGGGCCACTTTGCCGGACCTTGTCAAAGCTGATTTGGCAACCCACCCACAAGTTACACCGCACCCCCTACCACATTTTTTGAAGACTATGACGGACAGATGCTTCGGGAAAAAGAAAGCCTCCGACGTACCACACGAGCTCGTATACCTCCGTGTGGGTCAAACCTCCCTGGTGGTTTAACCCGCCGAGAGGTGGTTACGTTGTGGAGGCTTCGTGTCGGTTTTGCACTTACCCCATCAGTGACCACTCTCTGGGTGCAACATTATACCACAGCCCATATGGTACATCGTGCCCATTTTGTGACGGCACAATCCGCGATGTGACTTTTCTTGGACTTGTACAGGCCTACGATTGAGCCGTCTTCGCCACCTCCGTGCAACAGACCTCAGACCTGGCCGACCACCCGACCTCGACCGCTGGATCCGTGGACTTTACCACCGTTCCCTGTTATACTTTTCACATGAAGCAAATGTGCATGTGTACTTTTGATACCGCGAATTACTATGCCTAAGGGCAGGCTTTCGAAGTTAAAAAATAAACACAGCAACAAAGCCCAATTCAGATGAACAGCCAACTAAAGTATTTCGTGAGTTCAGCAGTTATTCGAAGATTATATATACTTCGATAGCGGGAAGGCCTCGCGGTTACCGCTTTGAAAACATAATAATTGTTGGGGTTTTACGTCCCAAAACCACGATATGATTACGGGGGACGCCGTATAGTGAAAGCTCCGGAAATTTCCACCACCTGGGGGTTCTGTAATGCACACCTAAATACACGGGCCTCTATAGCGGGTCCGCTATGAAAACAGAGCCGACATTGTGGTCTTCTGCGGTGTGAATGTTGATTTTAGAGTGAAGGAAGAGCTCAGTAGCAGAAGCTGCAAGGTAGGCATTTATTCATGTGGCAAATCAAAATATGTCGAATCGAAGTTCATCGTACTTGTATCAAACGCCTATTCTTTAGGAGCGACGACACAAAAAAGACGAGGTCAGTATATATGTGCGCGTTCAAGGTGGCGTTATTTGGATCGCCCTGCTTTGCAGAAATGAACTACGCAGACGATATCAAATAGACGTATCTTGACCTAGTGCATCACTCCATTTCCTGCTCACAGCTGTCCGTGGTGTGGAGAACGGCAAACTCTCGCCCACATTACGTGGGAATGCCAATCGCGGCCCCTAAACGTCAATTCTCCCCTTTTGGGGACACAATCTCGATCAAGGCAGTGGGAGAGCTGGCTTGCTAGCAAGGATCGGGAGAGCCAGCTGGCTCTGCTCGAGCAAGCCCAGCGATCCGCAAAGGCCAGTGGAGCCCTGGACTGAGGACCCCACCCACTTGCCCAGAAACGTTATATAAGCAATAAATGTTTTTTACTACTACTACTACTTCCAATGCTAGGAGACCAGTGCATACGTATATTAATAGGAAATTTGGTTTTGCACCATAAAATTTAAGAAACTATTAAAGGCGCAATCAGCCGAAAGTGAGTTTGTAGTGCGCAGTTTATTGGCCTCAGGTAAAAAAAAAAAAGGATTAGCATACATTTACTGGTGTCATTTATCATTATCAATGCGTATACTATAACGACGACATTATAACGACGACATTATAACGACCAGTAGTACTGCACAAGTTATATATTTATTTTGAGTGCCCAGTATACATATATGTTCATACACGCAACTATTATTATGAATTATAAGTGAGCTCACAACACACGCTTAATTTCATCGCCGAAGTTCACGGTGTGCGCTGGGTGCACAAGCGTATCAACCCACGTTTCGTCGCATTTTTGTGTACTTCGGACGGTGCAGGGTAGCCAACCGGACTGCTGCCTGGTTAACCTCCCTGCCTTCTCCTTTTCGTATTCCTTCCTTCCATTATTCTGCGTTTTAAGGCAAGCTTGCAAACAACACATAGAGCAAGAAAAACTACAGGCCTCATGCTGGACGGCCGTTCTGTGCTTGGACATATTTTTGCGTTCGCCAAGGGCAGCTTTGTCCACTATATGTATAATTTCTTGACTGTAAACAACCTACAGCAGTTCTGCATGGTGGCGTTATAGAATTCCTTTGAACAATAGTGGCCCGACCATCGCGTGTTTTATACGTTTAGGCGCCCGCTGCCACATGCATCCCTCGAAACGTGCTAACCAGAAACAATTCGCGCTAGAAAATAGAATGCAGGATAGAGGATGGCGAACTCAAGAGTCTACCAAACAATCTTTGCTGTTCGAACGGGAGTTTTCTCACCGGAAAAAAGCGGTTTCTGGGCTTCGTCTTAGTTCGTGCGTTCACAAAAAAAGGTTCTTAATCGTAACAGAAATCACACTGCGTAGAGACCACCCATTGGTGCAGCACACGAGCCCAATTTTATGTACAGGGTGCTGTGCGGTCACAGACTTTCATCGCAGAAACCATCAACTGGACTTAACGCCGTGGAAGTCCCGCCGCTGACCTCAAGCACTCATCTCACGCGATAGAACACTAATTTCCGAGAAGTGTCGCGAGGAGTGGACATTGGGGAAAACGTCTGATTTCCTTCCTTTCCCGATTTCTTCTCAGCGCTTCGAGGTCACTACGGCGCAGGCAATTGTCGCTTTGGGAAACAGTCCATGAAAAAGCAGTTTTCGGAAACCGGTCGGTTTTCTTTCCCCCCTGAATGCTCCGATCGCACCTCGGGCGCCCTGTTTCCACGCCGGGGCTTATAAGCTCCGGCGCGAGGCACAACTGAGCGGATGTCGCACGGTCGTGGCACCGCGGCATCAATGAACCCCCCCGCACCCTCCCATCCACGGGAGACGTAGAAACGAGCCCCGTGTTCCCATTCGGCACGTTACGCGCACTACTAAGAGGCGGCGCGGATGGGGCGAGGAGGAAACCACGGAGCGCGCCCCACATATCGCCGTGGTTGTGGAACTGTATTCTTGCAGAGGCTCCAGGAAGTCGGCACGCAAGTCACACGCGGCAAGTGGAAGTACGCAGTGCAGTGCCAAGGAGCCTGTGCACCGGCAACCTGTGAGGAAACGCAGCAACCCCCCCTCCTTTCCTTCCCTCGGTCTCCTTCCCATTCCATAGTTCACCACCATAAGAAAAGAAGAGCAGGTCAGAAAAGGGTGTGCCCCGGCCTCCCGTTTCCCTCGCCCCGTCATCCGCGCAACCTGTGTGCTCCCCTTGTCGAGAGGAGCAGCGATAACAAAACTTGAACAGCTTGAAGGAAACGAGCACCCCCCCCCCTTCCCCGGCTCGGAGTTCCGTTCCAGCTCCTCGGAAGGAAGTCGCTCACAATGCGGCCTCGTCTCTCCCTCCCACCGGCCGGGTTTCCACAAAAGTGGCGTTTCCGTTCAACCTGCCGCGGGAAGAAGCGGGCGTCTTCGGCGACGGGCTTCACCTGTTGCCTGCTACGCGCTCCCGCGGGGCCGCACTTTTGTGTGCGCGCTCGTCCCCTGTTGACCAGGGAGCGGCGCCCCTGGGGTCGATCAAGGTCACGGCGGCGTCCGCGGGAGCCCCTGTCCACCACTCCTCTCGCCGGGAGAGCGCTGCGCGCTCCGTGCGAGCTTCCATTCAAGAGATGCAGAGGCACTTACTGTCAACATTTGGATCTGCTCTGGAATTTGGTCGGGAGCAGAACCATGCGTGGCTTGAGCTGCTTGGTCGTTCGTCGCGAGTGCTAAAGCGTGGAGCAAGCAGAGAGCACGAGCCTGCGGATGTATACACCGGCTGAAGCCGTATACGGCGGCTAAATCGTATCAAAACGTCCCCAGTACAGTGCACTGTGGTCCCCAGCTTCGCAGACCTCGTGCTGCTCGTCACACCAATGTTAGCTTGCGCCTATATATTTGTGGGTATTTTGCAATTCCCCACTTAATTACCTACCGGTAATTAGTCGAAAATGCTCTCGATGTGGTAAATGTTTCATAACTCAGTTACAATAACGCTTTACGTCCCATCGGGTTGTGTGAAATTTTGTAACAAAGGCGAAGACTAACTAGTTAGTGAATCACGATGGAAGGTGGTAGATATGACACTCTCTTGGTGAACTCTAAAGACTGTACAAACAGCCACACGATGTATTTAACTTTACCCTATTTGGAACTTCGCGACCTGCCACGGTGGCTTAACGGTTAAGGTATTGCGCTGCTTTATGAACGCGAGGGTGCGGGTAGCCGTATATCGATGAGGCGAAAGGCAAAACCAGTGGTTTAGCTTCAGTACACGGGTAGCCCAGGTGGTTACAATTATTCCCGAGTTAGCCATTGCAGCGTGCGTTATAATTGTGTTTATGGCACGTAATATCCCGCGACTGAATTTTCGACTGCGCCTGTTCATTTTATATGCCCATTGCAGAAATCTCGTGTTGGCTACCTTTGCTGCAGCGGATATATCTGTGGTCTCGTTCGGCACTCGGCAAGAAGCTTCCTTGCATTGTGATCGCACTTCACGGTCTTGTTACACAAGTCAGTGCTAGCGCAACACACTCACGCAATGTTTTTTTTTTTTTTTTTTCGTTCACGCTTTCCCTACCAAACCGCAGGTTGCGATCTCTGGGATCAGCCTAGTTTTGATTGCACAATCCCAGGGGTTGGCGCAGTTACCTCACAAAAATTTTCGCAGATAGTGTATATAAAGTTTGCAGACATCTGTCTATGAAATAATAATAATAATAATAATAATAATAATAATAATAATAATAATAATAATAATAATAATAATAATAATAATAATAATAATAATAATAATAATAATATCTGGGGTTTAACGTCCCAAAACGACGATATGATTATGAGAGACGCCGTATAGTGGAGGGCTCCGGAAATTTCGACCACGTGGGGTTCTTTAACGTGCACCTAAATCTAAGTACACCGGCCTCAAACATTCTCGCCTACATGGAAAATGCAGCCGCCGCCGCCGGGATTCGAATCTGTCTATGAAACCAAGTCAATGTTCACTGCCTAAGCGGAGTTATCGCCTCACAGTTTTTGTAGACTAGTCTACAAAGACGGTGTAACAGTAAATTTACTGTTACACCGTACTGTTACACCGTCAACGGAATTGATCCAGCTAACTCTGCGGGAAGTCGACCGAGAAGTAACGCGAAACCCCAGTTGTATGAGGGTAGCGAAGTGGGCGAGTTGGAAAATGCTCATGATGGTTAGCGCAAACGGAACACGGACGTCGTCGTTTTTACTTCTTTTCGTCCGTGTTCCGTTTGCGCTAACCATCATGAGCCCAGTTGTATACATGAGGAAGACAAATTCATCGATTTGGTAAAGGAATTATGCCCTTGAAATCGGAGATTTGTTACAATACAGTTTGTTATGTCGTTGCGTAATTTCATAGGAAACAAAACCATTCACTGGTACACTGTAAACCACTTTGCATCCTTACGGCGTTTTCAAGAAAAAAAAAAAACACCCTTTAGCCTAACCAAAATTTGCAAAACTTAGGAGGTAAAGTGTGTTTTCCTTCCCCGCATAGCTTTTAAGGGGTGATGTTCTAACTAAAACACCCTTTAGGAGTTAAGGGTGTTATGGGTTATCGAAACACTCATGGCCCATACCACATGTAGCGTGCCGGATGATAACTAGGACTCGCCGATTAAAAAGTCGTTGGATCTTAGGCGAGTTTAGATAAAAGATATGTCTCTTATAGGGCTATATCTACAAATATACCATAAATTTACGCCTGTTCTCTTAATGTTTAATGTTCATTTATACGGAAAAGGAATATCCCCACCGGCACTGAACGGCGGCTTAAGATACTATGGCTATATATAAACCAGGTGGTCAGTGTAAGGCTGTGTAGCGCGAGCGCTCCGTCCATGGGGTATTTTACAATACGCTCTGTTATGTATACGGTTTGGCGCGTGCGTGCACCTTCTATGCTGGTGTCATCTGTAATTGCGTGTTCCCTGACTGGTAGATTTTATTTTTCACGTTTTTTCAGTGATAATTGTGTTTAGGCCATTGGAAACACCCCATGATAAGAGTGTTAGGCCAGTGGCAACACCCTATATGGTATGGGTGTTTTGATACATGAAAACACCCTGTAAGCGTGTTAATTGTAGACACGACAAGACCCCCTTAAGGGTGTAAACTGGTTTACTGTGTACCATTACAGATGGCTATATAAACCGACACGTCTGCCCATGTGACCCGTTCCGTCGTCTGCTGAGTGAAAACCCCTCTCCCGAAAATAAAAGCGGAAGAAGAGGGCGGGAAATAAAAAGCTTCGCACTGAAAATAAACAAAAAGGCACAATCTTTACCAAAGGTATCGAAGTCGCCAAGTGATAAGACCTGTTGTATGGAGATTTTTATATATATATATAAAGCGTGGTGCTCCGAACCCAGCAGTACAGCTCTATGTTAGACTGTCCGTCTCAGGTTCTCGAGTTTTGTAACAACGGCAGTTCTCCCTCCAGTGTGTGGCCCAAGACAGGCCTTGAAACGGCAAATGTGGCTTTGAAACTATCGAAGAAATGAATAAAAGTTCTACAAAGCCACGCAGATCCAGCGCCATGACACAATCAAAATGACATGAAGCTTGTTCGAGTTGGCGAAGTTGCAACATTACCTGAGAATATATGTATAATACAATTGCCCGGTGTTACGTCCCAAGACCACGATATGATCATGAGTCACGCCGTAGCTCCGAAAATATTGACCTCCTGGATTTCTTTAACGTGCACCTAAATCTAAGTATACACGGCCCTAAATGCGGCCGCCGCGACCGGCATTCGATCCCGTGACCTTCGGGTCCGTAGTCGAGCACCATAACTACTTGATCAACGCGGCGGATCACATATCTGAGAACAAGCGCGATGCTTTTCTTCTGTACACTATTTAGCTATCAGTGTTTTGAAGAAAAAACACTATCTATATGATGCCTCTAACGGGAGTAGAATTTTTATTCAAAGAATATGAATAAGTAATTATGACACATATCTAATTACTTGTAAAGCGTATTGTACTCCTTGCGCCACAATATAGTACATAGGCCTACCCATTCTATGGGATTGACCAAGAACGGACACCCAGTGGCCCGAAAAATGGGTAGCCGAAATGTAAATACACAAAAGAATATGTTCAGTATAACGCGATATTTCATTATAAGATACATATGTAATCATTATCAGCCCGCATGGAGGTTAATGCATGTCGTTTCATTACCACACGTATACGAATGTCTTAATAAATACCTCCATTATGCGCTAGACCACACATTCCCATTCGCATATTCAGTTGAGGGACCTCTTGCACTATTTTCACCTTCCGGATATCATCATCATCATCATCATCATCATCATCATCATCATCATCATCATCATCAGACTGTCTGCGCCCACTCCAGGGCAAAGGCCTATCCCATGGTCCGCCAATCAACCCGGTCCTTTGCTTTCTGCTGCCACGTTATACCCACAAACTTCTTAATCTCATCTGCCCACCTAAATTTCTGTCTCCCCCTCACGCGTTTGCCATCTCTTGGAATCCAGTCAGTTACCCTTAATGACCACCGGTTATCCTGCCGACGTGCTACGTGCCCGGCCCATATCCATTTCTTCTTGGTTTCAACTGTGATATCCTTAACCCCCATTTGCTCCCTGACCCACTCTGCTCTCTTCCTGTCTCTTAAGGTTACACCTATCATTTTCCTTTCCATCGCTCGCTGCGTCGTCCTCAATTTAAGTTGAACCCTCTTTTAAGTCTCCAGGTTTCTGCTCCGTAGGTAATATGAAACAAAACCTGAATATCTGTTTGCCAGTCGTCTTTCCATGCCCTTAATTATCATAAAGCATGAACAACAGTGGAGACAGAAGGCACTCCAGTACTTGGTGAATCCCCACTGCTTCTGTGTCTCTCTGGCGATTTGTACTCGCGATTTGTATACTCGTTTGTCCCGCGATTGTACCGCGATTTGTACTCGATTTATACTCACTTAGTATGACGATAATATCCTCTATAAGCGTCAGCGTAGAGCCTGATCATATCTAATTTTATGGCTTCTTTGTATCACCGTTCTATAAATATCCGATATTACTATAACTGGTTTGCATAAGCTTGCCTTATTTTTATCCCATTTTTTATATATAGGTAGATAAGGTTCATCTTGTTTTCAAGCAGCCCAATCAGATTTTCTTTGTTTTAATCAATTGCTCGATTGCACTATTCAGATGTGCCTTGCTCTTTGGACTCTGTTGTTTGATCAACTCTATATTATGGCTTTCACGTTAAAGGGACACTAAAGGCAAATAACAATTTATGTCAGAGTGAAAGCTCAATGTATGACAACTTCTAAAACGGCAATATTATCAACAGCAGTGCCCTACTTACCGAGAAATTAAGCTAAATGTATCACATGATGAGCGCCACGAGTGGGACATTTTCGAAGTGATCCCGATGGCGTATGAGAGTCTGCCTACAATAAATCACTAGTAATCAAACTAGCAACAATAAAAAAGAACCTTCCGTGCATCAAAAGACGTAATAAAATGCTGTTTGTTCGTTTCCGTTTGATTCGTGGAAAAAAGAACCTCTGTGGCGTTGCCATGGGGAACGGCGCGCGTGGTTCAAAGGTTCCGTTTTCGCCGAACTGCGCTTCGCCCGGCGCCCTACTTCGCTCACGCGGTCGCGTCTCAGTGGTAGTTTCGGGATCGCGTACTGCCGCGTGTGTTTTGCGCGCTCGTGAAAGTCGCTCTGACAGAAAGTTCGACAAAATGCCGCATGCAACGACGCCGGCACTACGAGCCCTCAGCAGCATACCACGTTAGGAGCTCAAGTCGCTGAATTGGAGCCCAACGTCGCGAGCCAATGTCTCGTTGTCAAGTTCTCCGTCCACATCCATTGCGGCGATTGCGGCAAGCTTCGATGGCTTCGATGGCCGTTGTTGCTGCTGTGGGTCCCGCTACTTTCGCTCTGCTGCTACTGGTGTCGGCGGCCGCGCAGTAAAGGCGGGCAACATTGGGCACGGCAGCAGTGACGTATGAAAGTCGGATTTCAGGCGGGTGACTTGAAGTGCGCTAACGTGATGCGGACCACTAAAACGTAAGCACTTCCTTGGCATAAAAGTAGCACTACGAGGTTTCTGGACCGCTATTTAAACAATCAACGTCGACTTAATATTTGCCTTTAGTGTTCCTTTAAGGGGTGGTGCCACCAAATTTGTGGCTTGCGCGTTCTTTTCTGTAAGCGTTTCCTTATAGCACCAGGAAGCATGACACACGCACTGAGATTCATGTATTCTCGCTAAATTATTTAATATCGCCTTTTTATGTGGACAACTCTCGGCTTCGGTTTCTGGGCGCCGAGGTTGGGCACTGACGTATAGCATTGTAGGGGGCTTGGCCACGTGACCACACAAGGCTGTGACGCACTTAGCCATGAAGCGATCGAAACTCGGCGAGTGATGTAGTAACCGATTCTTTGCCGGTACGTACGTTGCGGAGGTGGCGGAGGTCCGGAGGTCCGGAGGTCACTGACGTCACCACAGCAGATCTGGTGTGGTCACTACAACTTTCGTTGCCCCTCCTATAGAGCTACGTCAGAGTTGGCGCGCTAGCGATGGGTCTCGATCGGGAGAATGGGCCTGTACACTTTGGAAGTGAATTAAAATATATTCTAAACGTTTGCTGTGTCCGACCCTTCGTGTGGAGTGTCCTTGCATACAGAGTAAACCCACAACAGGCTTGTTATAGCCTCGAAATTTGATGGCACCACCCCTTTAAAAGAACATCCTCTGCATTTTGAAAATTAAGCTTTTTTTTTTTTCTCTTAAATTCCGTGCACTCCGGCTTCACTCTTGCTGGACATATTTGAGCCTACACTTTATTTCTTACCTAATTTATTGCCAATAAGCGTGACCTTATGATGTTATCTCATATTAATGGCACTCGGTTAAAATAGTTTGTACAATCGTTTATGTCTTCGAACATGTCGCGTGAGACGAGAAGAGATGTTTGAGGACACTTTGAAGATGTCGAGTGAAAAAGGGGCAGAAGCAAAATAAAAACGCGTATAGGTTTACTGCTTCTGACTTGCCGTTGTTGTGGACATATTTACAGTACGACAGCATTGAAAGTGAACCGACTCTCACCAGAAATGCGTGACGCGGCCTGGCATCACCTCACTGAGATGCACCCGTGAGAGCAGAAGGCCATGAGATTTTCTTTTTATTTCCATCCTTATCATCTCGTGGAACATAGCGTCATGCATGGACGCCTTTCAAAGCCTTCTTTAATTTGTTCATATTTTAAGCGGTCAAGTAGCTTATTTTGCTAGTCAGTGAAATGCCTGCACTTACAAATGCATGTGACGTGCCTCCACTTTCACGCAGCTTTCTTTCTTTTCTTCCCTCTTTCTTTTTTTCGATGCGCCATTCGCATAAGTTTTTCCTCTGCTGTTTACATGTCCATATGCACACTTCGCGGTAGCCTCAGGAGCCGTGCGCAAAAGCACACCTTCAGCCATGAGCGACGAAAGGATGTGCCACCCACAATGACGGAAGGAATCTTATCGCTCCAGACAGCGAGCCTCTCCAGGACCTTGTACTCACGTCAGGCCCATACGGGCACTCGTTCATTCCGGTCTCTCTCATACTTTGAGGAGGTCTCCCCCAGCCGACGACTCGACACACATGGAACACACGCCAGTTCCACGCCAGTGGAACGAGTGAACATTGACTCGGCCGTCCCCGCGTTTCCCCTGACATAAAAATACACAGTGGTACTAGATAAAGAGGAGAGCTCAATAAAGCACTCCTTTAGGCTGGTTGGTACAAGTAGGTTGCGGAATATTGCGCTGCATGGGCGTAACAGGGCGGACACTATATAACGGAGGCACTAACGACTCGGGCTACTCAAAGATAGTGAAGAGAGCCATCTGCATCAAGCTGTTTCACACAGGCTTTGAAAAAGTCATGCTTCCATAGCACAGAGAGCAGCTTCCGAACCCAATAGGCATGATTGCGTTCAAGCGGGTTTCCCACAGAGGTTCTTGTTTCCATAGCGGAGAAATGCTTGAGAGAGCTGAGGCCTTGCCATGCTCCGAAGCAAAGCAGGGGAAAGAAAAACGGCCTGCAGTCATTCCTTGTACACAACATTTCACACAAGCTTAAGCAAGTTGATGCTAAGCGCGATGTGAGCGTAGTGTTCCCGGCCCCAATAAAACTCAAAGGCCTTTTGCAAGAGAGTGAACCAGGACGAGGCAAACACGTCGCAAAAAGCTTAATGCCAAGTTAGACACGAAACCAAATTTGTCGAATGCTCCGCTGGCGTGGTTTACCACATTCCCCTGACCTGCAACGACAGCTGCATTGGACAAACAGGCAGATGCGTGAACACTAGACTGCGAGAGCACCGCTATGCATTCGGACAGATCAGCGGGCCAGGGAACTTGGCCTCGCACTGCAAAGAGTACGGATGCAGGGCCTTCTTTGAACAGACCAAGGTTTTGCTTCGCACGAAAAAACAGCAAAAAAGGGAAACTATAGGTGAGGCCTACAGCGTGGCACCGAGAGTAGAAATTGAATCCTTAAACGATACGTTCCGGCCCTTGCAAAAACGAGTGAGCTGAGGACCGCTTCGCAACATTGCTGCGCACCATGTTTGATATCAGTTTCACTAGTCTAGTTTAATTTATCACATTTTGATGTTCGCACTTTCACCCCTTTCCTCGTTCTCTTTCCTTCTTTCGTGGGGTAGTCCCAGGTGGCGCCTCACGAAATATTTACCGTTGATAGTTTGCGCACCAGTTCTGATTGTGTTTTTCTGTGCCTCCGTTAGTGTCCCCCCTGTTACGCCTATGCAGCGCAATATTCCATAACCTATGTTAAAGAGGAGAGGATGACGCTATCTTAGAGGAGGAGAGGAGAAGAGAAGAGGAGGCGCTATCTTAAAGATGAGAGGATAAAGCATAGAAATGGCACTTCGTCGACGTCCCCCTTTTATAGCAGCGGAGTTGTTTATGCCAGCCGTTGGTTGTAATCCGCGAACAGAAATATATCATCATCATGAACCGGCACGCGCAATATTCGTCCTCTTCATCATCTGCGTCGCTCCGAGAACACGTGCGCCGAATTGTCCGGCGTGGGATGCAATAACTCTGATGGGCGAGAGAACGAGTACAGAGAAAGAGAGAAAAAAAAGAAAGATTGAAATTTCTTGACGAAGCGGGATTCAAACCCGCGTTCCCACGACGCGAAGGCGAGCATCGTAACCACTCGGCTATCGAGGCACGCTAGCAGAGCCTAGCATGTACACCAAGGGGGTGGGAAAGGAAAGGGAGTGTCAGGAGGAGGGAAAGGAGGAGGGGGAGAGAGTAAAGCACAGCATAGAAAGAAAGAGAGAAATGGAGAGAAAGAAAGGAAAGAAAAACAGAAAGACAGAGATAGAAAGAGAGACAATCAAAGAAAGAGAAATATATAGACAGAAAGAGATAGGCGGAAAGGGGAAGCGAGGAATAGAGAGAGAGAAAGAAAGAGAAAGAACGAAGGAAAAGAAGGAGTGAGAAATAGAATTAGCCTACATATAGAGACAAAGAAGACATGAAAAAAACAGAGAGATGAGACAAAAATAAAGAAAAGGAGGAAGAAAGAAAGAGAAAAATAAAGAGAAACAAAGAAGGCCGCCCCGCTCAGCACTTGCTTCAGGCTTGGCACCCTCTAGAGCGAAGCTGACTTAATTTTTTTTTCTTCTGCTTCTGCTGTTCCTCCCTACCTTCAACACCGCGGTTGAAGTGTCAAGCACTGATTGAGGCAGTCATCGCGCTATTTGTGTTCCGATTATCCCCCTCCTCATCGCCGAAGAAAACCGGCTCGGAAAGAACGATACAGTATCTGTTCCCTTTAATGCACCATTTTAAGCGGTAGTTCATAACGCTGCTGCATAAACGTTTTGATTGACGAATGAATTGTCTTAACTGACTCGGCTCTTTATTCTTTATAGTATGTTATTCGAATGTTCGATTACTTTTCAAATACTTTACATACTTGACTGAGCATGATCAAACATTAAACTTACGCGATATTTAGATGTAGATGCACGTTAAAGAACCCCAGGTGGTAGAAATTTCCAGAGCCCTCCACTACGGCGTCTCTCATAATCGTATCGTGGTTTTGGGACGTTAAACCGCAGATATTATTATTAAACTTACGCGAAACTTTGATTCCATCCGCAGTAGGCAGAACACAGTATAACACCCACATCATGCAGCGTTGTTCAGAAAACAAGACTTTGCACCTATACCTCGATCACCTGCAACAAAATTTGGTCTTGGCATGACATTCGAAAGTGGCTGTTATTTGGAACTTATTATAGATGCAGATTCTGTGTCTTTATACTGGATGTGACACGATATTCTTGGATAAATGCTTGAACTTGAAGGCATGCATTCTTCGCGAAGAAAGAAAAAAAAAACACCTTGGTGGTACTTATATATCGAGGATTAAGAGCTCATGGTGTTTTTCAAATGCGGAAGCGTGCGGTCATGACATCTTGACTCTTGTACATTTTAGGCACATTGGATTATATCCGAAAATATTTTTTCTTGACGCTATGAACAGAGGCGTTAGTTACGGGAGCAGCAGTACGCTCCCCTCCCCCTCCTCCCCTTTTTTATTTTAAAAAACTTAGCAGCCCGAATTACGGCGATATTCCTCAACGTATATATAGATGGTGGCCAGCTCAGTCGTCCTGTGATGCCTTGTTGGCTCATTTCGTTTGAGACGCGCCGCTGGAATGAACCCTGCGCAAATAAACAATTTGATCACAACAATGACTGATTTGGTACATGTGAAAATAGGAAAGGTTTACGCATAGGCGTGCGCAAGAGGGGGGCGGGGGGGGGAGGGGGCGCCCGTCTTAATCATTTGATGGGGAGCGCCAAGTCTGCCCCATACTTTTACTCAGTCTTGCCTGATGCATGCTGCATTGCAATAGCGGTTTACTACCCATTTTCAGTCCCGGAAAGCCGGGGCCCAAAGGCAGGACGTTGTAGGAAGCACGTCATAGCTTTATTTTCATTTTTGCCTCCACTGCGAAGCTTTCTTTTTTTTTTTTACGCACACGATTAAACGGAAGGGGGGGGGGTGGGGAGGTCTGCGGTAAGACTTCGCTCTCCTGATGGGAAACCCTGAGTACGCCTAATGAGTATACACGGCTCCGACTATGCATATATTGTATTAAAAGTAGGTATAGCTTTAGTGTCTGATTTATGTCACTCATTTGAGACGACTGAGTATAGTTACATTCATGGGTGCCTTGGGCGGCTTAGGCTGCAGACTGCGCGGAAGACGGTGTGATCATAGAGCTGTATATATGTACCAACATAATAATGGGAAAAACTCGTGCCTCTGATGGGCTCACGCACTTCGGTTAGTCTATAGCTCAGCGCCCATAACGGCGTTATGCTGCAGAGACCACAGACAAGGAACCACATTTGAACGCACAATTAGCTACAGCGTTGCGCGGCCTTCTTATAACAGTTTTCGGCGTTCCTTTCTGCATAATACAAATAGTTAAAAGTACAACAAATGTTTTCATAACCAGCACTGTAATAATTAAAAAGTATGTACAAGTTTGCTTTAAATCTAAGCACTTGACTGAACAGAAAAAGAGAGAGAGAGAGAGAGGAAGTAAGCTAACATTTTCAAAGCTAAGCAGAAAAGACAAAAATACAGAGTCCATCCAACACACACACGCATTCTATTTCATTTCTTGGTATATATATATATATATATATATATATATATATATATATATATGTCAGCTTAATTACCGTTACATAGCAGCTTATGTAACGGTAAATAAGTTGACTTCGATAAGTGTATTGGCCCTTTGGTGACGTTTTTATGTCTTCTTTTTCTATTTCGAACAATAAAGAAAGCAGCATAATACTTTCCACAAGGTCATTACATATTCAGATTGTTTATCTACCAAAGTGGACATCACATGCAAAACCGTAAAAAAAAACTACGGATGCATTTCATTCACTAACTAAACTAATTGCATTAACTAACTTCTTAGTTACGCACAGAGCGGCACATTTCTACTCTAAAGTTATAAGGGAATCGTCATAGAGTGTCTTACAGGTTTGTATACATTTGAAAGTGGACACGCATAGGTCGAAATAAATGGCGCCAGATTATTCGTTCACTTTATCTGATGAATGCTGTTTAGAGTGTGGGCAATTCTGATTAGTGGTCGCGGGCGGCCGCATTTTCAATAGAGGCGAAAATGCTTGACGCCCGTGTACCTAGATTTAGGTGCACGTTAAAAAACTCTAGGTGGTCGCAATTTCCGGAGCCCTCCACTACGGCGTCCCTCATAATCATATCGTGGTTTCGGGACGTTAAACCCCAACAATTATAATTCTGATTAGTATTTTTCGAGACTTCAGACCGGAAGTACAGTCGCTTGTGCACAGGGCTGAGGAGGGCATACGAGGGGCGAGACGGACATCAATCATGCGTCAGCCGACAGATACCACGCGTGTATATAAGTCTTACAGGTAACTGTCATAAATATATACATGCTATTATGTGCTTTACAAGCACATAATGACGCATGGACTGAAAAATGTGGGATCAAGCTACTCTTTTCAGCGAAGAATAAATTAGGCAAATTGTGCCCGTTGGTGAACAACTGAAAACATCGAAAAGAAGGGTCTAGCTTAAATAAATGTGCTGCGAAGTACTGGAAGGCTTCGATGCCCTGTGCACTACGTGTAGTATACCGAATGCCCTTATGCTGTAGCAAAGTGTACAGGGTGTTGCCTTACTAAAGCTTCTTTTCGTACGTTTCTCGTCCTATACGTCTAAAAGAACACTCTGGATACATGAGGACTTGCACGTATGCCGACTTGCCTTCGCACTGCCACACGTGTGGGTGTGCGCCCCTTTTCAGTGATACGACGGTGCTCTTCACGCTCAAGGATCAGACGACAAGAAAACTCGTAGAAGCATATACTACATTGAAAAAGAGGGAGTCATGCGTCAGCCAAACCTCGGTATCTTTGCATGGAAGATAATTAAACCTAATCAATAGTATGTTTGTTTGATTTGCTTTTTTGTCACGCCTGTGCAGTTTCCCCAGGGTGAATATTTCTGTTTGAATTGCTGTGTTTCCACGCCAGCTCCTCTACACATGCTCATTATGTATATTTTGTATGTTTAAATAATATGTATATTCCAATAAATCGCAAGTTGAGAACCAGCACTTGTGTTACATTTCTTCGTCCCGTACGTTTGGGCGCTGTGTTTTTTCTATAAGTGAACTCTCAGCGGCGGAAGTTATTCCGAGGCATTTTAACTTCGATGGATGTTGTTGACAGCGTTTAATCTACATATAAACATGCCCCCTTTATAGCGGTGACCATCTGGGAAGGAATAGGAGAAGGAAGGGGACTTGGACATGTCAGTTTAATACTGCGTTGGACGAAGATATGCCCAGGTATACAAGAAGAGATTCCACGCAGGGCCACCGGTATAGCGTAGCGATATTCGCACTTCATCTGCGGTATACTTGGTGCCGAAAAGTTCCATATAAGAATCAAAGCAATAAGAAACATCCGGAGGGCCTGCGCAAATGAACAGAAGAAAGGGAATCTATCGAAGGGACCATTTTTGACCCACCTTGACACTTCAACAGCCGCACCTTGCGAGAGTTTATGTTCGAGCATGTTTTCAGCGCAAGCAAAGTGCCAGATCCACTGTAGTGTCGTTCTCAGCAGAGGGGAAAGGTTGGAATCACGTGTGAATGCACTCCCTTACAAAAATTTATATCGACAGTCTATAGACTGTTTAAAAATGGGTTTAGGCAGCCAATGGACTGTCTAAATCCATTTTTGCATGGGCTATAGCCACAGTGGACAGGCATTGAATTTGCCAACTACTAGCCACAAAGGACACGCGCTATTAGCCTTCAGCAATTGTGAAAATTGTTTTAAACCGTGGTAAGGGCGCAGTCGGTATGTCCATTTTCCTTACCGAAACGAAAACGAAAGTGCGAGAGGGACGAGCACGCGCTCTTGCCTAATGTCTCCGCGGCGGGCGCGTGCCGCGCATGTCAGGGCTGCCCCACCGGCCGTCCAGCTCGGTGCGTGCCGCGGAGGCGTCGCGTATCATTAACGATCTCAGATGCGCCGACGCGCCACGGGCGGCATCAAAGGCGCGCTGCAGGGAAGCGACAGAGTGGCTCCAGCTCGAACGCGGGCACCAAAGACGAGCCGCTGGAGCGGCCAATAAGCTCGGGACGTTCGCTAATCGCGCCTTAGCGCAAGCCAACTGCACAGCGTCATTGGTCGATCCAGCGCGCTTCCCATTGGCGGTTGGCCCGGTAGTAGAGAGCGGGGGGGAGGCTAGCGACGCAGGCGCTTTTATTTATAAAGCTTCCCGCGTCGGTTTTGCTTTGCTTTTGCGTGTTGTGAAGCGGTTCGGCAGGGCCCGGTGGGTGAGGGCGACGGCGGAAGGAAAGAGGGGGCACCACTTCCTTCACCTGCCTCTCTGGGACCTTCAAAGAGCACTGCGAGTGGCGCTTGCGGCCAGACTCGCTTGCGCGCTTCGTGTCGGAAGGTTCGCCCCGTTGCCCGTTGCGGTCTTCATGACGACACGGAGGCCGCTGCTGTAGACGACGCACGCTGCCACACTCGGATTACCTGCCTTCACCGCGCTCAAAGTTAACAAGATGCCGCGTTCGTTTCTCATCAAGAAGCACGTCAACGCGGGAGCTACGGCCTTGTCGCGGCCTGTAGCCGTTGTCAAGAGGCCCTGGCTCGATGACAGCTCGCACGAAGCCGAGGATCTCAGCACGTCGCCCCCACCAGTAGTGCGGGTTCCTGTGGCCCTGTCACCGGCGCTCTCCGACGGCTGCGTGCCAGGTAGGGTATTTTACCTCACTGACTATAATTGTGCTTAATGCTATTCGCGTTTTGGAACCTCATATAATGCGCAGTACCGGGAGGCCCTCGTTGAGTTGTGCGTTCTGACCACGCATGAACTCAGCGGCGGTCTCCTTCTAAATGTTTAGACTCGTGGTAACGCCGGCGTTGCTATCAGTACTGGAGCAGGGCACGGTATTTTTGCTCGCTACTCAGGAAAAGAACGTTACGCGGCTTGGTTTGCCGACTGCGACTGACAGTCACAGACGGTAGCTCCGCCGCAAGACATCAAAGGGTAGAAGAGAAGCATGCGCTCCGATAAGTGGTCGGGACATTTGTAGTTGTCTATAAATCACGGCAGTGTTTGCGCACCGAGGTAGAGCCGCGCGTTGGACAAGCAGGTGTCCGATAACATGGGTTGCGAACTACACCGCAAAGACAACTGTCGGTAGCGGAGTTGTTTGATAAGCAGCCGTCGAAAATAGGCTTGCACCTGGTTTTAGCCGTTGGTCGTTTATCGATGAAAAGCCATGCGCGACTGCCGCGGTTCTGTCACTATGCATGTGTCACAAGTGAGATATCCTACAATCAAACACGATAATGCAAACACTGGGTCGCAAAAGCGAAGTATTGCTTCCAGCTGCCAAAACAAGATAAACGGTTATGTATGCTTCAAGCTTATAGACAAGCTGTTGTTTAGAAGCGCAGTTTTTCTGTCGATACATTCTTATGCTTCTCTGGACAGCGCCGCATCTGCCTATCAGTGCCGATGCGACGCTGCCAGATGAGGCCGGTAAGGAATGTGCACGAGCTTATGAAAGTTCAATCTCCTTCCAGATATCGCAAGGCCATTCGACCTCAGCCTAAAGGCGAAAAGATCAAGCGTGAGGTCCGAGTACCCCTCCATTCACCGGCCCGTGGCCATCACACCGCCGCCAGGCGTGGCCCTAATTGCTCCCAAGGGTGACCGAACCCTGGACTGGCCGCACCAGCCTGCGTACCTGGCGCACGGCTACATGCCGCTCACGCTCTACCCCATGCCAGCCGCGAGCGACTACTACGCGCCCCTGGTTCCTCCTCCTCTAGTGGCTGGCCACCCGATGACCCCGCGCGAGCTCGCCAAGCAGAGCCCGCCCCAGCGAGACGCCGTGGTTCCCTCGTGGTCGTCCGGCGTCTCCTCTTCCTCTTCGGACGAAAAGGAGTCGCGTGGCTCCCCAGTGCCCCCTGAGCGACCCCGGAGGCGACCCGAGAACGCGCCACGCTACCCTTGCACCGGCTGCAACCGCAGCTACTCCACCTACAGCGGCCTGTCAAAGCACCGGCAGTTCCACTGCTCCGCCACCACGAGTAAGTCCTTCTCGTGCAAATATTGCGAGAAGGACTACTCATCCCTGGGCGCGCTCAAGATGCACATCCGCACGCACACGCTTCCCTGCAAGTGCAAGCTGTGCGGCAAAGCCTTCTCCCGACCCTGGCTTCTTCAGGGCCACATCCGGACGCACACCGGG
The DNA here is from genome assembly GCF_013339695.2 of Rhipicephalus sanguineus. Taxonomy (NCBI): domain Eukaryota; kingdom Metazoa; phylum Arthropoda; class Arachnida; order Ixodida; family Ixodidae; genus Rhipicephalus; species Rhipicephalus sanguineus. Next base: position 258,622,834 of record NC_051176.1, read on the forward strand.
GAGAAGCCGTTCGCCTGTCCGCACTGCAGCCGAGCCTTCGCCGACCGCTCAAACCTCCGCGCCCATTTGCAGACGCATTCGGACATTAAGAAGTACAGCTGCAAGTCATGCAGTCGTACCTTCTCGCGCATGTCCCTGTTGCTCAAGCACGAAGACGGTGGCTGCCCCGCCGCAGCGCTCAACCGCAGTCAGCCTAAGCCCTAGGTGCGCTCCGTGGGGGCATTATTTATAACATGTACAGACTCTAGTCGCGTCCTGTTCGCAGGCCTTGGACAGTAGAAACGGCCCGGCAAGTTCCATGCCGCTCGTCGTCTCGTATTTATTTGAAGACATTCTTTCCTTAACTACGAGTCTCGTTTCCTCGTTCTCTTGCTTAGGGCAAGAGCAACTGCCATCCATTGCCAAAGATTGTTTCCATCAGAACAGCTCGTCAGCTAGTTCGCATCGTCCGGAGTAATTAGGCAAGCTCGTTCGCTGACAATAAAGCTTAAGGCGCGTCCAGTAACGTCGAGGAATCCTCTTGAAAGTTTTCATTGGGCGTTCGGGTTTGGTAAATAAATAGCGATCAGGAAAAGTTCTGCATGCACGAGTTTTCCGAAAAAAGGTGCATTACTCTTTGTTCGTCCCTTTAGTCAAGCTCAAATCTGCCAGCGCTGTAACTTAATTATGTTTGTTTCAGTTAAATTCGCAAAGCCTTTCGTGCACAGAAACGGCTTGTCACTCCCCGGCTAAAATGTTTGCCGTCATGATCCGCCGTCACCTGTTCTAAGACAGCACGGCGTACTAACTGCTTTGTGAATACGGACCCAAGCGGCCGAATTCACGAAGCTTTTAGTTCGCAAAAACTGTTTATCATTCGCTGGCCGCCTACGCTGATATGCTCCTTTCCCAATTTGGCGGCGGCCACTCTTTAGGACAAATCTAGAGAACGAATCCCTTTGTGGATACAGACCAAGGTGTTTCCGGACGAGGCCTTGAGCGCTGCGGGCTAGCTGCACGGGCATTGTTTGCGTCTCAAAGTGCCATGTTTTTGTTTTTTTCTTTCTTGTACCTGGTTTGGAACGAGCGTAGGAGGGGTACATTCAGGCATTTCCTGTCTCTAGGTGCATAAGAGCTTCTGTTCTCTGTTTGTGCCTCGCATGTATCAGATTGAGAATGCAGCAGCTTTAGCACCGATTTGCCATCTTTTCGTGTTTTCTCAGTGAAAGTAAGAGCTCACTTCAAACTGTACATACAATATGCTCACCCATATTTTGTCATCCGGTAAGGACTAGTCATGAATTTCGTTTTGTAATTTTGGAACGTAAACAAGACACGATATCCTTCCTCCCGTAAGGGAACCAGCCTTATCATTATCATATGCCTGTGGCGGAGCACTGTTGCCATTTCCATTGTACCGTGCACCGTCACCACAGTTGCCATTACAAGTTATGACTGTTGACACAGCACCCACAGTGACTTCCATGTGTATGTGTTTGTTACACAGATTTGTTGATTGCTCTTGAGGAAAAAAAAATAATGTCATGTTCATATTGCCATACAGCTTAAAAAAAAAGCAATAAACTACTTTTTAACTTTACAACCTTGTCGACATTTGTTTTCATTGTCATTTACTTCGTCTAACCGCGGAAACCACTTGAAGGAGAAGGCAATCGCCTTCACAGCGCTTCTGACTGACGGTCTTGAGGAACCACAGGCGTTCCAAAGCAAGGAAATAAGAATACACGCCGGACAAAGAGCCGCGTGTGCTTACTGGTGTCGTTTGTCTACCTAATCGTGGGCACACTTCCTCAGGGTTATCAGCATTAACTGCCAACAAGCCGATCTTGCCACACTAGCTCGCGTCTTCGGTTGCCTCTTGGTCGATGGGAAGGCTTCATTTGAAGAAATACACAGATGCTTGCCTGGAGCCATGCACTTCCTCTGCGCTAAGGGCAGTGAGATAAAGCAATGCGTAGCAGAAGCATGGATTCCGGCTGACGCTAAGATCCACGTTTCCTCTTCCGCATCATTCGCATTGCCAAAGAGTTGCTAAACGATCGAAGAACTCGCGCTGTTTGTAGAAGCGCTATGTGATCATAAGGTGGAGGGAACAATGCGATTATTCTGCAAGGGCAACTGAACAAAGCAGTTGATACACGGATGCGAGGTAAGTGGATCTGAAATAACGCTTCCCGCTCTTTCTGTGTCGCTGTTGATTCTGCAAAGCTTGTATACTTTGCGAGATATGACTTTCAGGAGAGCCCTATGCCTAGCCAAAATTAGCTTGCAGGCAGTCTTCACCGCATAGCAGTGCGCCTTGCAGGAGCGTTTTTGCGCACAGCTTGAATGCACTCCAGCAAAACAACCTTACTGAGTTCAACTATTGATAAAATTATGAGGCCACCAAACTCACTAAACTTTTCGTTCGTAAGGGATTTTCGCCATTAGTCATCCGGCTTCGTTAATAATATACCCAGTAGCACAATTGGCTGAAATTTTCCGTTACGAATAATTCCAACGTAAGACTATTTTTGTGCGTGAATACGGGTCCTGGGGCTGACAAAAGTAGAATACAAGATAGAGTGAGCGTCAAAACATTTACCTGTATATCGCTCTGCAGGTGTTTTTCCAACATGTACCAGTTTTAACAATTTCAACAGTGAGGACAAGTGAAACGGGGCGCAGATTCCCGGAGGTGAACCTAAACTACAACTATTCGTATGACGTCCCGTGAACGCTCCTATTATCCGCCCAAGACATCAGACGGTAAGTTCTCTGTGAAGCTGAGTCGGATGGTGGTTGATCTAGCCGAATCTTGAAGAGCGGAACTGAAACAAGAGTGAGAAAACTAGTAACAGTCATGCGACTACAGTGGTATGCAAAGCAAGACACTATAAAACACGGTGGAGAAGAATTCACCCCGAGCCTGAGAACTGAAACATGGGTAAGTGGTGTGGTTCACAGCCATTTGCTCATTCAGGAAAAAAAAAACAACTCAGCATGAAGAAAATTCACTGTTCACTTACACTCTACAGACACGTGACACATCACATGTGATGCAGGCTTTATGCAGGCTTCTTTATGCAGGCTTCCCTGCATAAAGATGAAATCAAATGCCTTAACAGTTATCTTCCACGTAGACCGCCACGCGTACCGGATTGATAGGTTCACCTGTTGCATGGGCATGCGCAGATAAGTTTTCGTGCCTTCTTTCTTATCAGCCGTTGTGCGTCTCCTCAGTTGTTAGTCGGCGTTTGTGGTGTCCTGACTTCTTTCTTGTGTCCGTGTTTGCACGCCCTGTCTTTTTAGAATGAATACTTACCAACTAGCTCAGCTCTCTGTTATTCCAAACCACATGTGACAAATTGATTTTCTGACAAACATTTCCAAATCGATAAGTGAAGCCTCAGGCATACTTTTTTTGCTTAAGAGAATTCCGCACATTATCATTACTTCGGAATAGTTTTTTTAGTGATAACCAGATATATAACAATATCTAGGTCTACCCAAATATATACGAGCAGTCCATATTTTTGACAGTTATGGCCAAGAAGAAATATCGACACGCATTCTTTGTCCATGCACTGACGCACGATGAACAAACAGCCAGGAAAAGCGTTAGAAAGCGTGACAAAAGCTATTTACCTGACACTTCGTCGTCATTACAATGCAGTAAAACTCGTCGAAATGTTGCTTCATCAGAGATCGTACTAAAACGAATTCTCACGTTAAAAGTGCTCATCAGACCGGGTTCGCGTCAATCATGCACGACGCGAGAGACATTATTAGAGAACGCGGCAGGCCGAAGCCAAACAGGACTTCCGAACAACGGGTTTGTGAATTCGGCCTCAATTCTGTATACGAAGATACATGAAAGAAATGTATGGAGACATTCCACGGGCAGAGCTCTCAAACAGCGCGTGCTTCTACTGCGAGAGGGTCCGTGGACACGCGGTGCGGACTGGGACACAACGCGACAGCGCCCCCAATGCACCGAGTCACCGATGGGGCGCCGCAAATAGCAAGGCGCCCCACAAAGAACCCGGGCCCGCGCGAAATGGGAGGAGGCGTCGAATCTTGAACGACAGTCTTCGCAGGTAGCTGAACGAATGGTCCGAACGGATGATCGGTGCGCTGCCGCAAGGACACAAAAGGACCTCGGCGCCGCGCGGCAGGTTGCCGGCTGGACGAAAAACCTGCGTGGTCATCGGCCGCCGGCTGCATTGTGCCATGGGCTTCCCTGTATACGAGCTCGGGACCTTTTGTGGGCGCGCTTTTTCAGAGCGCGCCCCGCTTCTTACCTGTCTTCATATAGTATACCGAAGCGTCCGGGCCTTCGTCGCCGCCTTCTACGTGTGCGCCAAGGAAAGCAGTATCACCTCTCTCTCCTCCTCCGCAACCGGACGGACGCTAAACTGCTTCTATCACACCGTAATTCAGCACGTTTCGCGTTCAGCTATAGGCCACGGCTCGCTCTCTCTTCTTGGTGCGCACAGCAAGACGTATGCGTCGAGAGGGAAAAAAAAGCGAATTCCTCGTTTTACGTCTCGAAGCACATTTTCGCGTACGCAGAGAGTGCGGTGTGCACCCTTGCGTTTATCCCCACCTGGCGCTACGCATTTGTGCGTGCCGGTGTTGTCGATCGCGCAGTCCGTGCACTCATTCTCTCCCTGTGACGCGGCATTTTATAGCCCCAGATTACGTACATGCACTTTTAACGTATGTGACGCTACGCTCCAACACATGTGTTGCATCGCAGTATCGCGAAGGAAGTCCACACGGTCAATAAGCGCTATGGAGACTGAAATTTCGAGGCATATTCAGTTTTAACAGTCGATTTCAGGCGTGATGTATATTTGTCGCAGAGTTGTTTCCACTATACGTAATTCAGATTTAGCAGTAGTGACCTGCTGTCAGCATGAGCAGCTTTAGCTCCGTTGAATGACCATCGAAAGTGTAATAGTCACAACTTGCAGCGCAGTTTGCTGAAGTATAGTACTCACGGATTGAAACGCGAAAATTTAGGGCTCAGTGATGCACGTACTTTCGTTTCCACCGTGTTCAGTTGGCGTCATATCGGTGCAATTTTGACTCGAACACTTACATCAGAGCCAACATTACCTTTAGTGGCCAGATTTACAGCGACACAACGCTGTTATCACGAGCAATTGCTCATAGCAGTTGTCATACTAAAGAAGAAATGTTGTGTTTTAATACGTGAGTACTGTGCGTGTACTGTACACAACATCTGAACCGATGCTCACGTTGAAGATGATGTCTCCAGTTATAATGAATACGCGCAACAGAAATAATGAAGATCCCAACATGTGCTTAAAGTAATTTTCCTTCTTCGAGGATGCACGAAATGCTTCATGCGTGAGATATAAACAGTCTGGCACAGCGGTAGCAGTGATGAAACACTGCGGGGAGCGGCGCCGTGCGATTATTGGCGGCAAAGGTATCAGGGAAGGAGTTTCGCGCATTATTTACACATGTGGACCCGAGTCCACAGCAAGACTTAATCACCGAACGATTGAACTGTGCGACGCGGCGGTGTTCATCGTTACAAACACAGCGAAGCTTTTCTCGAGGCGTTGCCGTATATTATTCCGTTATAGCTCGCTGCAGGGACATACAGTAGGAAAAAACAAATTGGGGAATGCTTAAGCTTCGCCTTTAAGAGTTGAACGCCATAGCGATATCCGGCCCCATCCTCATCGTGCTCTGTTTCGCTTGTCATTATGTTCAGTCGCCCGGTCTCACACACACGCACACACACACACACACACACACGCACACACACACACACACACACACACACACACACACACACACACACACACACACACACACACACACACACACACACACACACACACACTCGACATACCTATAGTAAAGGTAAAGGTTTCCGCCCTCTTCAACAGCACTTTTATGACATTAGTGTACGCACTACGTGTGTCTAAGAGAATGGGCGCACTAATGTGTATGCCCTTTCTAATGGGTGGCATGCTTTAAATCAGCAGCAATTACTCGCGTAATACTTTTTCGAAGTTGCAAAGCACCCTCTACGTGCTCGTAAGGGAATACGTGCAGTAATGTGTGTGCCTTTTGTAATGGGTGGCCGGCATTAAACCACCAACTCGTTTGCAGTTCACATGGTGTGAAGCCCGATGGCAATATACGCTTGTACCCCGTATTACTGCGATATTACATCTCGTACTGTGACACCTGTACACAGGACGCGTATGTCTGTAAAGCATTAAATTTAATTTCAGTGTAGTTCCAAACAATGGTGGTGGTGAAAACTTTATGGAGTGGCTCTGTGGTAGAACACCTGCTTGCCAAGCAGACGGCCTGGGTTCGATTCTCACTCGAACCAAAGTTTTTTTTATTATTTATTTTATACAAGATGATTATTTTTCGCTCACAACCAACGACGTCGACACCGACGCCGACACTAGCATTTCTGCGGAACGAGCTCTTTAACGCTATCGCGTTAAAATTATTCCGTAGGAGACACGCTTGGGGACAGATGAATATGGAACAATATCGTGTCCGATACGGTTGGAAACGTTCTTCCATATACCGGGAAAGAATGGATAAAGCCGGCGGTGCCCTGAACGGCAATATCGTATAGGCAACGTCGGCATAGGAAGAATAAAACCACAATTTGTACGGTATAGGGCTTGATATACAAGCATACATCTTTAGGAGCTCGACCGCGGCACCGGTCCCAGTGACGTCGCCTTTGGCTTTTAAGTTGTAGTTGTTTGAGCTCGGAGCCAGGCCAACGTATTCGCAGTGGATGAGTGCATTTCGACAGTGAACCTCTTCATAATTAACGGATGTGCAATTTTTCTTTCCATGGCCCATTGCGTCGTCTTCAATTTAAGTTGAAACATTTTCGTGAGCCTCAACGCAGGTTTCTGCCCCATAGGTAAGTGCCGGTATAAGATGCAGCTGTCATATACGTTCCTCTTGAGGGACTGGTAAGCTGCCACTCATGATCCGAGATTACCTGCCAAATATACTCCACCTCATTCTTATTAGGAATCGCTGAGAGTGAAAGTGAATCAAGTGAGTTAAGTGTGAATCAACTTACAATAAAGTGAATCAAATGAATGAAGAGTGAGTCGAGTGAATTAACTGTGAAAAATTAATCAAGCGATTTAAGTGTTAAAAAACGTGCATTAAAATTAATCAAGAGTGAATCAACGTATGTTAAAGTGAATCAAGAGTCAATCAACCTACATTAACGTGAATCAAGGGTGATTCCCCTGAACTGACAGTGCTTCGCAGAGCATAGGCTTTCACCTATGATGTAGCGTTAGATTACGGGATCCGGTGACCTTTTCTTAGGATCCGCGGTGGAGAACCATAGCGATACTGGCGCCCTCTGTATTGGGGGCGAGGAGTTACGTAGTCGCCATCGGAAGCGCCTCGCTTGCGTAGTAGTATGCGGGATAACGCGGCGCGCTCCTCATATGTTTGGCAGGCGGCGCTCAACGAAAACATTTCGCGGGAGGCCCCCTAGACATTTCTTTAAATATACTATTAAAAACGACGGAAGTCTGTTAATGTCAAATTAATAATCTTGGACAAAAAGAAAGCTCAGAATTGTTTATAGAGGCTATCGTTTTACAGAATACGTACAGTAAGCGCACATTACAAGCGGTCGCCGCGATGGAGTATGCCCGCATCGGCTTCTTGCATGAAAGGTATAGGCAATCGCCGAGAGCGAACTGTTACTTATGCTCTTACAGTGGACTGTCTCTATAACTATTTTCTTTCTTTATATATTTTAATTTATTTTTACCTCATTTTGACGCATGTCTGCATAACTAAATAAGGCATTCCAGAATGAAGCCTCCATTCAGCGATCGCACGGCCGCAGCATACCCTATGTATGAACATTTAACATACACAAGTAACCATTGTTGTGTGACGCTATCAAAGCTGTTAGGGGAGAGTATAAACCATAACCCCGGTTTGTAGCCCAATGGACTTCCAATTAATTTTCAGTCGCTAATATTCGAGAGATCTCAACACTTCCATCAGTGGTATTTTAAGAAAAGTACATTGTTCTCTGCAATGCTGTGGCAATGGCAGCTCAGCAAACATTCAACAGCTAATGGGCCAGAAGATATTCAGTAAACTTTTCAGTGGCCAACATTTAACAGGTCTCAACATCCCACAATGATACTCAATGTTGATACACACTCTTTCAATAGATCCTCAATAGTTCTTTTTTTCCTTTTAAGTGTTACACACTGCATCTTGCTTGCGTATGCCCACTCGGTTCTATTAAAACGCCAAACGCGTGTTAGCTCCAAACTGTACTATCTCCGGGATGGTATATATAGACGAGGTTACGTAAGATATTTGGGCGGCGCTACCTTGGGCTGTTATGCGAATGTTTTCTTATTTTGGTATATCGCTACGTGAATTGATAAGGTCAGGAAATGTCGAACGCCCCCAACCGTTATCACATGTATACGTCTACCGTAGCACTGCTATAGTTTAGTTTGTTAATGCTACAAAACGGCAAAATTAACAGCCCAATATGGCAGCACCTAAACCCAACCGTAAAATAGTCTATACGCTTTCCCTAACAGACCGGGCAGCTAGCCACATAATGCTTGCGCGTACTTGCCAGTTGTCCTGGGGCGGGTGACGTTCTTTATGCTCTAATTATTCCATAGGCTACGAATATATTTGCTCAGCAGGCACTAAACTACCTCAGTGCCCATAATGGCCGGATCATGTTATTTTTTAAATGCTTGAGCTCAGCCTGCTGTTGACATTTGATGCATTTCATGTTTAATATTAAAAAAAAACGATAAAGGGCATGCATAAAGACGAAAACACGAATAACGACACAAGCGGCAACTTGCAAGTGATTAATTAAAGGAAGAATACACAAAAATATGTTTCAAGAAATGTATCCGAAAATCCTAAAAATATTGGAAATTGAATGTTTGCTCGCTGCCTTCATAATTGCTTTTTCTGTGGCAGCAGACATCTTAAGATTACTAGAGCCATCAATCGCGACGGTAATTGAAGAAATTAACTATCTTTTTAATTTCTGGAAATAGGCAGTCAGATCAAATGGGAGACTTGAAGCCCTTCCTGCGAAGAGCCCATTGCCGTTTTCAGATTGCCGAAAAACGGCCACTGGTGATTTTTTTCGGAGTAGTGAAATCTGACCAATTTCGCCTGTTCAACCGAAACCGAAGCGCAAAAGGGCGCTACTGCTGTACTCTTCCAAGACGTCCAGAATGAGCGAGCGTCGTTACACAAACCATCAAACTACTTCGTTCGTGGGTGTGGCGCCTGCGCTTGCGATTATAGCCCGCACGGCGCACGTAGGTTAACAAATGTAGAAGAACGAACGCCACTGCCATCATTGTGGGGAACAATGACGTCATTCTGGTAGTCTGCTAGTTGTGCTCATCGGCGCGTCAGTTTAGGTATCGCCGATGAATTTGGTCAAAGTTCATATCTTAGCAATAATTACCAGAGGCCGCTTTTCGAAAATCTCAAAGCTGCATTGGGCTGTTCACAGGAAAGACTTCAATTCTCACATTTGACTCAACCGCGTGTATACTTTAAGTGAAACGTTAATTAATTTATTTTCTGTAATTAATGCTTTAATTATTGCCTCTAGTCACCTTAATATGTCTACTGCAACAGAAAAGGTAACTACGAAGGCAGCGAGCAAATATGGCATTTTCATTCCCCTTATATCTGATGATTTTCGGGCACATTATATATATAAGAATGACCGGCGCTGAAAACGCCGTCCAGTCCTTTGCTCGCTTTATATTATGATGGAGCCTGCTGCGGTTTGCACCCATCCAGGAGTCAGCATTCGCATGTAGTTCGCATGTCACCCTTAAAGGGACCGACAACTGCCCAGAATATGAAATGAGTTGACTCCACTGATGTAAAGATTGTCCGTTGCACTGTCTCAAACTAACCTTGTTTTTTTCGTGAGAGATGGATTTATATTTTTATTTCTTAAGTGAAAGACGCGAAAAATGACCTGTGGCGCCTCTGGCGGAAAAACATGAATGATCTGATGAAGACGGCCACGTGACCGTTGATTGCTGTACGCGGTCGACGATTTTTTGGTTAGTATTGGAATATTGTTCGTTTCTTTATATTAAAAGGTATTACTCCATAATAATGTACATATAGGCCTGCGTTAGTAGTATGCATTAAAGTGGCGCTGCCTTCGCGTGACGTAATGATCCCATGCTCGTCAGCGCGTCTTGAGCAACTTTTCAGCGTTCTCATGCAACCGTGCACGCAGTTTCCAGGACGCTAAGATTTTGGAGCGACATAGTTTTGCTACCTGCACTTCGTCTCAGAAATGACGCGCGCTGCCACTCGGTGCGGCCGTGAATATGCACAGTTACGTTTTCGATTACTTGGCTTGGCTCGTGTATCGAGAGTAACGACGCCGGGACAAGCCATCCATGACCCAGGCGCAGGCAACCTTGGGCGCAGGCGCACACAACGCTGCACAAATACCGGGAAGGTGTATAAAGTCACGCATCTCATTGTAACAGCTTGCTATTTTCAAAAATGGTTGGAAAGCTCAAAAATAAAGGTGGTTAAGCATAGTTACAGTAACTCCTGCGAAAGCAGAACAACGACCGCTTTCACAAGGGCTAGCGGCATCGCTATCAATTCTCAGCGTTGCTGGAGCAAGCCTCCATGCGTGTTTGGAGGATTTCAGATCGAAAAATACTGCTTATAAAATAACTACGTGCTTTTCGGATAAACCACTGCAGCTACAAACGCTACGAAGGGTGAGCTTCCTGTTGCGCCGTAAAAAACTGGGTCGAGAAAAATCAGTTGTCGGTCCCTCTAACCTTTTGATGTGCCCCTCAGTTCGCCCCCCCCCCCCTTTTATTATAGCACCCATGTATGCGTTGTTTTCATTAATGAACGTAAATTATTCTAGCATAGCTCGTAATAAACTTTCAGCTTCAGTTCAGCGCTAGTGTTTGTGCGATTGTTCCCCCATACGCTAACAAGTGCTCTGCCTATAGAACAATAGTGACACCACAGGACGTTCTTGCAAATGAGCGCCGGTTTTTTCCCGCGTGAGGATAAGCAAAGCATTGACAAGTGTCATTAAACTGAGCGCCCAGCTCTACCTGTGCCAAAAATTTTGAGAAGGTAACCGGAGATTCAAATACATGTAGATGTCATTCGCTCCCATATAAAAGTATTTGACTGGTGCTTGACTAAAGCATCGTGCGTGTTATAAGCTCGAAAGCATGATGCGTAGCTGTAGCTGTCGTGACTGAGAGCCAGATTGCACAAATGAACAATAACCCCTAAGGAGGAACACCAAAACTGCTTGCTGCTTTCCTGACACGAGGTGCAGTCACGAAGGTGCAAGCGTGAAACGGCCAGAATACGTTGCACCTGGTGGAGCGCCGGTTTGCGGAGTCGCACGACGAAAACAGGACGTAATTATTACAAACTCGTAAGGGATTGGCTAAGAGTAGAAGGTGCCATTTGTTATGTTCCATAGCGCGTTCTGGCTAAGAAGAGAAGCGCTGCGGAAAAATGGTTCTATATCTATGCTGCGCACCAGGTCAAAGCAAACGCGGTCATCTTGCGTGCACTGAGAAGCGCCCAGCTTAGTGTATCGTGCGCAGGCCAATAGCATAGTGACAAGCAGGTGTTTGGGCACCTCGGCTGAGCTTCGGAGGTGAGTGTACACACACGAGAGAGAGAGCTGCGGTTTCACCGCTGCTCCAGATCGGGCCCCTTTCAGCCGAAATGAGCGGCGCGCTAATCTGATGGCCGGTGCACGGACCGAGAAAGCCGGCGCGTAACGGCGCCCGGGCCTGCGCGGGCACCGGGCGCCCGAGTCACGACCTCGGCCGGCCGGCACTGACGGAACGGCCAGCGTTCCCAGCAGGTGCATCCGGGAGGGTGTCAGAGGTCGCCAGGCGATGGTCAACCATCGGCCCCTGACCTTACCGGGAATCGCGGAAAGAAAACGCCCCGTTCCCTCAGGACCGCTGTACCCGCACGCCCGTGCTCTGCAGGGGAGACGCGGCCGGACCCAGGCCCGCAATTCGCCGCGCTTCCGGGGAAAGCCATTAGCAGAGTGTACACACACAGGCTGCCGCGCGGGCGCTACCGCCGGCGGCCCAAGCTCGTGGTCGTGGTGCAAGGTGACGCAACAGGTCGTGCACCGAAGCGGGGGTGCATCGCCGAGCGCCCTGTTTTGAGTTTTTGACCATGATTAGTAGAGCCGCGGCGCTCTACCCGTAGGTTAACAACATAAGCAACATGTACAACGGCCACTCGGGAAAAAAATGTAGGGACAGAAGAGGATGGCGTGGTCTCGCGAACCTGGCAGTTTTCAAAATAACCAGCTTTTGTTGCAGATAGGTCGGGTGGGTATTATACTCTGCGCTGTTGCGAGCGTGACTGGAGCCCAGTGGTGGGAAATCGGCTGCTTCTAGTCTACGCGCTAGAAAATGTAAACGTGCTTGAACGAGAGTGCTCTACTTCATAGAATCGTTGGCCTTCGTCAGATATACGTTTATGCCACTCTACTGCCAAGGGATGGCGTAACCACGTGTTCATATGCGTAGGCGAAAAAAATAATAATAAAGTTCGAAGTAGTCAGCAAGAGTAAAGTTTATATTCCAGCGTTACATTCAGCATGATAAGATGGGATGACAGAATAGCAAAGGACACTTATCTATACAATGGCTGCGCAATACATCACGATTAGGACTCGTGTGCCACAACCAGTAGTACGTGCGCGATCACCAACGACACTTCTCTGCGACGATTCTTCCATTGCGGTCATTGTCACTGAAGAGGCCGTTTGTTCTGCCAACTAAAGCGCGAAGAAGCGCTGCCGCGAACAGGGTGCGGTTGTCGCTGGGCGCACTGCGATTCTCGCTCACTCATGCAGAAGAAGCGCCCGGAAAACGCGCGACAGATGTGCCAACTTTCACTCCAGCTTCGCAGGGCCGCTTGTGTTTGCTTAAAATCGCGTAACGTTGACGCCGGCGTTTTGACGAGGGCCCTCGACGCTGCGTGCGGGACGCTTCTTCCTCTTTGACGCTCCATATTCGGGCACCATGCGGGCTCCAAGGATTCACGCCCGTCGGTGCTGAGAGTAAAACACACACACGGCACTCGGGAGGGGACACAAGAGCGTCGACAAAAACTCTCCCAGGCGCAGCGCCGTGGGAGGCCTTATCGGTCGTGCTCCAAGGCGCGAACAGTGTTGGCCAACAAAGACGCCTGGCGGGCAGCACCTGAACAATGCTTCAAGTGGAATGCCGGGGAGGAGGGACACCTGTGACGCGGCATACACCGGTGAGCGCTTTTCGTTGGACTCGAGACGAACCTTTTTCTCTCCCTCGCGATAGTTCGTTGCGGCCGCCTGTCATTCGACGCCGGGAGCGTCGTCTTCTCTCAAGGGGCCTGTGTCGTGCCACTTCGGCCCGCCGCAGGCGTTTCCGTTGGCACCCGGACCGAGCTTCCCATACAGCGACCACGGAGAGATCAGTTTCATTAGCGCCCAGGAGTAATTTCGGCGCTCTTCTCACTCGGCGACCGTTGAGCTGTGGTGGACACCCAGGGGCTTTTGTTGGATATCCCATTACAGCGGGACTCGGAAGGAGACCCGCGCTGCCATGCACACCGACATGATACGGAGCCGCGCTCTTCCAGCTTTACTTCACACTTGGTTAAGTGACTTTAACGACCCTTTGAGGAAGGGACGCCGTGACGCGAACAGCATGAAGCCCCTTTGAAGGGTGAATATCGTTGCGATATAATTGCTCCGGTGCTCTCGCATAACTCGCTTTCTCAGCACTATATTATACCGACAGAAGCAGGGGCAGCTGGACGAGCTGGCGTGGCAACCCATGTATATGAAGGTCTGAATTTTTTGCGAATCGATGAATTCAGAATTGCAGTCATAATTTTTATTCTTCTCAGGAAATACGAGCTGAGAATGTATGTTGATAAGCCAATCATGTAGGTATTTAGTGTGCTCGCCTTAAATCATGCTAACCGAAAAATAGTTAGAAATATAGAAGTTCTGTAAAAAAAGGGGGAAAATAATAAATTTCGCTTTCTTGTCTGATTTATGTAGAAAGTTATGAATTCTGGACGTAGCAGCATTTATTTGTTAAGTGCGCGCACTGTTGAGTCGTTGGCTACTCCTGGTGCATGAGTCAAGTGAGACATCTTTAATTGAATGAACGAAAGAAGGGGAATTTTAAAGACTAGTTTTTCTTTGGTAGATACATTATTAATGAAAACTAACATAATCAAGCCAAGGAAATACAATAATAATAATTGCTGGGGTTTAACGTCCCAAACCCACGATATGCTTATGAGGGACGCCGTAGTGGAGGGCTCCGGAAATTTCGACCACCTGGGGTTCTTCAACGTGCACCTGAACCTAAGTACACGGGCCTCAAACATTTTCGCCTCCATCGAAAATGCAGCCGCCGCGGCCGAGATTCGATCCCGCGACCTTCGGGTCAGCAGTCGAGGGCTATAACTACTAGACCACCGTGGCGGGGTCCAAGGCAAGGAAAGTGTAAGGGAAGTTATCTGTAGTAATTGTGACATAAATGTGAAGAAGTTAAAGTGGACGAAAATATGTTATTGAGAAAATCACTTATAATTGGCCACAAATAGGATACCGGGAAGTGGCATTTTTCTAAAGCTGGAAAGACTGACGTTTCGTTTTTAAAAGAGACATACTTATAGAATTAAATTTGCGATAGTCGTGCGAAGTAAGAAACCAGGGTAAACGAGCAAATTTGCCGCAGAGGAGCAAGAGAGCAAATCCCTCTGGTCCCATAATCAAGGTCACTCAGAGCGCGTATTCACCAAAAGACCTCACGTTAGCATCGTTCGTAAGCGAAAATTCCAATAAATTCTGATACCGGACATATATCCGGCCAGTGACAAATTTAAGAGTACTTGCGAAACAACGGCTTCGTGAATTCAGGCCGTGGCGTTGGGAAGCGCCCAAAAAAGGCAAAGGGCCGATCTTTATGGTCTGTCTATGGACAACTCCAACGGCTTAACCTAAAGCCTCAAGAATGCCATAAAATGTGCCCAGTTCGGCGCCACACATTCGCTTTTTGAGGAAACCTGCCCACTCACACATTTGGACACTGAGGTAGAGAAACTGTGCTACTCGCCGTCTTGCGGAGGGCAGGTATAAACAAACTCTGATAATCACTTGAGGTAGGCCAGCAGCACAAAAAAAAAAAAAAAGAAAAACTACACGATCGTGCACACGTGAAAACTGGTATCACAACGATCGGTGTCTTTCTGCGAGTCCCTAGATCTCAAAAGTTTTTGCATCTTATGTGCAAAGATGTCCGTAATCTCTGTGACATCTACATAATTACATTCCCTCATTTATTAGTGCGCAATCATTATAAGGCTATACTTTCATTGAAAAATCGTGCGTCCATCTGTCCGCAACGGACAGCTAGGGGGACAAGATGGAGTGCAATATTGAACTTGCGAGGACGTGCACACACAGGCAACAGAGGTCCCACAGAGGGTTTTATTTATGGACAGTACGGTTACCGTGAACTCTATATAGTGCAAAAAGGAAGCAGGACAGTAAAGTTGCCACAACGAGTAACTACGCCACATGTGAGCGCGTATCGTTGTGTACGCGTCCCAATCCCCCCGCCCCCCCCCCCCCTTGTCCTCCTTCCCCTTTCCTTTCCATTTTCAAAGAGCGGTGAACGAAGTTCTGACCTACCGTAATTATGATGAACCGGCAGCGCAACCACACACAGACAGAGAAAAGAAGGAACGCGAAAACACAGCGCTGTTTCACAACTAATTTTTTTTTAAATTTAAGAAACAGCAATTATAAGAGAAAAACCCCGTAAGTTTCCCGCATGCGCGAACTGAAGGGAAGCAACAATCGTTGCATGCAAAAAAAAAAGAGAAGAAAAAAAAACCGATCTTCTAGATCACAGTCACATGTACTCGGCTAAAAATTCATACTCGCAATTCATGCAACGTCACCGATGGTTCACTGATACATGAACCAGATTGTTTCCTGATGTAGTGCACGTCATTTACTCTCTAACAAACTGGGGCCGAATTCACAAAACTTCTTTTTCCTAAGTGCGTTTTTCCATTGGTCAGGTGGCTTTGCTAATATGTTCCGCGTCGTGATTGGCTGAAATATTCTCTTACGCAAAATTTTAGTGTAAGACGTTTTTGTGAATACGGGCCCTGGTTCTTATGCCTCTTCAAAATGATTACCTCGTCGAATTTCGGTCCACAGCCACATCTGTTAATATGCGAAGCCAAAGGAGCATACCCCCTGGTGTTCAATGACTGTTCGTGTTCTTTCAACCTAATGTTCAGACACCTGCCCGTTCGTCCGGTGTAAATATACATCATCATCATCAGGAAACAATCTGATGGGTAACGTTGCATGATTGTGAGTATGAATTTTTAGACAAGTACGCGCGACTTTGGTCTAGAAGATCGCTTTTGTTTGTTTGTTTGTTTGTTTGTTTGTTTGTGTTTTCTTTTTTTGTTGGTATGCAAGATTCTTGATTTCCTTCAATTTCTGCATGCGGGAAACTTACGGGGTTTTTCTCTTGTAATTGTTGTTTCTGTAATAAAAAATTTTGGTGCAAGACGGTGTTTTCGTGTTCCTTATTTTCTGTCTGCGTGTGGTTGCGCTGCTGGTCTACCATGATGAACAACCAACTATAGTCCAAGTTTCAGTCTTCTACCGTATTTACTCGCATACCGCCAGCAGTGGTCATTGCCAGTTAATGCCGGCTATTATTGTGTAACGACATTTTAATTTCGGTAAATGATAGATAGTATTGGCTGATCGATGGCTAATATAAGCTAATGGTGGTTAAATGGAGGCTGGTGTCAGCTATTATTGGCTAATGGTGGAAAAACTTTATGGGTAATGTCAGCTAATCTTACCATATGTTGGTCAATTGCGATACAATTACAGATAATGCTTACGTGTACTATCTAAAAATTTCGCAGTAGGGAGTTTCTGCAAATTTTCTTTCTGGCTTTTATCAACAACTCACAGATATTGACGTAGCAGAAGATATAGGCCTAACCGTCCATCCCCCCGGAATAAGTTAGTGCGACTGTTTCAAGAAAATTTATACATAAGCAAGCAAAAACCTAATGTAGGTAAAACTAGCTGGCTCTACACCAACATCTCCACTGTGGCGAATACTGCTATCTCCATAATAACTAAGTTCAGAGCCGAAAGCATCACTGAAGAATGCTTTCTATTGTTTCCTGTAGTTATTGGTTTGGGAAAACCACACAAGACAAAGGCATCACATGGAGGCGGAGAACTGAAGGTATGAGCAGTGGGCGAAGTAGTCTCAGGCTGGAGCTAAAAAAAAAGACGTTTCGGCAAGTGCATTGGTCAAAACTTTTGGCTCTGTCCTGACACGTCCCATGTATACGCCTGCTGATTTGGACACAGCAGCATAACGATCGAAGTGTCAAGTATCAATCAGTAAAGGAACATACAGCAGCACCGATGTACGTCTCTTTCTTATGCCCTCTCCATTTGCGCTATTTTTACTGAACTCAAACATTCCAGCCGAAATGCACACGCTGGCGCAGGTGATATACCGTCGTTTCGTTTATCCGCCATTTTCGTTTAAGCGACTTTCTTTTATCCAGTGTCTTCTCTATCCTACGTTTTCTTCCGCCGACATAATCGAAGACGATTCTTCAATTTGTACTCTCTGTAGCTAAAAGTTTCTTCGTTGCTTGAAACATCATCTGAGAACTCACTTTCATAGCTGCTGTTGGAAAAATAATCATTTCAACGTGGTCGACGATAATGCACCCAAATCAGGCTTCGCTGCACACTGTCAACCAGCCAGACTGGCATTCACTTGAATGCTCTGTCAGAGCAGGTTGCCCTGCGGAGCGGGGTCCAGTTCAGAGTGCAGTGCATCGTCCTCTGGCATTCACACGAGCAGCGGCGTTTATTTCTTGTTGGACTTTTTGAATGCTGCCCTAAGTTTCCGCCGAACATAATACGGAGCCGTGCGCACGCACTGGAAAGAAGGCCGTGCACTTGAGGCTGTTTCGTGAAACGAGTAAACAGGCGACGCACAATGGGTTCGGAAGACTTCGCTTCCATTTTCTACTTCTCGCGTGGGGCAGAACCTCGGAGCCCTTTGCGGCGGGAGCGCTGAGATCCCGGCTTCAGGGTCTTTATGTGCCCAGCCCGGACACAAAGCGGAAGGACAAACAGGTGGATGGCAGTGCGCTGCGCGCCACAAAGACTCTGGACCCGGACCTATAGACCCGGGTCCTTTTGTGACCAGCGGCATCCGCCCCCCTGCCCCTTCGCGGCTTTCATAGGCGCGCTGCTTTCCATTTCTCGGCGCGCCCTCTTTCTGTCGCATATTGAGCCGGGCACGTACCTTATCTCACCCTCGGCTGTACGGCGCATCGCCGTCGCCGGCCATCTCTCGCGGTCGCGCTATTGTGGCCAGGAATGCGGAGCCCACTTTGGTTTTTCACCTCGCTACGTGTTCGCTCAAGGATCCAAAGAGCTTTGCGTTTCGCCCCCGCCCTCAACCGGCCCGCGCATTTTAAAGTCTCGAAGACGGGAGATGAGGGGGGGGGGGACCTGAAAGCAACCATCGATGCACGAGGCAGCCTCGGAGGCTGGTAACGGGGTTGCAGCGCGACCAGCCGTTTTGATCATCTCGTCCTGGCCTCGTCAAGCGATGCGTCACGAGGTGCGCGCCGCCGACGGCATCGAATTGCCGGATCATGACCTGGCGTTGTGTCACGCATGGTTCACCTTCTTCGCCTGGGAAGGCATACAAGGAAAACAGAGAGACCATTCTGAGCCGTCAATTTCTCCCCAATGCACACAAAGACGCATCACAATGCGAACAATCTTCCTTTATCCCGAGTGTCAGCCGTTATCACGCAAAATTTTTCTTTCGTGTTTTTAAGTGAGTTTGTCTTTCCATTCCCGCGTGTGATCTTGAGTCACACATAGCTGGTTCCATAACGAGGCTTTTCGTTACATCGTTCCACGAGGATAATTTCAGGAAGAACTTGTGGTGGTTACAGATGTTTGAGTTGTAAGCAGTGATTTTCAGGACAAGAAGCTTTAGTTCCCTTCGGTTACTGGTATGTTCCTGGCAAGGCGCAAATCCCTCTTTCGTGCGCGTTGAAAATTCGTGTCCGCCATGTTCGCGAAGCTGTAAATCATTCGCATTGTCTTATGCCGGCGCTTTTCGGCGCTCCAACATGTGTCTGAAGAGACTTTCCGCAAGGGCCACGTATACGCCCGTCTGCTTCCTTGGTTTCCGTGCTTCTTGCGCTGGTGATGCTCCAAAAATACCGGCACATACATTGTCGCCGCGACCAAACTGTCAATTTATCACGCTGACCGACCGCCTGACAAGACTCATAAATCTTTCCTGATAAACAGCTGGCTTTTTTATCTCCTTTTTTTTTCTCCCTTCACTTTCGCACCCCCGCCCGCCCTCTTCGGAGAGAAACTTACTCCTTCACTTGTTTCTCTCCGAAGCCGTATATATCTGCAGGCGGTGCACCTCGCTTGGCACACATTGCGCTCCACCGCACGCTGAGCCTGCGCGTCCCACGTTCCTGCCGGGCGCCCGAGACGGAGGCTCGTCAAATAGTCGTCACCTACATAAACTAGACCAGCAGGGACTGCAACTCGCGCTGCATGGGTGCCGCGCCACTGTGCGCAGGCCGATTATGACGATTATTTTGAGCCGAAAGGGTCCTGGGAAATGCGCTTGTCCCCATGTCTGCATGCGGGCGAGCCTGCTCTGACCGTTGGCAGCAAAAATAGCCGCCCGCAAGCGGTTAGCGCGTTTTGTGGAGGACTGAGGGGGTAAGAAAGAAAAGTCGGCAGCCACTCCATTCTTTTTTGCACTCATGTCTCGACGGGCTTTAGTTCCGCTACAGTGTTTAAATCCAGCCAGTCAGAGATAAACTTCACCTTGAGACGGAGAACTTTTTGAGTTTGGCATGTCGTGCTTCCGTTAATGTGCCTCTCTCTGACGCCGTGGTTTCGTTTAGTTCATAGTATTTATTCCATACATGTCTTGCAGAGAGAAGCGCTAGTAAAAAAAAAATGTAGGCGACCTTAAAGGGATCCTGAACCACTTTTCCAAGCGCGCGTCATGACCTTGAGCGCGAGTGATGAAACGCGTCGCTTTCTCCCGTTATAATTCGTGTGCGCGAGTGTGTGGCTATGTATACTGTGTAATGTTAGCACACTATATGGAGCGCGGCGCCCGCACGTGTCAGCACCCCGTGGAAAGAAGAGCATCTGCAGGATCCAAACGCCGCTCTTGATTTATGCCCGCTATTGGCCAATAGCATGCTATCTGTTGTTCGACGTCCAACAGCAGGCGCCTCGCCCACCGAAGAGAGTGAGGATGGGCCTCTGTATGAAGAGAGAGAGCGCTTGAGAAAATGATAACTTCGCGCTTCGCTCCTGAACTCTCCTAGCCGCGCACGACTGCAAGATTTGGTTGAGCTGTTCACAGCATTGTGTGCTTTCCGCAGGACGTGTTTTTTCACCATGCCCGAGGGGTGGTTCATGACCGTTTTATTGCTCCATATAAGGGACTTTAATGGCGTTAGCCTCTCGCCCTTGGTGAGCTTTGGTTCACTTGGATAGACTTTAGGTTAACTTTTGGTAGTCGACTTCCGTAGCTTCAGTGTACACACACTATCCAATATAGGACCGGCTTCTTCACCGTCTTCCACTTCATTTAGTCAACTAATGGGTGAAAGAACACTGTTCTGTAGTGGATATGTGCTATCTCGAAAGCATACGCACACAAGAAAATAGTCTGCTCTTTAAAAGAATTCATTCAATTAATTTTTATTAATTATCCTACAGTTAAGTGGCCCTTATTTTTACTAAACTTGTGCTCCGATATCATGTGTACACTATACAAGTCTTAACTTGATACATGTCTTTTTTAGTTTTTATTTTACTATTCATTACTTTTTATTGGGGTTTCATAAAATCCGAGGCAACGCTAACTTCCGTTTGGCTGGGAACGGATTCCGGTATGGCCCTTGCGAATTCGCTATGCTCCTAGGCGCTAGCACCATAAAATACTAATAAATGAGCGCATGGTCACAAACAAGACTTTAACGCGTGATGATGAGCAATGCTGACAGCGAAAGCAGAAAGGTGATTTTATAGTTCATATTTGGTTGATGCAGCGCACACGGGACGAGGACGACGAATTAAGAAGCACAGGCCTCTCCATATGCTATTTAATTCTTCGTCCTCGTCCCGTGGGCGCTGCCTCAACCAAAGATGAACACATACCATAACTAACTCAAGTTTCCATTCTCATGTCATTTTATAGTCTTGTGTTATTAAAACTTCGAGATACATGCACGTTTCTCTAACACTGTGTTACCCCAACCTTCATTTGATGATGTGCGAGATGACAAGTAGTTCGTATATTTCGTAGTAGTTCGCAGTTTAGAGCAGACGCTCTAAACTAGCTAATAATGCACATAATATAATTCATGGAACAGGCATAAGGTGAAAAATGCGGCAACTAGGGGTGGTATTGGTCAACTTAATTCTTCTTCATGCTAGAAACGCTATATATATATATATATATATATATATATATATATATATATATATATATATATATATATATATATATATATATATATATATATATATATATATATATATATATATATATATCTGCGCGAGAATTATTAGAAATGATGCATATAGCAGAATGGTTCAAAGAGGGAGTGCGCAAGCACCCGTGCGTGGGACTATATCGAAGCACTGCAGCAATGAGAACTTCTCCACTTCTCTACGATTTAATGTGTACTTGCGTATGAACCACGGCGCTTCGCCCTCCTTCAGATCCTTTGCAGTGACTTAGTTCTATCGTCCTTCCGTTATTCGACCATGCAAAGTTCTATCGTCCTTCCGTTATTCGACCATGCAAATATCATTATTGGTCTACCACACCAAGTTTTCAGGTGCCAAAATCACAACAGCCATCTGTTGGGCAAATAAAAAAAGTGGTTGCCCCGATGTATACATGGCCTCTAAAATTCGCAAAAATCGATAGAGGTATGTGAGATAATACCTGGCCTCGGTACGGCTTATACGTAGGTAACCACCGACGACGCACTGCTTGGCGACTCTTGTTCGCGGCATTATGCAGTTAAAAGACCAACAATATCTGAATCCTTTCCATGCAAAAAATATGCGTATTCAACAACACAATTTTTTTTATTAAATAAACCTATCTAAGCCTCATTTTCCGAGGCTTCTGATTTGGTACGCATGCTTGGTCGGTCTCTCCAATAATGTGCAGCGCAGTATTGCATATATCTCCATGATCGGCCCACTGAAGTCGGCCCACCGATCCTGCAGCCATTGTCATAGCAATGTAAGCCGTTTCCGGAGACAGTATAATAAGTAATGCCATAGTCTGACATTGACAGCCATTGGAGATAGGTCTTGGCTATATTTTTTAACAATTAGCTTCTGGCTTCCTGTGCTGTACGTGTGAGTCCCATTAGACTTAATTGAGAGCTTTACCGGTACTAGTAATTGCTTTCTGATTACTGTTTTGTGCACTTTATTATAAGGCACTAAAGCTTTTGCTACCTATCGCGGAAAACACTTCGTATGTAGAAAGTGCGTATCACCTCCTCGTTGAACGTGAGATTCGCAACGACGTACGCGCTGGCGCGCTTTATATTGGTACCCGCAGCCGCCTGTGCTAATACACCTGAAGGAATTACTTGCCTCTGAACCTATACCATCTCGTTGTCAGCTCAAATTATAATAATACAAATGTTGAGGTTCAGCGTCCCAAAACTCCGATATGATTATGAGGGACGTCGTAGTGGAGAACTCCGGAAACTTTGACCATCTGGTGTTCTTTAACGTGCACCTAAATCTGGGTACACCGGCCTCTAGCATTTCACCTCCATCGAAATGGGGACCGCCGCCGCCGGGATTCGATCCCGCAACCTTTGGCTCAGCAGTCGAGCACCATAAACGCCAGATCACCACGGCGGGTTGTCAGCTCAGATTATCCGCTGTCAATAACACACCGATTTAACCTTACGCGTGTAAGTGCAGTAAGTACGCCTTTCTGCTCGATGAGAACGTATTTAAGAAAATACATGACATTTACATGCTTTCTATATAAGCATCCCTATATTCTCCTCCTTCTCTAATACTGACTTCTTTCGCAAAGAATGGTGTTTGCGAAGCACTTTTGGCACGGCGAATAGGCACCAGAGGTCCTTTTCTTTCTGAAAGTGATGTATGGCATTGAACGCAATCTGGAAACGAAAAAAACGCCAACAGAGCTGGCAGTCTAGATCCTGGATCTAATCTAACGTGTCGGCAGGCTATTGCACCAGTTCGCGCGAGCGCATTTGCCTTATTCGAGACAGACCCAGCCTTGCAACGTGCCGTACATATACCGACCGAGGTGGCTTAGCGCCCATCATGGATTAGATAAGGAAGCTGGTTTGATTTCTAGGCGTAGGCGTGCTCAGGGTTCTCCGTTAGCCGGGGGGGGGGGCAAGTATCACTGCAGCCCCCCCCCCCCCCCCCGGTCGAATCAGAAAGGAAACGATGCAAAGATGAAAATGAGCCCATGACGTGCTTCTCACAAAGGCCCGTCATTGGTCTCTGGCTTTCCGGGTTAAAGGTGAGAAACAGATCAATGCTACCCGGGATCCTTGGTCGTCAGTATTGTCAAAAGCCATGCGTAGCAGCCATAACCCTGCGCATTAAAAAATGACGTGAAAGGTCCGACTGAGTAAAGGTATGGGCAGAATTGGCGCCCTCCTTTAAATGATTTGGGGGGCAGCCGCCCCCCATTAGCCCCCCCCCCCCCTGCACCCCTGTGCGCACGCCCATGATTCTAGGCCATGGTGGTCACATTTCGATGGGTCGCCAACAACATCTGCATAGTTCATTTAGGCGCACATTAAGGTAACCCATATCCATTTCTTCTTGATTTCAACTATGATGTCCTTAACCCCCGTTTGTTCCCTGACCCACTCTGCTCTCTTCTTGTCTCTTAAGGTTACACCTATCATTTTCCTTTCCATCGCTCGCTGCGTCGTCCTCAATTTAAGTTGAACCCTCTTTGTAAGACTCCAGGTTTCTGCTCCGTAGGTAAGTACCGGTAAGATGCCGCTGTTATATACCTTCTTCTTGAGGGATAGTGGTAGACTACCATTCATGATTTGATCATTCTTGCCGAATGAGCCCCATCCCATCCAAGAAGAAATGGATATGGGCCGGGCACGTAGCACGTCGGCAGGATAACCGGTGGTCATTAAGCGTAACTGACTGGATTCCAAGAGATGGCAAACGCGTGAGGGGGAGACAAAAATTAGGTGGGTAGATGAGATTAAGAAGTTTGTAGGTATAACGTGGCAGCAGAAAGCACAGGACCGGGTTGATTGGCGGAACATGGGAGAGGCCTTCGCCCTGCAGTAGGCGTAGACAGGCTGATGATGATGAAGGTAACCCGATGTGGTCAAAATTAATGCGAAGTTCTTTACCTCGGCGCGCTCCATAATCATATTGTGGTTTTGGAAAGTAACACCCCAAGTTTCAAATTTTTAACGCGTCGATATTTCTTACGCTCGAGCGCCCGCCCTTTCTGAGACTGCAGCTTGCTTTTACCTGCCATATTCTTCATTCCATCTTAACCACGAGCCGTTAACGGAAATGCAATACATAAAACCACGTTACAGTGACAAGCTGCGTTCCGACGCCGCCTCCAAAACACATATGCAATTGTATCGTTATATAACATAAAGATTTTCATTAACAAAACGGCCATGAGCGTAATGTGCTGTTCTTGCAGTTGATTTTTTGGGCAAGGCGAAACGAACGGAAGGCCAATTAAGAATATTTAATTAGCTTTTTATTAGGACCTTCAGATCCCACATGATGCGAGATGTTCCCTATTGTAGTTCAGCATACACACCGGCACACACCCTTCAGTTCAGAATACGCCCTTATCTAAAACCGAGCGTTCCAGGAGTGCAGCAAAGTGTAAAAGCAAGCACTCCAGAATAGATAGAGTAAACTGGGCGGCATAGCCTAGTGCAGGTATCTCAAGCACTCGGCCCTCTCGATAGCCGCCCGGTCCGCACATGACTATCTTCGTCCCACTTTTTTTCTTCTAATAAATATGTTCATGAGCTACACAGGTGTGTCTGGTCTCAAGCATTTTTTTTTTCGTGAGGCACCTTACGCGGTCGCTATGTGTTAAAACATAACCGTGGAACAAAAATTCGGCAGATCCCACGCGTCGGGGGAATCTGTTTCATGCGAAGCAGTCAACGAGTACTTCTATGCTGTATTTTGTGGCTTTGAGCCAAGCGTTACGAGATCGATCGACGTGTTTTTGTAAGCGTGGTAGTTGTGTGCACATCGTGGGCTTACCAAGCATGCAATAATGATTGTTGGGGCTTAACGTCCCGAAACCACGATTTGATTAGGCCGTAGTGCAGGGCTCCAGAAATTTTGACCAGCTGGTGTTTTTTAACGTGCACCTAAATCTACGCACACGGCCCTCAAGCATTTTCGCCTCCATCGAAAATGCGGCCGCCGCGGCCGGGATTCGATCCCGCGACCTGCGGGTCAGCAGTCGAGCACCATAACCACTAGACCACCGTCGCGGGTTACCAGGCATGTCGACAACACTGGCGTTTAAAGGGTAACTTATGGCGCGACGTAACGTCAGCCCTCACGTTAGAGTACAAACGTCAGTATTATCGAAACTAAGTGCACTTTATGGTGCAATCATGTGAATATCATACGTAACTTTGGTTAATGTATTCCTCCGGGGTCGAGCAATGCTTCAATATAGCTTGCTGAATCATAGGAATAAAAATTTAATGTTTATTAGACTGCTATAAAAACGGAGCCAATACGGGAGTCACAGACGTTAATTTGATATGACGCCTGTATCGTAGGAGTACATATGTAGTGTTTATTGCTTTCTTGTAAAATTAGATAGCCAGCACCACAACCACAATTGATGTTGCACCGACATTGCGCTTGCATAGGCTGTTTTTCCAAACCAGTTTATAGACCTGGCGTGGCTCTGTGGTAGAATACCTGATTTCCACGCAGAATGCTTGGGTTCGATTCCTGTTGGGACCCTGATCTTTATTCTTTGTTTCGTCGGGTCAATTAACGCTGACGGTGTCGGTTTTTCTTAACGCTCTCGAATTTGAATTACCAGTGTCTGTTCTCGCCGTTCCTGGGTAGATAGATATATGCTGTCAATCAACTGTGGGGCATACCCACATATCGCGGCCCGTGGTAAACGGGTATGTACCACATGTGTCTGGAGGAAAGGGTTTGACGACGTACGCGACAGGATTTTCACGTTATTCATGTCATGACCCGACAGTCATATTCGTCAAATCCTCTTACCCTCTCATGCCATTTTTGGTCTACACCAAGTTAAGGAGGCGATAATGAGAGCACGCACACGTGGGCGGCTAGATAGATAGATAGATAGGTAGATACGTAGATAGAAACGCTCAATGTGCTAAAGGTTCGCTAAGAAAAGCTTCGCATTTAAAACTCTATATTTCAGAATCCGCATCCAGATCTCAGTCATCCTGGAGATCAATATTGATATCTTTCTCGAAATCTGACGTCAAATCCCCCTCAGAAATGACCCATATATGAGATATGGGAAAGGCCTGTTTTTTGTTTTGTTTTGTTTTTTTTTGAAATAGCAACGTTAGCTGACATTTTGTCCAAACTCCCCCCCCCCCCCCCCCCTCGCTTCATTCAACCTTCTTCACTGCCCCGGGCCTTGCGAGAGACAATTTAGTGACTGCGGCCCGCTAGCTAGGGTGAGCCCCCTGGTCTAGTGGGTCGGGAAGCTAGTCACCCCTGAATTTTTCTCGATAGCGATCCTGTGTTCCCGTGTAGAAAGCATTGTCGTTTATCGTATTATTGTTCTTTTTTTTTGTCTTCTTTTTTTGTAACATCTCTTTTCTATCATCTTTCACTCCCCCTTCCCCTTTCCGCAGCACAGGGTAGCCAGCCGGTCTGAGAACTGGCTAACCTTTCTGTCCTTTGTTCTTCCGTTTTTCTTCTCCTGCGCCTTCTTTAATGTATGGATTTTTAATCACGACCACGATATACCAAAGTACTACAGCACTAGGTACGGATTAGCAACAGCAGAACAACCGTACGGAACAGGGGCGTAGCCATAAATTTTTTCGGGGGAGGGGGGGGGGGGGAGTCAGCCATAATTTATGTGTTCGTGCATGCGTTTTTATGGGTGCGTGTATGGGTACGTGCAAAATTGAAATTTTCAGGGGGAGATGACCCCCCCCCCCCCCCCCCCGGCTACGCCAATGGCACGGGATTCAAAGCGGATCATCGCGAAGCATGCCCGAATAATGACCAATCGGCGCCGAGGAAAGATTGAAGCGGTCTGCATAACACCCGTCTGTTCTATAGCGCTGTATGAGGTGAAGCTTACCCGAAAGTTTGGTCATGGACTGGCCACGGCCAAGCTGAGACCGCGTAAGGAAGTTAGAGGAAGGCCCAGGCTAAGTCTCAATTGGGTCCAAATAATAGATAAAGGTGCGTTGTTGTAATTTAGTGTTTGTAATTATACAATATTTGTTCTTACTGGTACTATATGACTTCGCTGCCGAATTGTATACAGAGTATCACATCTCAACTAGAAGGAGAAACAAGATTCCACGCCGTGCATACGCTATATGTTCAAACACAAGAGAGCATAATCTCACTCATTTTATGAAACATGTCCTTGTGAATTGCTAGGAAATTATGTAATTAATGTGAGGCACTTAAGCAATCATTGTGCGATATGTTATTACTATTTTACCCACAGTTAGAGCCATACATTGAACTAGTAAGGTGAATTAAACTGCACCCCCCTCGTCCGCCCGCTCACACACACACACACACACACACACACACACACACACACACACACACACACACACCACACACACACACACACACACACACGCACGCACACACATACACACACACGCACACACACACGCGCACACACACACACACACACACACACACACACACACACACACACACACACACACACACACACACACACACACACACACACACACACACACGCGCGCAAGCAAGCAAGCAAGCAAGCAAGCGCAGGTTGCTTGTAGATGCAGTGTCAAACGCGCATATACCGAACTCGCAAAAAATGGGGATTAGTTCGATATATCGGATAATTCTAAATACATCATTTAATGAAGTTATTACATTTTCGGGTGAATTTCGGTGCGCAAGTTGGCTTCACGCCAGTGCTTCACGATAATCTAAGAAACACGCCTTCACGGCAATACGCGGATTTTTTTTTTAATTATTATTTTCTATTTTTCTGTGGTTTGTAGTTGGGGATGCGGGGTAATATGCTGGGCCGGGTTATACTCGAGAAAATATGTCATAGATGTAAATAGCGCCTCAAAATCTTCATACGCAGCTATGCGTACTCGTCGGGCGCCGGAGGCGTGCACTTTGCCTTGGGCCCCATTGTCAGCCTTGTTTTTCAATAGCGTACTCAGTGTGCTTCTTGGGATGCTGTACACAGCGGCGACGTCAGACTTCTGTTCTCCACGTTCGACTGTACTGATTATCGCCAGCTTTGCGGAGAACAGCAGGTGCTTCAGTTTTACGGCATCCATCGCGTTGACAAAACAGGAGGAGAAGCGAACGGCGACCCCGCACGACGGACCGGTGGCGCAACAACCAGGAATCATGGGGACAAGCACTTGATGGCAAGCGGTAGTTTCTACTCGCTCCGCGCGCCACCCTTCTAATCCAACTGCTGTCTCCTAAATGCATGTAGAAAAGTCCCCTTCCTTGCGGAAAAGCCGAAAATTGTGAGGGAAAGCCAACTTCTTGGTGTATTTCGCGTCGCCCGATGTTCGATATATCAAGTGTTCCGGCTGTTTTTGTTCGATGTAGCCGCAAATTTTCGTATGCAGTCACGTTAAATCATTGCCGCGTTCGCAGATAGTTTGATATAAAGGATACAGTGAAACCTCGGTGATACGAATCTCACGGGACCCCCAAAAATATTCGTACCATCCGAAATTCGTATCAGCAGAAACCATGGAAAATTAGCATGCGACAAAAGAAAGCTGGCGTACATTTTCATTTATTGTTTTTCAGGGCCGCAGCAACGTCAGGAAGGACCCTGAGTGATTGTCAGTTAAGCTTTTAGATGTCAGCAATCATACCAGCACTCGTAAATATACGGCCCGTACGCGCGTATTTAATTAATGAACCAGGTGCGTTGTGACCCGCGACAGCAGGAGCCCCTATCAAATTTTAGTATGCTTTTTGCATGAGACCGGAGTACTGCAGCGAAAGTAACAAAAGAAACGCTTTGACGCGATGGATCAAGGACACAAAATCACAGAACCACGGTCCTGTGTTACGATTTTGTTATCGCGGAGGTGTTGGGGACGTTTTTTGAAAATTTACGGCCGTGCCCGCACAAGTGCGACATCAAAGGCCGCGCAAGTTGACGTTGTGAGGCCTGACTCCTTCGCCAAGACCGTCCTCGTTTTCTTTCGGTCCTCGTCCACCTTTCATGGGATGTCTGATGCACGAGGCAGGCACGCGTGAACACATTGCAACGACAGCAGCCCGCGTCGACGCGTTAAAAAGCATGGCGATGTCCTCTGTAATCTAAACGCGAAGGCACACGGAGGCACATAAGAGCCTCAAAGACTCGCACGCACACAATCTCGGAGGCCGTGACGCGTCTTTGTAGGTTTATTCTGACCTAAGAAAAATGTTTTTCTCACACCGTGATTCTGACAATTTGGCGGTGCAGCACTCATGCCCACGCTTGCGTTCCCGCGCTCAAACGTGCTTGGCGCGTCTTCCGCGACAGTGCCGACAGCATTTATTCGTACCTGTTTAGTAGCGTACGTTCGTATCAAACGTCGCTGGGTGAAAATCGGTTCGCAACAACCGAACTCCGTTACATTGCAGGCCAATGGGCCTTGGCCGGGACCAACGAAAAATTCGTATCACCCCGAAATTCGTATGAGCTGTGATCGTATCACCGAGGTTTCACTGTAATTCGATTTACCCGAGTTCGATATACTCGCGTTCGACTGTACTACATATGATATACCTGTGATACTTTGTGGCAAATTACCTGTAGTGTATTTCCGTGTATTCTCCATTCTTTACCAATGTATGTCTTATGCTACCATTCTGAAATGATCGAATGGTGATTGCAGTACGCATAAACGAATAATAAACATTTTCGGTGCTTGATCTTGCTTGTTCAATGAGTCAGAATGGCAGAACATGATTGTGTTATGTGTCACCATGTGTTGGTTGGTTGGTTGAAAAACTTTGTTTATTTAGTGTCACCATTTAATGGAGATAGAAGAGTTGGTAACGGCAGTGTATTATGCAGTTCAGAAAGCTAATAGTGCTGCATACTTATATTTGCGCTGGAGCCACGTTTATTGGCTAGAGTTCTAGCATTACACGTTGCAATAATTCATTGAGACTCAACGTTGAAGCGCTGGCGATGTGTACATGAGTACCCACCTCCGCTATATAGAATGCCGTATAACTATTTCGCCAGTGTAGCATGGGCGTTGTTCCGATCTCACTTTAACCCGATCACAATGAACGGAGGTTGTAATTCAATTTTTTTACTGGTTAAATTACTAGAAACAACTACAGTGGAAAACGTGGCGCAGTCAGATCTGTATCTACCAAATAATATGTGTGTAGTTTAGATAACATATTACCCAGTACTGGATCATGCTTCATTTAGTGGAGGCCGCACCGGTCCGTACAGGATCAGGCTTGAATCTTTCTGACCCCAACCAATTACGGGCCAGGTTTGAAACCACGGTACTGGACTTGAGTGGACATCACATGGCACCTGCGGGCTTAGGCCCAGGCAAGGAGACCTCCTTGGGCCCAGGCAATAACTAAAAAAAAAAAAGAACAGCACGTGCAGTGTTTTACATCACTCCGAAAGGGCGCACCTCTGTTCAGTATTCTAGAGAGAGAGAGAGAGAAGAAAAAACCTAGATAAGACGTAAACGTACAATGTAGGCTAATAAGCATCTCTAAAGCACCTCAGGATCTTAATGAAAATGAGCATTATATTCAATGAATTCATCGATTTACTTGGTTTTCTTTGAGAAAGCCATTCTATATAGTGCTGCGCCTTTTCTTACCGAAGGCAAGAATGATGTTTGACTCGGATTACTCAAATACAGATCCAGTCCCTTGGAAGACGGTCAGTCACCCGGCGAGCTGCTTCGAGGTCGACGACTGCGTACGCCGATACCCGACTCCCAGGAAGCAACACGCCAGCTGGTGAAAAAGCATCGGCAGACTATGCCACTGGGGACACGTCTTCCACCTTTGCAGAAAGGGCAAGCTGTCCGTGTCCAGGGAGACATACAGGGCTTAAAGTCAGGGGGGGGGGGGGGGCTGGGGGTCCAGCCCCCCCCCCCCCCTCCATTTTTTAAGGAGGGGCCCGGCCCCCCCTCGGCAGTCCGACGGTGGCACTGCGGTACCCATTTGACAAGTGCTGAAGTTGCATTTTTTGGCAGCAGTGCTTTGTGCGGGGAAATTATACTCTGCAATTTTCCGAATAATGATTTAATCGCGAATGTTTGGTTGACGGGGTGTCAGCAAAACAGAAGAAAACAGGTATCGTCGTAGTGCTGAATGCAATTCACTGAGACACTGAACACCTCGGGCAACGCCTCCTGAAAGCACGGGTCATCAGCCTGTTTGACAGAGCGCCTTGGCACAGCATACTGTTTCACGAGGCACCTCAGTGTGAAGCTACCTGCTCGTAAATCAGTAATGGTTCACCTTGGTCTGTTTAGTATGCCACTCAATTTTCATTCTTTTAGTTGTGCGTCACAAGTCCGTAATTGCAACGACGCATGTATTTTGCCTACTTTATTAGGCAAGTGGTAGTGAAAATAAAATATAGCCCGCCGTGTGCTAAGGCACACGCATCCGGACTTTGTTAATTAAGTTCTTCCAATCCAATCCAATCGTCGTGCCTGAAGTTCTGAATCCAGTGAGTCAACTAATGCTACTTATTTTGAGCTCACATATCTTTAAGCCTTTACATCCCGAGTTATTTTTGAAAAATCGTTCCCAAAATAATTTCATTTAATACTTGATTAGATTGACACGTTGAATAAATGCCCGAATTACATTCGGAATAATATATGTACCGTATTTGTGTAGCATTCATAAGCATTTGTTCAGTTCTAGAGAAAGTTGGCTTCACTGCACTGCGATCATCGCAAACAGCTCTCTTAACGCTTAATCCATAGCATATATATATATATATAGCATATATATACAGTGAAATCTCGTTGATACCATTCTGCATAATACGTTTTCCAGCCTAATACGTTTTTGTTTTTATACCCGGCCAACATCACTTGGAAATGATGCATTTTCATGCGTTTAATACGATCACATTTTTGCTCAAAATTGGATAATATGACCGCGAAAGTGGATCTTGACCGGTATATCTAGAAATCCTGCGTTTATTCTTCGGTATGCCAGCTCGCACCGCGTTCCAACGACCCACGATATCGGTTTTGCAGCGAAAAGATCGCCTAGCGGCGATATTTTCACACACACACACACGCACGCACGCGCACGCACACACACACACACACACACACACACACACACACACACACACACACACAGAGATATATATATATATATATATATATATATATATATATATATATATATATATATATATATATATATATATATATATTGTGCCGCTTTATGAGGGCCCCACCTCCAATGAAGGGAGACTTTAAGCCCTGGACATGGTCAACCATAGCAAGAGCAATCAGCCGCATGCGGCCCAGGTCCTGCGTCGTAAAGACAGAAAAGGGCAGTGTGATACGACGTAACCGTCAGCATCTGTTGGCAACGAGAGAGCAGTTTAGCAGTTCTGAGGAGGATGCGTCCGATGAAACGTCTGACAACGAGGAACCAGACCAGCGTCAACTATACCAACCGGCAATTGGATGGAGGATCTGACAACAAGAAACCTGTCCGACGTCAGCTGCCACAAGGCCATACGAGCACGCCAGCCCAGGCTCTTAGAAGGTCTACGCGAAACAGAAGGCGTCCGGAGCGGCTAGCGTACGGCGAGAACTTTCGTTCAGCGCCCGTGACTGGTCACCGCTCATCCAACTACAATTGTGCAAAAAGATTTTGTTTTGTTGCTCAAACTAATATCAAAGCCTGTCACGATTCACTTATCGCCGCGCACACTCTGTACCCTCTTCAACACACTTTCCCTTATTACCTTTAAATACGAGCAGTGAAAAAACCAAGGCGTCTTTTTAGATGCGAAGCAGCGTTTGCTCGGGACTGTGTCCGGCGGTGGTGGTGGCGTCCGCGCTCCACTGCGCATGCGCCTACTCTCTTTCCCGCTCCTCCTTTACGCAGGTGTTCGGTCGCCTTCTCTCCTCTCCTCCCCCGCGCTGCAGCCGCCGCGCAGCCTATCCTCCCACGTGATGCAGCCGCGCCGCAGCCAAACACAGCCTGTAACCCACTCTCTCCTCTTCCTCCCCCATTTCATGTGTGTAAGCGCGTGCGCTTAGTCGGCTTCCGTCATCCTCGCTTCGCTCCCGTTCATATGAGTTGTAACGTCAACGTCGGCGCCACTCGTTCACTCGGCGCTAACGGAAAGCAACGCACAAACACAACGTAATGATAACACACACTAAATACAAACCTCACACACTAACGGAAACGCCGAGTGAACGTAACGGAAACTTGGTGTGCGCCCCCAATGCCGCTTCGCATCCCCTCATGGTTCACTTGAGTGGAAGATGGTGTAATTTTTCCTGCTCGGAACTGGCCCGTGCGTATCTCTCCTAGATGCACAACGAAACAGCTAGGTGATGAGGGTTGTTTCTAGGTTGCTTCTATAGGCCGTTGCTAAACATTAGCTAGGTGATGCAAGGTTGTTTATACGTTGATTCTCAGCGCATATAGAGGTTCGAGTTAAGCACAGACTGTCACAGACACGACACGGACGTCCAAACTCCAGAGACAGAAACTCGCGCTGAAACCAAGCGTTCGCACCTCTCAGAGATGTACGAGCATGTGATAAAAATAATTGCTGGGGTTTAACGTCCCAAACCCACGATATATGATTATGAGGGACGCCGTGCACCTATATATGTAAGTACACGGGCCTCAAGCATTTTTGCCTCCATCGAAAATGCGGCTGCCGCGGCCGGGATCCGATCCCGCGATCTATACGGGCACGTCGTCGTTGGCGTATATATAGGCCTTCCATCGCTTCGGGGTCTTCTCGTAGCCGCCGTTGCCTTTCCCGTAGTGTTGGGCTAACTGTTGCCTTCTTCATTTTTAGTGGACCAGTGGTGAGTATAGTGGGAATTACCCAATTTCTGTGGCACATACCAGCTTATTTTTCGAGCTTCGCTGTTAAAACAAACGCAGCCGACGACACATACGATAGCTGTCGTCGTTTAATTATTCGTGACCGTTCAAACAACCTTTTGTTTTTCGCGAAGTATGCACGGACCGGTTAAAGCTAACGCTCTGACCGTATGCGTGTACTTGTTAGTTACCAGCAGCATTACTGAGCTTAAGCGAGAGAGAGGGTACAATCGTTAGCGCGCGTCCGTTCCTGTGCCTCATACGAGCCCGTTGTTTGTAACCCGCAAGTGTAAGCAATTCGATGGTATCATATCGTCTACCCGAGAAGGCTTAAATTGTCGAACGGCATCTATAATAGTACGTTCACAAGTTCGCTATACTCTGCGCGTTTCCATATCCCAAAGAGCGTAATAGCGTAATTTCCAGTCGCCGTAACATGCGTCTACAACAGCTGGGAGTCAAGTGGCACGAGCCGAAACGTAACGTGTGACGTCACTGGTAGAGCGGCACGTCGCTGTCGACTCTGGTTTTGGAAGTAATGATGCTCGCAAACTAGTGAGAACCGCGAAGCTCCACGGCGTAAGTTACTGGTTTATTGGTTTTCTTCTCGTTTTTTGTTTTTTTTTTTTGCTGTAGGAAGTGGTTCGTGTGTTCGTCCGTTCGTGTGTGCGCGTGTGTGTTTAAATTTTTTTTAATATGCAAGGTAACATATTGAACTGCCTCATCTACATTTCATTCACGAAGGGTAGGTTTATTTCGATTTCAATGTAGCTCAAAGGTTGTACAAGTGGAGTTTAAACTGTCCATCAAGCACGCATAAGCAGCTGAAAATCAACGCGGAACTTGAACCTCTCGAAGCACGACCACCAGCCGCTCCTATCGCCCTGCGGTTTCGCTACACGAAAAACGCAAGCACCGATTTCACCACGTGGCAACGTCCGTGTAGTAACGCTCAGTGCCAGGCGGCGCGCCGACCAAAGTAGGATTACCGTACATGCTATCTTTCAAACGCCGCTAGCAACCATGCATTGCGGAGATCCTGACGCCCGGGCCAATTTTTTGCATTTGTCGACGCCGCCGCTGCAGCGAACAGAATTAACACTAGTCATCGATAGCCAACGTTTGCCGGTCTTCGACACGCCAGACATGTTAATCGGCGACACGGTAGTCATGTCGCTTGCAAAAACGGAGTGCAACTTCACCGCATAGCTGTGGTTGCTAGTGACACCTATGCGCAACTCTGCTACCTAAAGGCAGCATATACAGTAACTCTAGATCAAAGCGACTATGTGCAACAGATTGGCGCTGACCTCCCTCATCAGGGTCGCCGCTCAACGACTATGCTGGGCATGTAGTGGGTGGTTGAATGGGTCCGAACAGTCGTGCTTGTGAGTCAAGGCCGGTGGGTGCAGGGCGTGCGCCGGGGGCCGAAGAGGTGCACGCGCCGCCATCGCCGCCACCGGACAGGAGCGACGACGGCACGCGCCCGGCGCGGGGGAGGGTGGCCAGCTGCTGGCGAGCTCCGCCGCCGGCAGGTGCCCATTCGTCGTGGCGGGGACGCGGCGCCTTATCGGAACCCGATTAGAAGCCGTGATGCGCGCTGCCCACTCGGCGCCAGCGGCGCACTTAATGTCACATCGCCTACAACGCACACAGTGGGCGCACGTTACACAAGTGGACCTGCTTCGCATGAATTCCACCCCCCACCCCCCAGGAGCCGCTCGGCGAGGGGCGCGGAGAAGCAGAATCGAGGGTGAAATGCTTTGCGCACGCTTCATGTACAATTGTAATTACGTTTGGACACACCTTCTGCACGCTGCTTACGACCGCGGTGAACAACCGATACATAGGTATGCAGCGAAACGTCGAAAACAAGTTTGCTAGCATGGTTTTATTTATTTATTTATTTATTATTTATTTATTTATTTATTTATTTATTTATTTATTCAGTCAAATGAAAACTGTTGGTGGTGTTACCAGAGATCTGCAAGAATTCAAACCCCAGCAGAAAATCCTGGTGGAGCAAAATCAATCTTCAAGCCGCGTTACACCATGTTTAGTAAACGGTATATTTATTCACCTTTTTCTTCTTTTCTTTGTTTTTCTTTCAGCGTCCCCGGCTACCAAACCTTAAAGCTAGCACGTGCGCGATGGACGCGACTTGCAGTTCGTGCGCTGATGGGGATGAGTTCACTTGTGGAAACGCTGGCTCCAGCGACATTAACCGTTCGACGATATGTCATCATTTGAGGCTTCCAGCTCCTCCCGAACTTCTGTCTTGTCTGCAGCTCCCATTAAGCCTTTCGTTTCATAATACATATGCACGGGCGCTTGAAATACGAAGAAAGAAAGAGTCTAAAGAAGTTACGCATATACATGCATGAATACAGCGAAAATAGCTCTATACTAAGCTAAGTAATAGCTTTGAAAACTGCGACATTTACGCTTATTTGCTATTGCTTGTGCAAGCAGCAAAACTCTAATGCTTGAATTAGGTCGCACAGTCAGTCATGAGTAGCATGGAGGACAAATTAGTATCTGTGTAACTGAGAGCACTCAGCTAAAATCTCTTATCTATAGCTCTCTCGTTTATATTCAATGCGTGCGGCATTTTTTTTTTTTCTTCAGCGCATCAGCTCTGAAATGGCGAGGTGAAGACCTGCGCTTCTAAACCAGGTGTACCCACCATAGACGATATAAACAGCGCCGGAACCCTTTTAAGTAAGCCTATACACTAAATTGATTCTGTACCGAATGAGTTGAAAGAAAGAAAGCGCACTAAACTTTAGCGGCGTGCAGCGCATTCCCCGTGCACGGATATTCCTGGCCAACGTTCATGGCTGCGACGGCTCACGACTTGGGGCTCACGACCCGCTTCGAAACCTCCAGGTTGCGCGCGCGCCAGACGCCAACCTACGATTAGGGCCGAGCGTCTGCGGGGCTTTCCCCCAGAGGTCGTGTGCCTCGCACGAGCAGCTGGAGGCATTCCCGAAGCGGCACACGCTTGTACCACGAGGGCAGGCAGAGGGGCATCGCCTGCACGCCTCCCCCCGTGCCCATCCCAAAAAGAATGTATTGCCAATTATTGATCACCCCGCGTGAGACTCGGTACCGAACAGCACGCATCAGTAAAAACATCAAGCGAGCAAGAAAACAAACCTGAAGAGCCACTTCACGAGAGGGAACCGTTGTCTCCGGAGCATCAGGGTACAATGCCCTGTCCCTGTAGTTACGAGCAATATGACATGATACCATAACAGTTCATAAAGTTCTGTCCATGCATGTGGCATCAGTTGCGCCGTATGAATGTCAATTTCGTGAATTCTCTGTTTTTCATTAAATAGCTGTCTCTCTCTCTCTCAATTTCGCACGCTTCACTCATCCTCTCATATACATAAGCTGGAGAGGAACGTAAGATGACGGCGCAGCCCTTGACACCGTGCTGTGTGTTTATCTTATGTGAAGACTAATGCAATGACGCCAGTGGGAGCTATCTAAAAACTCTTTTACAAGGAAGAAAATTTTGTCACGTTGGTCTCTCAGCGGAGAAGTGACGCCATGTTCCGCGCAAGGCGATGCATTTTCGGCCAGTTCGCTAACATCGAAAGTGGCGATGCGCCAAAGGTGGTAATCCACTGCGATATATCTGGAATGAGTCTGCGATATATTTGGATCTCGAATAGATAGCCTCATGGACAGGTCACAGTAATCTTCAATGTCGTTCATCGCCTCGCTTCCCATGCTGAATGCGCTCTCTTTTGTAAAGACAACGGGTGTGGAAGCAATATGCGACTGCCGCATTCGCATGTTGCGAGAAGACAATATATATATATATATATATATATATATATATATATATATATATATATATATATATATATATATATATATATATATATATATATATATATATATATATATATATATATATATATATGTTGCAATAAGCGACAGATGTTAATCGCACGAGAGCTAGGGGTAAAATTTGCTCAGAGCGATTGGAAAAACGCTCTGCCAAGT
The DNA here is from genome assembly GCF_013339695.2 of Rhipicephalus sanguineus. NCBI lineage: Eukaryota > Metazoa > Arthropoda > Arachnida > Ixodida > Ixodidae > Rhipicephalus > Rhipicephalus sanguineus. The sequence goes on from NC_051176.1 coordinate 258,661,436, forward strand.
ATACGCATGGAATAAAACACACCGGGAACTATGCCCGCTTGACCAAGAGAGCGCCTGCTCGTGTGCTTTGATGAACTTTTGGGAGGTAACAATCGAAGTGGGGGTGGCTTCTTCGAGAATAAAGTTCCGAAGGCTGGCCTTCCCTAGTAATCCTCCTTTAGTTATTTTTATGTCGCTAGTATTTAACTACACGCATCTGCAACCCATGGGAGCGCCACTAGCAGGTGTGACGGCGCATGCGTATGGAACCACGATATCCCAAGCAGGTAAGTGCGCAGCGAGCCCTCACATATACTATATCTCACGACATTAAGTCTGCCAGTATCGAGGTCTTTTATCGCTATGCAATGAAGGGAAAATAAATGGGGTAAGCCGAGGGACTCGCTTATATTGGCAATCGTGCGAATGTACGCAATAAGTATCAGCCAAGACAATCCTGTATTCCGTTTGTTCTGATAAAGACTATATGAACAAAATGTTGTAGTCGGGACAAGCCTTCCTTCTTGATTAAATCATGTTGCCGGTAGGGGCTATGAAGATAATTTAGCACGCGGATCTCTTGCAGGGAACTCCAACAAACGGTAGTACGCTACCGAACATATGTACTGTAATACGAAAGTGTACTACGCTGATTGAATTTGTGTAGCACGGATATAGTAGAGCCGGGGCGTTTGACATCGGTGCAGCGAAATGGCCTCAGAATGGACACGACGACCTTTCGATCAAGCACTTCTAGCCTCTGTGATCCGTGGCAGCTTGGGAATCTGGCACCGCCTGATCTAGACATTGCTTCTTTGCTGAAGCAGCATAGATCTTCGCATTCAATGCGAATCTTGGAGAAAGTTCGGGAACAAAAAAAAAAAAGAAACGAAATACATTTCATTTCAAAGTTCGAAATTTTAAGCGGTATACGCGTCTAAGCGAAGTAGCTATACATAACGCACCGTGCAGCGTGAAAGGAGAAACCATATACCGCATACTAAAACAGGCAAATATACAGGTAAGTGGCGACGAGGAGAAAGGGACGGGGGTGAGGGCAGCATTCGTGAAGCCCTCTTGCCGGTCTCTCTTTCCGCCTTCGAACGTGAACACACAGAAAACGAAGACAGGCAGAGTCACCTGCGCTAAAGTACATGAAGTGTGCAGAAGAGAGCATGTGGTCTCGTGCGTGCGCAGCGAGGGCAATACCGTTCTCATGCGGTTGCGTCACGATGGGTGGTTTGGGTTACGGCAGATCAGGGCCAGCTGCAGAGCTCGGGACGCGCGCCCACGGCCAGCAAGGACTGGGCTAGGCCACCTGCCTCGGCAATTTGGGGCTGCCCATGGCCTGAAAGCGGGCGGGTGCGCGTGCCCGTCTCGCGCCCCTTCGCACTCCGGCGGACGACGGGCCCCGACAGCCGAGCGAGGAAACCCCGCAGGGGGGCAGGCTTGCTCATCCCGCTGATGTCATCTAGCGCTGCTGGACGGCCCCTCGCCCGCGCGCGCCGTTATTTTTAACGGAGCGCAGCCGCCTGGAACGAGGGGACGAGGAGGAAGCCCGTTGCGCGTTTACACCGGCAGGTTTTCGCGTGTTCACGCATTCACGGGGCTGTTTCGTCTGTGCTCCGACAAGGGGCACGAACCTCAGGACGTCATCAGATAGTCCTCCTGCGACAAGATAGCGTGTGCCTGTCTGACAAGTTATGCGTCTACCCTGTAATTATTCATATTGTAGTAGCCGAGAAGTGTCATAGCATCGCAACAAATGGTTCACCGTTATTGTTCTGCTTTTTTTGTATTTTCTCCTTTGTTCACCTTGGTTACCCGCAGATTATGATTTACACTTAGGCTTCACTTGTTGATCTTTCTTACTTTCAATTTTCGGGCCTGTCTAGTGTGATTTATACTATACCGTCAAGTTTGGCGTTGCTCGTTCTGCTGAAGGATATACTTGCAGACTGCAACCACAAATCCCATTATACAGGATCAGTAAGCATGGCTGGTCGGATGGCAATTTATATTGTTTTGTGAACGCACAACACTACAAAAAAAAGAAAAAAAGAAAAAAAGAAAAGCAACAAACAACCGGATCAAGAATTTTTATGCTGTGAAGATGTTACGAACTCTGTATAATACTGAAATTGTTGTCCATCATTGTGATATCGATGCCATGGAGGCCGTAGTATATATACAGTAGCCCTGTCCTTTAATGGTTATGTAACTATCGGTTGATTTTAGGATACAAGTTGAATGACACGTCATTATTTGTATCTTTCGAGGAGTCAACGTTTTATCATTACATTCGACGACGCGGTGTGCCGCAGACAGGGTGATGAGCGTTAGACTTTTTTACCGACTCCCTACCGAGCTCAGGTCTCAATACGTTCCGAAAAATGATGGGGGCCGCATTTCAAAGTCTCGTGTGAAGAGTGTCCAGAGGTGCATGTAGGAGGTTTCAGAAGGAGACTTCAGTGACATCATCTTATACCCTGCCACACGGGCACCATCGAACTCCTTTAAACTTCTTAACTGTAAAACTCAATAATAGAGTTTCAAGACGATGGAGTTGTGGCCATGTCACACGGTAGTTTACAAGCTCCGGATGGAAGCAACAAGGAGTCCACCAGGTGCTGCTGCGCCTGTACGTCCGAATGAAAAAATTCGCCTCGAATCATGCTGAAAACGTTCTGCGTCATGCGTATCTTTTAGAAAAAAACATTTGTTGAAACCAAAGCCAAAATATTGTTTTAGTTCTCATTCAAGAAGCACATATGTCTGTAAGCTAGCATGTGGATAGCGATGTTGACAGCGATGCTGGCAACACTGTCTTTTATTTTTGTTTTGGTACGAGTTAGTTGAACCACGCGCGCTGATTGAGCCAAGAGAGACACACTGCAATTTGTCATCGTCTGCGATATGTTGTCAGAATGGCAGACTGGGCGTGTTGGTTCAGCATATATTGAAGTGTAAGGCGCGACGACGACAGCGGACAAACGGACGATATGTTGTCCTTCCGCAAGTCGGATGAGCACCCACGTCTCACGTCTAGTCCATGTAGGCCAGGGGTCTCAAACTCACCTGAGCTAGCAGGCCGCAGTAATAAAATTTAGTCCCGCAAATACAAGGACACTGAAGGTTGGAGCGGAGGAGGGGGATATTGTTTGTACAGATTTCAGCTAACGTTGTCATTTGAAGGGCTGCCTTTTTCATATCTCATATACACTGTAAACCACTTTGCACACTTAAAGCGATTTCAAGCAACCAAAACACCCTTTCGCCTCAGCAGAATTTGCAAAAATGGGGGCGCAAGGGTGTTTTGATTGCCCAAATAGCATTTCCGTTTACGTAAGAGTTAATGCTTTACTAAAACACCCTTTAGGAGGTAAAGGTGTTATGGGTTATCAAAATAACTGTGGCCCATACGACAGGATTGCCGGCTGATAATTGGAACTAGCTAATTTAAAAAGCGTTGAATATTTGGCGGGTTTAGAATAACAGATCTGTCTTTTTTAGCGCTATCTACAAGCCGACCATAAATTTGGCCATATTCTGTGAATGTTTATTGTTTAATTATGCAAAACAGGGATATCCTCACCGGCACTGAACGGCGGCTCAAGATACTATGGCTATATATACCACATGGTCGGTGTATGGTTGTGTAGCCCGCGCGCTCAGTCCATTTGGTGCTTATGTGATACGTCTTTGTGTGTACAGCTGGTGTGTATGTGCGTTATTGCATCCTTTGATGCTGATGCAGTTGGATATCCCTTTACTGGTGGCTTTTATTTTTCTGTTTGTCAGAAATAAAGATGTTTAGAGGATTGGTACCCCCCCTCCCCCCCCCCCCCATGTTATGGATATTTTGATTCGTGAAAACACTTTTTTTTTCTAGGGTGTAAGAGAAGTGCTTTTTACAGACACGGTAAAACCCTTCTTAGGGGTGTAAAGTGGTTTACAGTGTATGGGTCATTTTTCAAGGGGATTTGGCGCAAGGCTTTGAACAACATACCAACACAGATCTCCATAATGATTAAAATCGGGCCGCCGATTCTCAAATATATAGTTTTATGTTTCACGGTTGTGTTTCAACATATGGTGACCGCATGCATGTGCCTGACGAAAACAAAAAATGCTTGAAACGAGTCATTGTCTGTGTAGCTCATGAATATACTTAAGAGCAGAAAAAAAATTCAGCAGATACCCACGTGCAGTGGGAATTGATGTTATGCGAAGCATGCGCGGGATGGTGACTGTGGCGTAATTTTTCACATTGAGCGAAACGTTACAGAATGACGCTACAGAAATGTGGAAGTGTTATAGGCACACTCATATGTTGAAGAGTCACATATGTATTATATAACCAGTTGTTTACATTTGCGTAATGATGCCAACAGCAACATAGGTGTTACTAACACCAGACGCAGTCAGCTGATATGTAGTGCTTATATTCTTCAATACTGGATAGCGCGAATCCGAACAGGACAAAGAAGGGACACAGATGCACAGGACAGGCGTTACTCACAACCATGCTTCATTCAGGAAAGTTTCCCTAGATATATGGTACGCAGCAGAGTGGCACGCGCAGGCGCACTGCACGTACGTTACAGTCACAGTTGCGGTTGCTACAGTTGTGTATACTTGTCCGCTATGACCGAGAACGCACGCACGTTTCACGAACCTGTGTGTATATGTAAAAGGGGTTCTTGACAGTTCTTGAACAAGGTCATCATCACGGTGATCAGTGAGCACCAGCAGCCGGACCGGACTTGTTATCGAATCCGTTCGTTATTGCGGCTGCGAGGGGTCTAAGTGTAGCGAAGTGCGAGGTATAGTACAGGTGGTGGAAATCCTGGATGCCTCTTACGACGAAATGATCTATTATGCCTCCTGTCCTGTACGTGGCAGCGAGGTCTTTTGATGCCCTGAGCACATCTAAGCCGTCTTTCACGCAGTATAGGGATCAGGCGTTGTTAGGTCTTGATAAGTTAATGTTGAAGTCACCGGTAATGATGAGAGGCCTGGTACTCTCCGCATATTTATTGTAGGGAAGCATTGACCCCGGTTTTTTTAATCCACGTGGTCCACGTTGCAGACCACGTGGACGAGTGGATGATAGTTGAGCGTCTTCCAGAGGTGTTCTGTCTTGAGCTCCGTCCCCTTCCTTGCATCCGCCGAGGTGGTGTAGCGGTTACGGTGCTCGGCTACTGACCCAAAGACCGAAAGGTCGCGGGTTCGATCCCGGCCGCGGCAGTCGCATTTCGATGGAGGCAAAATGCTAGAGGCCCGTGTACTGTGCGATCTCGGTTCACGTTAAAGAATACCAGATAGTCAAAATTTCCGGAGCCCTTCGCTATGGCATCTCTCATAATATATCGTGGTTTTGGGGCATAAAACCTCAACAATTATAATTATTATGACGTCTTGGTTGACGCGACGTTTATTCAGCTCAAGTCCTCGGAAGAGAATGGGCCGAGCGCGCGCACACTCGATGATGATGACAATGACACACGGTGACGATGAGGACAGAGAGACAAACGGATGATGATGATTATGATAATGCACAGATGAGAAAGAAGCACATAACTAGTGCCCACACTAATTTCCCCCACGTGTAAGCGGACATCCTGGCCGCTGCAAGTCAAGGTGACGAGGACCGTCGCGTGAAGGGTTTCATGCGAGCAACGTGTACAATCTCGGTGCTGCGGTAACGGCGGTCTGTTGGGATGACGAGTGGTGTAACACGATAATTGACAGGCGAAGTCTGTTCCAAAACTATGTACGGCCCGATGAAGCGTGGTTGAAATTTGTCACAGAGACCAGGTGTGCGAATAGGAGTTAAAAGCAGTACCTCGTCACCAGGTCGGAAAGATACAACGCGATGGGATGCGTCGTAAATTATCTTCCGCTCTTGTTGTCTCGCTTCCGTGTTGATGCGAGCATGATGGCGGGACTGGGCCAATCGAGAAATGTAGTCTTCACTCTTGAAGTCTTCGCTCTTGAAGAGGGAAACGTCGAGAAAGGTAGCAGGGGGACGTCCGTAAACGAGGTAGAACGGCGAGTAGCCGGTTGTGCGCTGAACGGCCGTGTTGTAGGCGAAGGTGAGGAATGGTAGCAGGGTATCCCAGTTTTTGTGGTCTGGTTGGATGTAGACAGCTATCATGTCAGCAAGAGTACGATGAAATCTCTCGGTGAGACCATTGGTCTGAGGGTGGTAGCTTGAAGCTGTCTTGTGAGTAGTTCCGAAAGCGCGCAGTACTTCATTTAACATTTGTGACAGGAACACCCTTCCACGGTCGCTAAGCAGTATACGAGGAGCCCCATGACGCAGTATTATGGCGTGAAGAACGAAGTCCGCAACTTCCGCAGCCGAGCCAGTAATCACAGAGGTTGTCTCAGCGTAGCGCGTCAAGTGGTCTACGGCGGTCACTATCCATCTTTTGCCAGTAGATGTGACGGGAAGAGGCCCGTAAAGGTCGACACCTACAACCTCGAATGGCATTGTGGGGCACGGAATTGGCTGTAGAGGCCCGGCAGGTGCAGATGTCGGGAGTTTACGGCGCTGGCATGGGAAGCAGGAACCGACGTACCGCGCTACACTAGTAGAAATGCCAGGCCAGTAGAAACGACATCGAATGCGGTCCAGAGTTTTTCGAAAACCAAGATGGCCAGCAGTCAAATCATCGTGGAAGGCTTTAAGCACATGTAGTCGAAGAGCGCGTGGTAGCACAGGAACCCAGCGTTGACCGTCAGGATGGTAAATGTGGCGGTAGAGAACGCCATTTCCCAGCTTAAATTGCAGGAGTTGACGACGAAGTCGCGCATTAGGTGGATGGGAGGCTCCCGAAAGTTGGTCCATAATACGCCTGCAGTATGGATCGGACATCTGGCGGGAGCGAAATGTTGAATTGTCGTCCGAGAATAGACGGCCTATTGAGGCGAGCGTAGGAACTGCGGTAGAAGTGACGGCCGAGGTCTCGCTAACGCTGATCTGGGTAGTAGGAAGCGGGCAGCGAGAAAGTGCGTCGGCGTCTTGATGTTTTCTACCAGACTTGTAAATTATGTCGAAGTCATATTCCTGCAGGCGGAGAATCCACCGACCCAAGCGTCCGGACAAGTTCTTCAGAGTAGAAAGCCAGCATAAGGCGTGGTGGTCCGTAACAATTGTGAAGTGACGGCCGTGGAGATAGGGACGGAACTTCTGCACCGACCAAACCACAGCCAAGCACTCCTGTTCAGTTATCGTGTAGTTCTTCTCGGCAGCGGTGAGTACGCGACTGGCATATGCAACCACTCTCTCTTGTGAAGAGGCGTCGCGTTGCAGAAGAACGGCACCTATACCGCGGCCGCTAGCGTCTGTATGTAGGATAGTCGGTGCGGCTTCGTCAAAATGGCAGAGAACAGGTTCTGACGTGAGGGCGCCCTTTAACAGGTCGAATGCTGTTTGACATTCTTCAGACCACCGAAAGGGGACGTCGGAAGCAAGTAGCTGGTGTAGTGGAGCAGCTATTGAGGCGAAGTTCTGGATAAACCGACGAAAATAGGAGGCGAGGCCAAGGAAACTCCGCAACTCCTTCGGTCTTTCGGGGCGCGGAAAGCGAAGGACTGCAGCAATCTTGTCAGGGTCTGGCCGAATTCCCTCTTTGCTAACGACGTGTCCCAAGACCTTGATAGATTTGCTGGCAAAACAGCACTTCTTTGTGTTGAGTTGGAGACCAGCGCCGGCAAGGCACGTCAAAACTTCATCCAAGCGTTGCAGGTGCTGAGAAAACGTTGACGAAAAGATAACAATGTCGTCCAGGTAGCAAAGGCAAGTTTTCCATTTGAGGCCGCGTAGCACGGTGTCAATCATGCGCTCAAAAGTCGCGGGCGCGTTGCACAGCCCGAAAGGCATCACGTTGAATTCGTATAGCCCGTCGGGGGTTGCGAACGCTGTTTTCTCTTTATCGCCTTCATGCATGGGAATTTGCCAGTATCCTGAACGCAAGTCGAGGCTTGAAAAGTATTCCGCGCCTTGTAAGGAATCAAGGGCGTCGTCAATGCGAGGCATGGGGTACACGTCCTTGCGGGTGATCTTATTGAGCGCGCGGTAATCCACGCAAAAGCGCACAGAGCCATCCTTTTTGCGGACCAAAACAACAGGAGATGACCAAGGGCTAGATGAGGGACGTATTACCTCACGTTTGAGCATGTCGGCAACGTTTTCTTCTATAATTTTTCTCTCGGCAAGAGACACGCGGTAGGGCCGGCGGTGTACAATAGATGTCCCGACAGTCTGAATTCGATGCGCTGTAGTGGTAGTGCGGCCCAACGTAGACGAGTAAACATCGAAAGAACTTGCGTGTTTCTTTAGCAAAGCAAGCAGCTGCTGCGTCTGTGAAGCTGTCAAGTCATTGCTGATGGCGGCGGTAAAGGCGGAGGAAGAAGCATGCTCCCCGATCGAAGGGTCTTTGGATGAGACGGCTTGCAGTGGCATGACGAAGACAGGCTCGTGGTCGGCAACACGGGCCACCGTGGTGTTCTGTGCCAGGAGAATCTTCTCCGATGTAGAATTTACGGCTGTGATGAGGGCCGATCCATTGCTAAAACGAACGACACCGGACGGAATAACTATGCCTTTACGAGCGCAAAGTGATGAAGGCGAGACCAACACGTCGCCTTGGTCGATGTCGTTGGACGTAATGGTGACAATCTGTTCTTGGAGTGGCGGCAGTTCGGTGTCTTCCGCAGCGATCAGACGAAGTGGCTTCTGGGTGTCGTCGTTGAGCATGTAGTCGGTGTCAGTGAGGTGGACGACGCGTTGTCCACAACAAATAGCCGCGGAAGCAGATGACAGAAAATCCCACCCTAAAATTAGTTCGTGAGAGCAACGGGACAGGACAGCAAACTGGATATGATGACGGATACCGTCGATAAAAACACGAGCAGTACAAAAAGCGGAAGGGTGAATGGTGTTCCCCTGGGCAGCGACCAGCGTGGGTCCATCGTAAGGCGTCATCACTTTGTTCAAACGTTGACACAAATCAGCACGTATAACAGAAAATGTCGCACCCGTGTCCACCAAAGCACCGACATGCACTCCTTCCACTACCACAAAAACCATGTTGCACGGGCCTGATGGAGGAATTTCAGTCCTAATTTGGAATGCAGTTTGTCCTCCAAAAACTGCATCACCTAGTTTTCCGACTGATTATCGGTGGCGAATGAGGCAGGCCGAAGTGGAGAAGAGGAGCGGTGAAAGGGCGAGGGTGAGCGGCGTCGTGCGGATCGGCTGTTCCGTGGTGGATTCGACGCGGGAGGGGACGGAGACCGGTGCGGGGGCGACGAGTAACGCTGACCATAAGAGACACCAGTGGAAAAATCTCGTTCACGCATGTCATAACCTCGACGCTCATCGTGTTGGCGCTTTCGGCAGAAGCGAGATATGTGGCCGCGAAACCCGCAGTAGTAGCATACTGGGCGGGTAGAACGCCATGGTGGTGAGTAGAAGGCGTTCGAAGCACCCGGAGATAGTGCGGTCAGGTGGGCAGGTGAAGGGTCAGGCGGCACCGAACGGAAGTTGACCGGGGGCGCGGCCGCAATCGACGAGTATGGTAGCGGTAACGTGTTTACGTCGCTGGGAGACGCGGCAGCAACTTGGGCGTAGGTTGGTATCGGCCGATAAGCAGGTGGCTGTACCTGCGCAGGGGAGGTCATGGATGTGAGTTCCTCCCGGATGATGTCACGCAAGACCGGTCCAGAAGACTGTGCAGAACACGGTGAAGCAGGTGAGAAGCCCATCGATTGTAGTTCTTCCCGTATAATGTCTCTTATGAGGTCACGGAGATGTTTATGAGACGTAGGAGGGTGTTCGCCAATGTCTGGTTGTAGACGAACCGAGTCCAGGGCATCGAGGCGCTGACAAGTGGTGACGACGTCAGCTATGGTAGTTGGGTTCTGAGCAGCGAGGGCATTAAAGGCAACAGCCCCTATGCCCTTCAAGATGTGGCGTACTTTGTCTGATTCCGGCATGGACGAATTGACACGCCGGCATAGCGCAAGGACTTCCTCGATGTACGATGTGTACGACTCGCCGGGATGTTGTTGGCGAGTATCGAGGGTCCTCTTCGCGACGGCGGACCGAATGGCCGGTGTGCCAAAAACATGGCGGAGCTGCCGCTGGAAGGTCGCCCAGTCGGGTAAATCAACGACGTGGTTAAAGTACCAAGTCTTCGCAACGCCGGTTAGGTAGAAGGGGACGTAACGCAGTTTGGCGGCCTCGTCCCATCGATTAGCGGCACTCACGCGGTCGTAGTCATCGAGCCAGTCCTCGACGTCTTCTCCACGAAGACCAGCGAAGAGCGGCGGGTCACGGTGGTGGCCCTGTATGATAACAGGAGGCACGGCGTGCGGCGGAGGGGTAGAGATGGCATCAGCGCCGGCAGGCTCGTTCTGCGACATGGTGCCGGACAGTAGGGGCAAGCGGCGGCCTGAACGAAGCTCCAGGGGTAGAGCGCGGGCTGGGAGAGGACCGAGGACCGAAAATCCACCTCCACCACGTATGACGTCTTGGTTGACGCGACGTTTATTCAGCTCAAGTCCTCGGAAGAGAATGGGCCGAGCGCGCGCACACTCGATGATGATGACAATGACACACGGTGACGATGAGGACAGAGAGACAAACGGATGATGATGATTATGATAATGCACAGATGAGAAAGAAGCACATAACTAGTGCCCACATTATTATCACTTTCCTTGCGTGGCAATGTGTGTGTTCGCCGTTACTGTGTCGGTTGGGACTCTGTATCACCTGTGACACATACCCGCATTACATGAACTCTGATATGCGGGTATGTGCCACACGTGACTGAGAGAAAGGGTTTCATGACGTACGCGACAGATATTTTGTATTATTAATGTCATGACCAGTGAATCGTGTTCGTCATACACTGATCCCCTGCTGTGCCAATTTTGGTATATTACAAGTTATGGAGACGACCAGGAGAGCGCCCAGACGTAGGCGGCTAGATAGATAGATAGATAGATAGATAGATAGATAGATAGATAGATAGATAGATAGATAGATAGATAGATAGATAGATAGATAGATAGATAGATAGATAGATAGATAGATAGATAGATAGATAGATAGATAGATAGATAGATAGATAGATAGATAGATAGATAGATAGATAGATAGATAGATAGATAGATAGATAGATACGTATATAGAAACGGCCAAAGTGCTTGAGGTTCGCTAAGAAATGCTCATTTAATATAGGACGAAGATAGTCATCAGCTCAGCGACCAGTGTCGCTAGCGAAAGGTCCGCGGGCCGAGTGTTTGAGACCCCTGATGTAGCCGTTCCTGCTGAGCAGTTGCACTAAATACTGTTCGCTTCTGCTGTCGGCGAGCATGGTGGGACGACGAAGCACCTGTGTCGTTAACTGCTATGACTTTTGATAACGTTGAAATTGTGCCAAAGTTCTCTGAATAAACAACATTACAGTGAGAACAGGCTGAGATGCTCAAACGTAAACAGAGGCAACGGCGGCGCGCACAGTGATACTTATTCAAAACGGCGTCACGGCAGCTTTTCGCGATGAATGGTGTAGAACAGGTGCACTCATGCGCATGAATAACTTTTAAAAGTGCCCGTTATTAATTCATTACGCAAGGAACAGCTTAAATGCTATTAAAATTTATTATAGTGCTGACAGCGGTGATGTTGTGCTGTCATATTTTCGTAACTGCAGCTTTCTGGGAACAATATCCCTTCGATGTCAATGGAGATAGCCGAACTCCCTTAGCGGAAAGTTCTACTAAACGTGTGACTGCAAGGGACTGCATCTTGCTCGGCATAACGGTGAATAAGTCAAATGTAACTCGTGGGTACCCGCCGGTGTGACAGGGGTGTTTCATTCGCAAAAAAAAGTAATAAAAGAAAAGAAAAAAAGGAAAGCTTGCAGATTTTCTTTGGGAACGTTGATGGTCGTTGACCTTAATATAATAAGGAAACCGCCCCGTATGTAGACACACGGAATCTTCGGTCTATAGCGAACGAACGAACATAGACATTTTTATTAACTGCGGGCAGGCAGCTTGCGCGGCGACAGACCAGCAAGCTTCTCCAACTTTGGAGTTTATATAGACAACGTAAGTGGTACGTCCAAACTAACTCGATGTATATAATTTTCACATACTAAATGAATAGATAGAATGCGGCACATGCATCAGTGTTCTCGGACGTATCCCTTGGCATGCGTTTCGAAGGACCGGATGCTTCGCATGCAGCTGCAACCGAAGTACCAATCATTACAAAAATGACGCAGACGTAGACACGCCGCAGCATCACCAGTGCACAACAGTGGCGTCGAGATGAACGCAACAATGCCCATGCACAGCCCAGGTCGCGAGGAATCGAGTAGTACTCGCTACTCGATTCCTCGCGTGCATGAATGGGCGCGTGCGCGTGCGTTTCGCATTTCTTCCCTGCCGAAACGCAGCCGCCACGGGCGGGTATCGAACCCGCGTCCTCGTTTCATAGCATGAAGCGCGACACAGCCGCAACCTTCTATGGCGGTTATACTAAATGTCTAGCTTGCTCGTTTCCTTCAGTCATCATCGCTTTAATGTTTAATGAGTCATGAGGAGAATGTCCTAACTACATATAAGTTAAATATGTTATCGTTCTGTCGTGAAATCAGAGAACCGCTGTTTCCGTTCTTTGAGCCAGCTTCCGCGCAATCTCTCATTGACAAATGGCCCCAACGTGCGCGCGCGTGCAGTGCGTTTGACAATGTTCCAGAGGCGCAGCGAATTCGTTCAGCTTAAGTGCTTGCCGGTTTCGCTCTGTGTAGAGCGATAGAAGCTATATGGTAAACAGAGACACACCTTCTGAAACCGCCACCTGAGAGACAAAGCACGGAACGTTAGAAACGGGCACGCACGTTGAATGCACAGCCGCTGCTGCGCTTCTTTTTCCAGCCTCGCTATTGAAGCAGTGAGAGCGGCATAATCTTCCAGGTAAACTCGCAGCCGAGCCGCTGGCGCGCGCGCACACACACACAAGGTCAGCTACCGATCTCAGCCACTGAAGCGGCTGCAAGAAGGCTTCCACGCATGCCGTAAGCTTTTCTTACTTTTTGACGCCCCTTTTGTCGGCGAACGGGCTGTTTTACGGCCGCCTTTGCCCTCGTCCTGCCTCGGCACCGTTTTTGTTAGTCAAAGGAAGCGGCGATCATAATTTTGGCGCGGGGTAGCGATCGCCGCTTAGCCGTGGCGTTTATAGCGGCCGCTGCACCGAGCTCCAATTTTGTGAGTGAGACATCAAAAGTCAATGCGCTCGACTAGCGAGTATTTCTTTTCTTGAGGCAAGTGCTTTAGCCTGCACACTTATTTTTATTCTGCATTTTTTTACGGTGCTTTGTTGAGACACTATGGGCCGAGTTCCGTAGTGATCGTGGAGTCTAAGGAGTGGCCGTATAAAATTTGCACCCCAGGCAAGCGAAGCGGGAAATATATGGGTGAATATATTGATTGTGCCGAAACGCCGCAGTGTGTCGAATCTTCGCGCACGGTGTAAAAAAAAAATTACCTGTAAAGAAATGTACATTCTACGACGCGAAGGTTGCAAGGAGCGGGACGGGGAACGATCGCACAACAACCGACTGCAAGAACGATGATGTTTGAAGAATATCGATGGCACATCTGCTCTGTATGCTTAGCCCAGTGGCGCCGCCATAGCGAGGCATGTTGGGAGGACATTGTCCCATGACCGCTTTTTGCTAGCAATCTTGGCTTCCTTATATGTATGCACGCTACCCGGCGATTGGCTGGGCCATGTAGACGAGATTTATAAAGTTGACGCATGCATGTACGAATATACTGCTATGCCCGTATCGGCATGAAGATACCCTCACTTTTTCTACGCCTCAACCACTGCATGCCTCTACAGCGCCACGGGCATGCAGTGTTTTTTGAAACATGCCCAGTCGTTTACGCACCTTGTGATATATATATATATATATATATATATATATATATATATATATATATATATATATATATATATATATATATATATATATATATATATATATATATATATATATATATATATCACAACGCGGAAGAAACAAGACGCAGGACCACAGTACGACAAAGCAAGACAGGCCACCAACCAGAGTCCACCAGAGACGCACCAACTTCGTATTAATTCCTCAGAGGAACAGTGGTTGCTGCTCGTGTTCCTCGCTTCGTCGTCCTCTGCTGTCTTTCAAGCGTTCAGTCGTGACAATAGAGTCTTTTAGCAAGTTACGGAAATACGGTACGCAAATACGGTAAGGCAGTACGGTACGGCTCCTCCTTTCCCGGTCGTTGAGCGGCCAAAGCACAGCCAGCGGCAAAGGAGGAACGCTACCGTACTGCCTTACCGTATTTGCGTACCGTATTTCCGTAACTTGCTAAAAGACTCTAATATATATGCATGGTGTTTCACGTAACTAGAACCACAGATTAAAAAAAAAAAATAGTGCTTAAACGCAACTGAATTAAACCAACCAGACACAGTTTGCAGTCATGTGGCACTCATTCTTTTGTTTTGTTTTAAATGCGAAGCATTTCTTAGCGAACTTCTGCGACTTTGACCGTATCTATCTATCTATCTATCTATCTATCTATCTATCTATCTATCTATCTATCTATCTATCTATCTATCTATCTATCTATCTATCTATCTATCTATCTATCTATCTATCTAGCCGCCTACGACTTCGTGCTCTCCTGGTCGCTTGGTTAATCGAATGTGCACCAAAATTGGTATGGAGTAACATGACTGTATGACGAACATAAATGACAAGTCATAACATGAAAATCATGACACGAATGTCATGTACAGCATGATTTACATGCTACGCTCATGCTGCGCTGGCGGCCGTTTCGCTAGATTGATATGCACCGAAATTGGTATCTTGCGACGTGACCGTGTGACGAACATAAATAACACGAGTTATCATGAAAATCATGACACGCATGTCATATACAGCATGACTTACGTGCCACGCTCATGGGGCGCTGGCGGCCGTTTCGCTAAATTGATATGCACCGAAATTGGTATCTTGCGACGTGACCGTGTGATGAACATAATTAACACGAGTTATCATGAAAATCATGACACGCATGTCATGTACAGCATGACTTACGTGCCACGCTCATGGTGCGCTGGCGGCCGTTTCGCTAGCTTTATATACACCAAAATTGGCATCTTGTGATGTGACCGTGTGACGAACATAAATAACACGAGTTATCATGAAAATCATGACACGCATGTCGTGTACAGCATGACTTACGTGCGGCGCTCATGAGGCGCTGGCGGCCGTTTCGCTAGATTGATATGCACCGAAATTGGTATCTTGCGACGTGACCGTGTGACGAACATAAATAAGACGAGTTATCCTGAAAATCATGACACGCATGTCATGTACAGCATGACTTACGTGCCACGCTCATTGGGCGCTGGCGGCCGTTTCGCTAGATTGATATGCACCGAAATTGGTATCTTGCGACGTGACCGTGTGACGAACATAAATAACACGAGTTAACATGAAAATCATGACACGCATGTCATGTACAGCATGACTTACGTGCCACGCTCATGGTGCGCTTGCAGCCGTTTCGCTAGCTTGATATACACCAAAATTGGTATCTTGCGACGTGACTGTGTGACGAACATAAATAACACGAGTTAACATGAAAGTCATGACACGCATGTCATGTACAGCATGACTTACGTGCCACGCTCATGGTGCCCTGGCGGCCGTTTCTCTAGGTTGATCGACCCCCAAGTTGGTATTGCGCGACGTTACTGTGTGACGAACATAAATAATAGGAGTTAACATGAAAACCATGACACGCATTTTCCTCAGTGACATACAAGACGATGTATGCAGCTCTTTGCTGGCTGCTTCGCATTACATCGATTCCCACAATGCGTGGGATCTGCCGGCTTTTTTTTACTTTGCGCTTAATAATTGTTGGGGTTTTACGTCCCGAAACCACGATATGAGTATGAGGGACGCCGCATAGTGAAGGGCTTCGGACTTTCGACCACCTGGGGTTATTTTACGCGCACTTAAGTCTAAGCAAACGGGCCTGTAGCATTTCGCCTCCATCGAAATGCGGTCGCCGCGGCCGGCATTCGAGCCCGCGACCTTCGGGTCAGCAGTCAGGCACCATAACCACGAGACCACCGCGGCGGGTTATATCGTGCTTAATTGGTTGATGAACTAAAATCAATTTTGCAAAATTTTTAATATTACATTACTTAGGACAACTCCTTGCTTTCAAGTCGGCTCTATATTTTATTGCCTTCCTTCCCACCGAAGTCATATCCTTTCTTGTTGTGGTCACCATCAATCCATCATCGTAACGCCGTCGCCATCAGACAAATGTCATAATTATGTCGTCATAGCAGCGTAATTATGCAATCGTTGTTCTGCCACCACAGTGAAGACATCGTCTTTATTACAGCTTATTCTTCCCATTCCCGCCATACAATGCATTGTCTTTATGGGTAGAATGCGCATCGTTTCTAAAGTTCGTATTGAGTGGTGTTTTTCCCCGTAAATATGCGTAAACTTTTGGTCATGTGTCTTGTTCTTATAAAAGGTCGTCATGAAGAACAGCAGCATTCACATATAAAATACATCACTGAAAGGTATACGCCTAAATCGATTTCCATAGCGCCATTGGGTCGGCATATATATTTTTCTATCACCAAGGTTGCTATCACCGTTTCAACGTATGCTGATACATGCGGGAAAAAAACCACATATATCTTCGACAACGATGCCAAAAGACTGGCAAGACCAAGCCCGGTCACAAATGCAGCTCGAAATCGGAGGCTGCCTGCCGGCTAAGTGCTTGATGGAGAGAGGTTGGAAAGAAAAGCGGGGACCCTAACTTGACTTTTGACTACCCTAAATAGACGAGCAGAGACAACTTACGCAAGCGTAACTTAATTGTGATTTTGATTCATTTCATCCTTGCAGATAAATCGCTATTTACGAATGCGAGTGTACCTCGGCTTCACCCGCCAGAAGAACGAGCTACGGAGCCCGCTACGGTTTCATCCAGACTCCTTTTTTGTTGTTCTTTTTTGTTGTTATTGTTATACCTGAAAACGCTTATTGTGAAGCTCCATAATTCTACTCGTTGGCTGTTGGCTTACGAGCCCAATGGAAAAAGACGCCATTCCTGCGATGAGCGCGCGAATGACGCTTTGCTTCTATGGAGCGTCGATCCGGTACTCATCGAGTTGTATTTAAAGGAACACTAAAGAGAAACAATGAATTGGTTTAGATTGATAAAGTGTGGTCGGAGAACTCTTGTGTAGTTTATTTCACCCCCATAGGTTTATTATTAGAGGAGAAAACCAAGTTCAAAGTTTCATTTTTAAATTTCGCGCCGAATTCGTGACGTGAAAGACTTCAAAGAGCATTTAACGTATTTTTGGCGCCACTGGCTCGACGAAATTTCCACAAACTCGTTATGTCAAGTCTCTGGACCCCTCAGAGGACGATGTACTTCGATTTAACCTACTGGGAACTACGAAGGCCCAAGCAGGCGCCGTCAAAAATATGTGACGTCACGGCAAGTGGTGCGGGAATTCCAAGGTGGCGTCGCCACCTGTATTTTCTTTTTGCGCGTTTTCTCGCTTATTAAACGTCTTCTCGCAGCAAGCGTGGTGTTTTCGGTATCGTGGAAGACTACTTTACTAATGCGAGAAAAATCGTTTTGCTGTTTAGTGTCCCTTTAAATATGGCTACACGCGACAGGCAGCCTTCTTCCCATTGGTGGAGTCTCAAGCTGCGTGGTAGCGGCGGTGCAGTCAGGGACCGGCTAGTGCGCTGCCTTTGCACTGCATACCTGGCGCCACCGGTGGTAAGTGGGGGGACCAGGTGCCAGCGAGCGCGCGTGCCCAGGACGCTGTGCTCATCGGCGAGCGCCAGATGAATGGCACGAGACTTTTCCGCGCGCTCTGGGCCCGCACCTTTTGTGGGCTCTTGGTCACCAATCGCCGGGCTATGAAATAATGCCGCGCCGCTGTTTGTCCGCCGGCGCCCCATGTCGACGAGGCGCGCGCCAAAACGCCCGCGCGGGGCTCGCACCGCGGGGAAAGGGGGCTGCCCTGCGCGAGCTCTGCCTGCGGGGCCCGCAGCGCGGCTGCAGGAGTGCGCGATTCGCACCTGTCCCTTTTTTTTTTTTTGCCCCTCTCTCTCCCTCCTGCTGCCTCGACCATTTGCTTTCTCCGCCGCAGTTCTTGTTCTCTTTGTGCACTGGCCCTGGCGGCCGACATATCTGACGAGTCCTCTTTGTTCGGGGCGAGTTCGTCAAGTAGCCGCTCGCGCAGATCGCAGATGTCTTCCTTTGTGCTCGCTCGCGGTGGTTGTTTTACTCGGCCAGGGGGGTGCATTTCACTCCCTTCGTCGACACCCGGCACTTGATAAAGGGAAAAATCACCATTTAGGCGTTCTTTTGGGGAGCCGCAGGTATACAAAGAAAATGGGGCGTCTCGTAGGTGTTGCCTCCCGATAATAGTGGTTCTGGAACCGGTTAGGCATGTCAGGTTCCTTTATTCTTTTTGGCGCGGAAAACTCGAATGGTGCAAGTCCTTTTGGTTGTGTTGCTGTACACCTGCCCGACTTAGGCACTCGTACCTTTATATTTATGGGCGTTTCTTTCTCGTCCCGTGGTTCCGTCTGTTCTTGCGCGAAAGAATGACGCGAGCTTCGTATCGCCAGCTTTCATCCATTCAGGAACGTACGCAATGAAAGCCAAATTACTTTATGGCAAGGTCGCAGAACTTTGAATCTGATCCCACTTTTCACGAATGCACGCGGCGCCGCACACGCGTTTCTTGTAGGCCGCAGCGAATGGTGTTCACATACGCTCGTGTACTTATATTTAACTGCTCGTTATCTCGCAGAGAACATCAGGGTGATCGAAAATAATCAGAAGCCACCCCACTACTGCATGCCTCATAATCAGATCGTTGTTCTGGCACGCAAAAACACCCATGCCGAATTAAATTTTCTGTTCGCTACATTAAGCACGGAAGTACAAAAAAAAAAAGTTTTGTACAACGTCGACGACAAAGCACACAGAAACCACGAGGAGGCGGTCTCGAATCGCAGGGCGCGCTGGGAGGAGGCTCTGCTCAGCTCCGCATTAGAACAACAACTGTGGGCCGTCCAGCGAGCCGAGGAAGCCGCCCGAGCCCAAGGGCTCGCGGCCGATGCCTATAGGCCGGGGCTGAGGTCCGCCACGATTTAACTTCGCTGGATTTCATAAATAAAGTTGTTTCCTCCATTAATGAATTCATTCATTTATTCACGTATAACAATTGAAGAAAACAATTTTCGTGGTCCGGTGATCGAACCCAATGCCAACGCGTTTCCTCGCTGAAATTTTTGTCTATGTACTCTTGACTATGTGGCGAAGTGATGTCGCATACATCACTTCGCCACATAGTCGAAGAGTACATAGACGAAGATTGTCGTACATTCTGTTAAGCGCGTTGTTGCTAGTCTGAATAATCATTGATTGTCGTTGAAGCCGTGATGATGCGTTTCGATCGGACGCCAATACGCATGCGCCGTCCCAGAAAATGGACTGCCCAGACAATTCAACATGCTCCGCTGAAGTTTTTGCCGACGTATTACGCTTCCCGTTTGCACCTTTGTGCTGATTCGAATCTCCGTCCAGATTTCCGGAAATCTGTACATCGCCGTCCAGTATACTTTAGCGGCAACGCGTGCCCATTCCCAAAGAATGAGTGGCGGGTGTCTGTCGGCTGTAAGTGGCAGGCAAGCAGCAGCACGTTCAGTACTCATTCCTGTCGGGAAGACAAACTTGGCACAAAGTGTGCTCTCGAGAATGTCATTGTGTTACCGATATCCGCTGCCCGCAAAGTGGACCTCTTCACTACAAGTTGGCACGCCCACGTAGGCTGTAGGAATGCCGCCCGTGCACGCAGTCGGCTGATACGACAACGGTCTCCGAGATTGTGAAACACCGTGCTTGCGACAAACGCATACGCGCCGCCGTCGCGCAGCTGCATGCATTTGAGGGAATACAGAGAGGCCTACAGGGGCGATCAGTGAGCATCATCGTGCGTTATATTGTCACGTGGTCGTGACGTCGACGAGGGCAGCAGTCAGCACGTCAGAGATGAAACTCTTTATTTGGCCGAACTTGTGGCCGGGAAACTGAAAGTCAAACTACAGCAATATATACACTGATAGCGGCGAACAGAGCGTCGACCGTCGATGACCTGACAAGCGGTGAAGCGCGTCGGCATTTATACGTGTGCCGCCGAATATTCCAGCGTTAGCGCTGGTTGTCGCGCAAGTTCTAGAATAAGTTCGAGTGTTCACGTCTTGCGCGCAATCTTAACAAAACGATCTACAATAATCGCGAAGCATCTTGAACAATGAGGCGCGGTTTGCGCTGAGCGTTGCTGACAGTCTTTGTGGGCGAAAACCAAACAGCAAAAGTGATAATAAGAAACGCACGTGGCAATATTATTTTGCACTTTTTTCCCTCGCATCGGGTCCTTTGTGACAGATATATTTGATACACCACCCCGCTTCGGATTTCTTCGATAAATAAACAACTATAATTATTAAGATCCCAAGCACCTAGAACGGCGTAGAAGGTGGTACAATGTGACGCCAAGCGTATACGTACCGCTAGCTGTCACGAGGAAGATATAGTGGGTAATGTTGTACCTCCCGAGGTCGATATAGTCAAGACAACAGCTGCAAGCGCTGCATGGCTCCACGAGGGAAGTATGTGTAATACGGAAGAAACTGGCGCTCACTAGTGGCTTGTTGCTGCACGTGTGTGTAAAAGACATATATAAGATATAAGATTGACTGTAAATCAGTATAAGATTGATTTACAGTCACGAATTTTCGCGCGTTTCACTTGATAGTTCGCACAGGTACAAGAGCAGAATATGGGCGTGGTATTATGGATGTTTGGAGCAACTGACTATTTCGCTGAAGGACAAAGGTTCGATCCCACCACAGTGTGAAGAGAGAAAAACAACTTTATTTGAGTCCGGTAAGTTTGTGGGATGAGCAAAACCTATGCAGGAGCTCTCGTGTCCTGGTTAGACCTGTGCGCCTCCGCGCCGCGCCACTGCCCGTTTTTGCTCACGCCACTCGCGCCGCCGCCGCCACGCAAATGGCCGCGCGCCGCCGTTTGCCCTTTAACATGAACGGGGAATCTGGACATGACATACACCGCTTCACCGGGGGAGCTCTTCTCGATGTGTCCATGTAATGGACTGTCCATTTCAGCCGACGCTGATTGACGGGAGCTCGGCGAGCAGCGCACCCTCTGTTTACAGTCACGAAACTTTCAAAACTCTCGACAGAAATGTAAGGGACGGAATGCGCTTCAACCCTGGAGAAAAAAAATTTTGGAGGGAGCGGCCTATAGTGTCTACAAGCTCTCCTCTGAAGCCGCTACCTCCTCGGGTTCATGTCACATTTCCCATCATGCTCCCGTTTCATATCCTTTTTGTTGCGGTGGTCTCATGAAAAAAAAAGTGCATATATATATATATATATATATATATATATATATATATATATATATATATATATATATATATATATATATATATATATATATATATACTACTAGCACCGGTCGCGCGACCATTTGCAAAAGCGACTCAAAGCGACCGATGTTCACACCTCCGTGCGACTTATTACCGTCGCCATACAGAATTCACGTCTGCTCGCATCCTAGCTCGTACTGCCATTATTGCTCCGTAAAATAAGGTGACGTCCTGTTCCTGCGCATGTGATTGGCTCAGAGGTTTGCGACTACAGTCGTGCGACGGTAAAATCGAGCAGCGAGCGACTGAGCCACAGCAGTCTCTTTGCGACCAAAACGGCCATTTGTGACCATTTACGACCAGTCGCTTTGCGAGTAACTTAGTCGCGCGACCGTTGCTAGTCGCCGGTGTGAACGAGCCTTTAGTGCTGACATTGTACGCGCGCTTTATGAAAACAATATGTGGCGAGGAGATATCGCCTGCAAGAAGGGTAGTGAAGGCGAGAACGAAACCATGTAAATGGCGTCGGATTATTTGATTCTTCCAACGGACGAACTCTTTACAGCGGAGACGATGCAGCTCCCCAGAAAAAGGCGAGCCCGCTTCCACAGTTTTTCTATATTTTTTTATTGCGATAACAATTATATTGACACTCTGGACAGGTCTTCACCGTCGCCTCATGTTCCGCATAAAGTCTAAATCGATAACATCGCTCCGCGCATCGTATGGTGTACAGGCGAGTAAAAGCTCGCGAGCGCTGGCGAGGAACACGGCTGAAGCAGAGATGAAACAAGCTGGCCATCTGCGTCACACGGAGGGCGCATTTGATAACATCAGCCCGCGTGCGTGTCCTGCCGTCGATTGCTCCTCAACCAGAAAGGAAATGCCCGGACCGTCTTTCGCTGGGCGAAGGAGCATGAAGGGACACCGGGTAGGGGAGGGGAGTTGCTTGGCTCGAGCAGCAACTGTGAACTTTGACTATAAGGGCGGATTCGCTCGCTGGATTTCAAGCAAGACGGACGTGCCGGCCGCGATGTCCTGGATTACTCCTCGTACCTCTCGCTGACCGGCGCCCCGTGACGGACTCCTCGCCCGCTATGCCGTGCGCCGCTCATCGTCGGGACCTTCTCCGTTTCGTCGATGTTGTGCATTGTGCCTCTAGCTGTGTTTCGCGGACCCGTCCCTGAACTCCCGTGACCGTTTCCCAATCTTTCCTGTCCTCTTTTCTCTTCGTTGGATGGATGTGCTCCTCTCACTTTTCTCTCTATTTTCCTACTATTCTTTTATTCCCTCCTTACCCCCACCCCTACAAGGCACTGCGCCGTGTCGCCTATAGGCAGACAGAAATTAGGTGCCTTTTTCCTTTCCTGAATAACCACTGAAGAAGAAGAAGGGCGTGGTCGCGAGCACTGGCACGCGCTCTATCTCGGCAGACAGCAAACGGCTCGTATACCCTTCTACGCGCTGTGATCTCATCGTTTCGTGATGCGACCACTGATACGACAAACTGCACGAAAACCGCGTCTCTCCCGGGAGCGGCCGCATTACCATATACCAGCGTTTTGCAGAGTTACGCGAGATCAGACCAAAGAGAGTTAGCTGCGAGCCTTAGTTCGTATGATATTACGACATGTTGCTGTCGCAATCACTGGTTCGCTTTTTCGGTGAAACAGATTATTTCCAAAATTCTAGGAACAAATTTCTCTCCCCGCACCAACTCTTGAACCCCATCACCACATCTCAAGAAGCAAGACATTTGCAGATGCAGAATGGCACAACATTCATTCGAATACCCCGTCATATTCTCGCGAGTGGTCTGACATGATTAACGGACATGAAAAGCTGCACTTCTGTTCTTTTTTGGTGTGTGTGTGTGTGTGTGTGTGTGTGTGTGTGTGTGTGTGTGTGTGTGTGTGTGTGTGTGTGTGTGTGTGTGTGTGTGTGTGTGTGTGTGTGTGTGTGTGTGTGTGTGTGTGTCTGTGTCTGTGTGTGTGTGTGTGTGTGTGTCTGTGTGTGTGTTAGGTATGCACCTACGGCCAAGGAGGTATTGGGGGTTACCTCATCTACTTAAAAAGAAATATAGTAAGTAAAGAAAAGAGAAAGCGAAGGCATTGGAATTTTTTCACGTGGGAGAGCTCTTCTTTGGCGGTGCAGGGTCCTTATTCGGCGATGCAAAGGCGATTTCGCTGCGACCGACGGCCGATCGCGTTTCTCATCCGGCATACGCAACGCAACTCCTGCAACGCACGCTGTGCCAATTCTTCCCACCTCATACCGGGTCATCACGCGCGCTGCTGCCCGTAAACAAAATCAACGGCAGACACGCCCGTTCGCTTCCAACCGCGCGATATTTTCCCGCGGAAGACACTTGCGTTAATGCGCGCGGCGTGTGAAGAGCGCGCAGAGCGGTGGTGCATCGATAGCCCCGGCATGACCCTCGGCGGAAACCTTTCACGCTTTTCCCACTTGTTCGCGCGGCCGTTTCATCTTTCAGGGGCGAGTTTTTGCCGAGCAGCGCCTCTGCTCTTTTCCGCCGAGCGGCGTGCACTTGCAGCTCGGCCCTGTCCCACCGTCCCCGATCGCCCCGTTTCCCACCGGTGCTCCTGCTCGGGAGATGAGCCTCCGCGACCGGCTTCTCCTGAGAATGCTGTAGCGGCGGCGCCCAAGGAGAACGCCCACGGAGAGAACGGCAAAGCGGGCCACGAAACCACGATCGAAAAAACAGAAAAAGAAAGCGACAGAGTGAAAAAAAGAGGAAAGATAGAAACGAGGGCGGAAGGCAGCGCACCGAGCGAAACCTGCCCGTCGTAGAAACACATACGCGCGCTCCTGATGGGGGAAAGTGATGCGGGGGGAAGCTCGTCGGGTGCACGCGTGCTGTGTGTCTGTCCCGCGATGGGAAACCGTTGCGGCTGCGCGCTGACCTTCGACCCTGACAGAGCAGCTGCCGCCCAGGAAACAGGAAAAAGTGGTGGCTGAAGTGTTTGTGAGAAATCATCGACGAATATAGATAACGGGCCGGCAGGGCCGACAGCACCGTTGGCGCCCGGGCGGTGCGCGCTGCGCACGACGGCCAACGATGCGCCGAGAGCCCACCGTCGCCCCTGGTCCGGTGCTCGTTCATTCACACCAAACGCGCGTGTAAAGAGGAGTCGGAGGGAGGGGGGGGGGGGAGGGGGAGTGAAGATGGGAGCACGATTTGTGGTGTTCTTGATCTCATTCTTCCGCCGGTGCAGTAGTGAGCCAGTGTATGGGCAGACCATTGTAGTATGAGTGGTAGTTGTTTTGCAGGCGGCTCACCCGCAGATGCAGCCATGGATGCATACTTATAAAGCAAATAGAACCAAATAAAAATGTTTACGATTGCTTGTTGCTGTTACGTGCCTCGCAAAGCTTTAGTAGTACCGACACTATTGCTTCAGGATGTTTTTTTTTTTCGTTTAAAACAAAAGGAGAGAGGAAAAAGGGTGAGGAGGAGGAAGAAATAACTAAATATTCGGCACGTAGGTAGCAAGAAGCTACGATGTGTCAGTGACTCGTCGCACTCTTCGACAAAGATCACTGAAGAAGAGGGGGGGGGGGAGGCTGAACAGGTGAATTACCCAATTTGTAATTAAGTGTTTGCAAACTATTGCGGGCTGCTTGGACATCCTCAGATAAGAGACTTGGCAGCTGTGGCAACAGCGTCACCTGCGAGCGCTCGAATCGACGCCAGCCGTGCCACTAAGGGATGATGGGCAGCGCCGGCTGTTTGCTATGGCTGGAAAAATGGCACTTAAGAGCGATGGCGGGTGACTGCTTCTTCGATTTTGTTACTTGTATCCCGTCGCTACGTCGGTTTTCCTCATGCGAAGATGCTATAATAGGACTGAATCACCCCTCTTGTTGGCAGTGGATGAGCAAGCCGGGAAAAAAAAATGTTCATGTTGGTGAGCACGAGGAAAGGTGTGCTGTGTGAAACTCGACAAATATATCAATATGGTAGCTACAATATGTGTAACTATACATAAGGAAAGCATGGAAGCTCGCATTAATTCCCTGTTAAGTGCCGTAGTTTATATTCTTCTCACAAGGCGTATATCGTGCGCTGGCATTTCGTATCACCACACTCATCCAGGCAGCCAACTGTCATGTGTCACGGCATGTATACAGCGTGTATGAGACATTTCCCATCGAACCATTTGCTGTTCTTCTGCCGGTTCCCTTAGTACGAAGATTTTAATTAAAGAGCCCGTGTTACTTCACTATAAGTCACAACGTAGGGTACATTTGAATTCAATCCCGCTTTAAAAATACACTAAAGCGAAAAGTAAGCCCGTTTAGTCTGGTAAAGTATTGTTTCAACTCATGATTTTCATTATTCTTCAATGATACGTTGATTACCCATAAAGTAAGTGAAAAAATTAAGGCATCTTTGCACTAGTGGTGCCAAGCCTGAAGGAAGCGCGGAGCTGGGCGGCCTTCTTTGTTTCTCTTTAGTTTTCTCTTTCTTTCTTCCTCTTTTTTTCTCTCTTTCCGTTTTTTTTTCTGTTTTAACAGCGAAGCTCTTTAAGCTAGCCGTAATTTGTGCGGCCTATCAGAAAACTATCGTGATGAACTGGTATATGCCACAGAAATTGGGCAAATCCCACTACTCATCACTGGTCCACTAAAAATAAAGAAGGCAACAATTAGCCCAAGAAACGGCTATCACCACGACCATGTGCCACATAAATGGCAAATCCCACTCACCACTGGTTCACTAAGAAAGAAAGAGAGAAAGCTATAGAACGAAAGATAAAGAAAGAGAAACGCAGAAAGAGAGAGACAGAAGCAGAAAGAGAAATTGATAGACTATATTAGAAAGATCAAGAGAGAAATAAAGAGAAAGAAAGACAGATAAAAAGCAGAGATAAAGAAAGGGTCGTTCTATGAGAGGTGCGAACGCTCGGTTCTGGAGTTTGGACATCCGTGTCGTGACTAACCTAGCTAAAGCCTATCAACAACCTAGAAGCAACCAGATTAGACTTGAGAATCGTACAGTTTCGTTGTTTCAAGCTTTGCGCGACTTAGTGCAAGCATCGCCAATTTTTTTTGTCCCTTTAGTTCTACTTATTTCTTTCTCTTTTTGTATCTTTTTAAGGCGAAATGCTTATATGCCTCACTAAACACAAAATTTAATTGATCGTCGGCGTCTCGCGTCCTGCGGCGTCGGGACGAGTGGTGCAAGAAGTCATCATCAGGTGATGACGTCACCACATGACGTAGTAATGACGTCACAGATCGCAAAATTTTGTGACGTCATGAAGGCGTCACAAGTTCTCGCGTGACGTCATGTGACGTAACGTCATAATACCGTTGTAGCGCCCTCCTTTGGGCGGCGAACAAAACCGGACAGCGCGTGATATCGAGAGAAGAAAGTAAAGACCGCGTTTCGCAGTGTCACGTGAAGCCACGGCTCATGTTCCCTGCTGGCGTCGATTCTGGTTCAGCCGCCTCGTTCCTTCGCTCCTGTGGCATAAGCCTCTACACCGTCATCACATGACATCGTAGCTTGGTCCAAGGTGGGCTGATCACGGAGGCAGTGCAAAACCAGGTGAGGTGCCTCCAATCCTGGAGTCAGTGCGAAATCACGCTAGGTGCACAAAGCATTCGGAGGGTGGCGGGGCAGGATAAACACATCTAGGGAGCCTACGTGACCGGCCGTTCAAGGATGCTCCTTAATACATCGACAGAGAAGAAAAAGAAGATGGCTTTCGCCTTCGAGTCATCTTAGGTGATTGCACAAAGGACCCTGTGATTTTCTTTCTCTTTCTTGCTCTTTCTCTTTTTCTTCCTATTTCTTCTCTTTCTTTCTCTCTCTCTATTTCTCGCTTGCTTCCTCTTTCTATCTTTTTTTCTATCTCGCTCTATTCCTTTCTTTCTCTTTCTTTGATGCTTTCTCTTTCCACATTTGTCTCTCTCTCTTGCTCATTCTGTCTATGCTATGCTTTACTCTCACCCGTCCTCCTTTTCCTCCTCCTCGCGCTCACTCAGGGTTGCCAGGTCGGAAAGACAAAAATAGCCAAGAAATCGGAAAGGCTAGCCAGAAAGTAGCTAACTTGAGCCAAGGGCACTAAAAGTAGCCAAAAGTAGCCACACGTGTGTGAAAACGACTGCGACCTTGTCATTCAAATGACTAAATCCAGTAGCCTTTTGGTGTAAACGTAAAGAAGTACACCAGAAACCATTCAAAATCATAATTTCTGTGAATAAAGCATAAATTGTTGACTTTAGCAATCATTTCGTGCCGGATTACATTTGTAAGGATTATGAAGTTTCTTACGACGTTGCAGAAATGACGTCCTCTTCGCGCGCCTTGCGTGACTTTTCTTAAAAGGGCTAGAAGTACCACCGGCAGTAAAAATGAGTGCTGCATAAGTGTGCTCAAAATCAGTTTCCGTGATTGAAGCATAAATTGTACTCACTTCGGCAATCGTTTCTCGCGTGATGACGAAGTTCGAGTAATTAATATTCTCGAGTCGCAGTCCGCCCCTAAATCTTAGAAACGACACAAGCAGTTCGTCAGATATCCGATTTCTAATGTCGACAAGTGCATAGCACCTTGGATGCGGAGCGCTTTCGGTTGTCCTGTTCATTTTCAATTAGTTTAAAGTCGCGTTCAGCAATAGGTTGTCTGCGAAATGAGACGCCATGCAACAGTTTTCTCCCAAGTCCCAGCCACTTATGCGTAAGACTTTTCTTTTGTATAATGAGAGCGCCAAATTCAATTTCGGGAGCTTGTAACACGCCTTGGTCACCGTGTTTTGACACCGCATACTCGAACGCCAGCGGCTGCGACGTCACAGATATTGATAATTTGGTTCAAATTGAGGCAACAAGAAACTAGCCAAAAAGTAGCCAAGTAGCCAACAAACTTCTTCTGCCGCCACCGGCCTACATAAGTAGCCAAAGCGGGCAACCCTGCCCTCGATTCCTTTACTCACTCTTGTTTTTGTTTGTCACCCCCTCTTTCTCTATCTCCCTTTCCTGTTCTTTCTATCTTTGTTTCTCTTACTCTCTCTCGCTTTCTCGCTCGCTTCCTCTTTATTTCTATCTTTTCTTTCTCTCTATTTCTCTCTTTCTCATTCTTTCTATACTATGCGCTACTCATTTCCCTGCTCCTTTCTCTCCTCTTCACCCTCACATCTCTCCTCCTCACCCTCAATTCCCTTTCCCACCCCTTTGCTATACTATACTATGCAACGCAATGCTACGCTCTGCGAGCGTGCCTGGATAGCCGAGTGGTTCCGATGCCCGCCTCGCCATGAAATTTTTTTCACCACGAATTTTTCTGTTTCTTTTCCTTTCTCTCTCTCTCTCTCTATTGCTCTCTTTCTGTCTCTCTCTCTGTACTCGTTCTCTCGCCCATCAGGTTATTGCATCCCGCGCAGGAGAAATCGCCGCACGTGTTCTGGGAGCGAAGATGAAGAAGAGAACGAAGAGAGCGCGTGCCGGTCAAATTACAGACAAATTACGACGGGCTTAAACAGCTGCGCCGTTAAAAGTTCCTTTTAACGCGAAAGCGTTAAAGAGTTCGTTTCGCAGAAATTCAGGCGTCGGTGTCGTTGGTTGTGAGCGAAAAATCAGCGTTGCCTGTGAGCGAAAAGTTGAGACAGATGGAAATAATACAAACAATAAAAACTTTCGTTCGAGTGAGAATCGAACCCATGCCTGCAGCGTGGCAAGCAGGTGTTCTACCGCAGAGGCATGTCATTGCTTGAAAATGCTTCGAAAAAAAAAAAACCTATATGAATGTCATGTAGTGGGAGGAGTCTCCTTAACGCATGTAATATTGCGTGGCAGAAGCGTAGAATCGCGCCAGGCATCAAAACATGTTAATTGTGCAACGGGTGGTTGTTTTAAAGGTCCACCCATTAGAAAGCGCTCAGACATATTCAATCATCATCAGCAGCAGCAAAAGCATCAGTAAAGTGAGCATAGGCTGCTTAGGTTTGCGCGGACGCGTTGTGGGCCCTTCGCTGATTCGCAGAAGGAAGAATTATGGCGCAGGGGGCAATACACAACTGCACTTGCAGTAGGCATTCTAGGATAGTTTGAAACGGCAAATCTTACGCGCACGGGCGTTCGTTTCCTTGCGGTACGGTCGAGGCATCAACCGAGAACTCAAGCTAGGCTAGTAATTGAGAAGACGATGCGCACGGGGCCCGATTACGCTATCGCGTCCTACTCTCGAAGGCGAAGCTCCAAGTTTTTCGTTTCCGCTATATGAGCGTTCAGCGCTTTTATTTGTACCGTTAGGACTCCGTGTAAGCTTCGTCTCGAATCTTGCAGCTTCAAGTTGGGATAGAACCACCAAAGAATTTCACCTTAACTGTATAGGATGATTACAGGCAGACCGTTCCATTTGTGTATGGTATAGTGGAAGCGCTGATGAACTGAGAGAGACCGCGTGAAGTTCAGGTGGAAAGCCAACTTGCTGGGAAAGGGAACCCACACGACACGTGGACGAAAGGACTGGACATAGTATACTGTCGTATTCCTTTTAAAAAGAAGGGGAAGACTTTTTGAAAAAAAAAAAAAAAAGACGTTGGAGCGTGAAAAGACAATTTGATCCCAACTGAATTCGAAAATCGATGTAAGAGTTTCAAAAATTGAACGCAAATAGCACTTTTTGGCAAAAAACACAGGCTGTGGCCGCAGGGCTTCTTGAGATGCTGAACGAACGTGGTGACGTCATCCTCGGTATGCCGCGTTATCTGTATATAGCAACAGCACTGCTGAAGCGTGTCCTCCTCGATTAGCTCCGGCAACGGCACGTAACGAGTTATAGTCAAGGAGGCCACGGTTGAAGATACGAGAGACGCTTGTTGACGTTGCGTTCGGCTGTTTATCGTTATTCCAGATATCGTAATCCAGCTACAGGACTTTCAGCTTCGCTACACTTACCTTAGCCTTCGTCAGATAAACAGCGCTCTCTCAGCTCGGATCAGTGAGCGGCGGGAACTTTCTGTCGGAGTGCAGCGCGGCTCCGCCAAAGGAAAGGAAGATGACGTAGGCTTCCACTCCCATACTTTCGGCGCGCTCGCGTGGGCGCAGCAAGACAAACTTTTCCTTCGCGTATTCTAAAGCTCCTGCTGCAACAACCACGGAAAAAATTACGACATCGTCGACAATAATGTTGGTCCTTGCTAGCCACGAAGTTTTATCGAATTCTAAAGCCTCTTCAGCTTCGCGTTAAGTCAATGGGCTCTTTTTCCTCTGAAAAGGTAGTCGACTGAACAGCTTCAGAAAAGGCCAGAAAGAACACGTCAAATTGTCTTATAAATGTAAAATCACAAGCCAACCTCCGTCCTCCCTTCTCCTCTCAGAAAGAAACAACAAAGAAAGGGGGTGGGGTGCGGACCTCTGTTTGACCGAAACGGTCGTGGTCGCTGCTGATGAACAATCTTTGAACAGTAGGTTGGTGTTGCTGCAATAAAGTTTAAAACTGGGATAGTTTAATAATAATTGTAAAAGCAGCGCAACAGGGGTGGCAACATATAAGGCAGAAAATAACATAGGCATGCGTCCTTAAAAAAAGAAGCAAAAAAAAAGTGAGCAACCGGATGAACGACAATGCACTGAAAGATGTGATGAGGGCGTGCCCTTTAAATTGCTGTTGCGCTGGCGTAACCTTTTGTTAAGGCAGATGCAATCTGTAACATTAATGCGTAAAGCATGCATACTATATGGCTCCTTCCCACAGAAAATCGTACGTGGTCCCTGCGTCCGTAACGTAACAGCAAGTTGGCCGAGCCTGGACTGCAATACAGAACATAACAAGCAGATATCGACAAAGGCAACAGGAGTGCCACAAGATATTTAATTTTGAACAATACAGTTTTTTACCTCAACAACTATATCAGCGCCCGTCCTCGTTCTAGCCCCATGTGTTTATGTTCATTAAGCGCTGCATTCTAGTGAATATATATCATACAATCGGTGCAAAATTCAAGCAAGAGAGTGCCGTTACCAGAAGTAAGTATACCATATGCGAGAGCACAGCTTAGCATACCCCCACCCGCAACCTTCCTCAGTCACTTGATATTGAAAGAGCGGTGACAATGAACAGCGAACGGCGATGGGTGTTATAGCCTACCGTATTTACTCGGGTACTACAAGCATTGGTTAATTCTGGTTAATGTTGACTAACTAATGGCTAACGCCGGATAGTCTGGCTCAGTGCATAGCTAATATCGGCAAGTATTGGATAATGGTGGCTAAATGAGGGCTAATATTGGTCAGACTTCTCCTATGTTGGTTAAGTGATACAATTACAGGTAAGGCTCTGCGCTATCTGACAATTACCCAGGGGAGGTTCTGCTAAATTTTTATCTTGAAAATTCAGTGCGAATAGACGCAAATTCTGCAGCTGTCAATATTCTGTGTGCCCGTAGTAAATAGCCCTCTGTTCGACACCGGAACACATACGTCCCGCTTTTCCATCTGCAGAAAAACTTTCTCCCACATCACCCGTTGCAATTAGCGCAACGCTAAGTTACTCAAATCTTACCCAAGTCTTCGTATTCTTGAGGAAAATTCTTTTACCACACTTTCGAAGGGCGGAAGTAGTGTTACAATCGCATTGAATTTCGATCAATTTTTTATGAATTTCCTCTTGAGGATGAATTTTCCTCTTCTCCGACAGAAAGAACCTACCAATCAAAATGCCGGATAATTTCCTCTTTTTCTGGTTCTTCAGAGAAGCGATTCTAGCTTCCAGTCATCACGTGTTTTTGTAAATTTGCGCAATAACTTGACCGATAAATGCATCGAAACACAATCCCCTGCGAAATTGTCACGTTCATCCCTCAGCGTAATTGCGGATATTGGTGCGTGGAAATATTTTTCTTGATATCATATACCTTTTGAAAAGTAGGCACATATTCAGGAACAACAGACAGCCAAAGCAAGGACAGGCAAATGGACAAAAAGATAGTTGGTGCATGCGGTGAAGTAAGCTTTACAGGAACAGACCACAGCGCTAAGAAGGCTCACAAGAGGCGCACGTGCAGGTGGTGTTCTACTGCTGGAAATGGGGACCACTCAACTTTACTCTGCACAACTTGAGAACTGACACTCTGTGCAACTTGCTTCGGCCGTTTCATCGCAAATACCTGTGATGAAATCGCGAGATGGTGCCTTCATGAGTCAGTGGGACATATATGTCCTAATTTTTTTCCAGTAAACTACTTGCTTGATTTTGATGAAATTTGTTTTATACTATTTCTTTGTAGTTTACATCAATATACCACAGCCGGTTTTTATATAATCATTTTAAAAATATAGGCAAACCTTCAAAGGGATAGTATACTCAGAGGTGATCGCTCGCTACTGCGCTAGCTGGTATTGTTGCAGACCACTGTCGGAAACGAAAATTTTGGTATGCCGACTTTGTAAGCAATTGCAATCACATCGAGGGCGACCAAGGCACTGTTGCTAGATTTAAAAGAGAGCGAACTTGCAAAATGAGCGTTAATCTTAATTAGTGTTCATTGCGTTGCACGTGATCCCGCGCTTTGGTAGTACGCCATTATGGTTACTGGCTGTGATCGTATACGTCTGTGACCCTCCCACATTTCCATCTGCTTTCTTATCTTTCTAGCTCCCTTTCAGCCGTTCCGCAGCGTAGGGTAGAAAACAATTTTCTGTTCATGATAATTTGCCCACCTTTCCCATACCCTCCTACTCATTAGATTAGTAGGAGACTATTTCCTCCTCCACACATAAAACTTAACAGGGCACAAGCAGTGACACTTACGCAATTACAAACACGTTCATATTACTCACCTGTACAACTCAAGGAATGGCATAACATTCAAGACATGAATACCATATGTAGAGCATGCAAGGTAGATGATTGTACATTAGAACATTTGCTCTGGGAGTGTGGGTCGCTTGGCCCTGGCATTACTCGTGACAGGTTCCCAAACATGATCAGGTCGCAAGACCACAAGCAGCAAGCAAATAACAACTGTACAGTACGCCCATGATAGGGCCAGGAGGCTTGACCTCCCGGTTGCAACGTGGGAGTAGTTAGGTGGGCTCTCCCGTCCTGTATAGGGCGTTAAATAAAGTTTATTCCTCCTCGTCTCTTTTGTGAATACAGGTCCTGACATGTGACGTCAGTTTCATATGACTACTGAGTCGGCGACGCGCCAGCCAATCCGCTGGCCGCACTCTGATTATGCCGCCACTACCACAGCTGCTGCCAAAAAAAGCTCTTCATTGTAAAACGCAACATGCGCTAGGAAGAGACAGGGAAGAAATCTAAGCGTAATTTTAATTCCTACGTGATGGAAAATTCTGGTCACTCTGGTAGTGGCAGAAGTGTCGGCCTCTTCTTATGTTCCTTGTGTTTGTGCGCTGGTTTCATCGCACAATGATGAAAAATCTCCGAACTTAACGTGCTCCGAAGACTTACAATCACACTTCAATGGCTAAACTTGCCCGTGTAGAATATGTACCATCTCCCCCTTTTTATTCAAGTTAAAGAAAAATACAACGGGTTTATATCAGCGCGGGAATTTCGCTGATATACACGCCGGACTGAAAAGTCTTGTTAAGGTCATGTTAGTTCAAAAGATGCTTTACTGTAGTTACGGTATCTGTCACAGTTATAAGACGGTCTCTTCAATAGTTATTGAGAGGTGAGAGAGGCTGAATTAACAAACCCTTTAGTTCGTAAGAACCGTTTGTCACTGTATGGCCACTATCGAAATAGTATGCGTACATTGTCACGATTGGGCCAATTAATGCGCGGTTCATGTGAATACGAACCCGGGGCTCATAACCTGAGTTAGGGCGAAGCCTTTCCTTGGCGTGACTGAAAAGATAGAAGGCCCGCTGAGAAATCAGCTGTTTTCTATTTAACGCCTACTTGTTCGTCTTGTCATTTACCTTGAAGGAAATAAAAAAGTGGGTAGTGGGTGTAATCTATGAGGAACTAGTTTTCCGTTGACGAAGAGACGCACCGAACTACAGTGTTACAGCGTTATCCCCATTAACACCTCTTCTCTCACGCAAAGCCTCCCCGGCTCGCAAACCTGTAATGTTTTTCCGTTGCCTCCTTGGGAAGCAGTCGCCGACAGCGGTTTTGCTTTTCCATTAGAGCGGCCTGTTCTCACAGCGGACACCTATTAGGCCGATCAAGCAGCTGGCAGCAATATAAGCTACAGTGTGATAAAAGGAGGAGCCGCCGTTCAGCTGGACACAATTATTGACACACTTTAAATTAATATTGGCCTCCGGTGAAGCTCTGGTGGCCTCGATCGTTGGCCGCTCCGGTCTGCGCGCGTTCCCAGAGCTCAAGAAAAAAGAAGAGAGAGAGAGAGAGAGAAAAAAAAAGAAGGGACCTCGGCGGTCGCACGCTGTTCGCTCGAAGCTTGCCTCTCGAAACCACACGCAGCAGAGGGTCATGGTGTTCGGGCGAGAAACAGGAGAAAGGCGCCCTCTTCGCTATTAGCCCTAGGTGGAGGCGCCGACCGGGCAGGGTGCGCGACGCGGGCGCGCGCTCCCCGGAGTCTGCACCGGCCGGTCGCCAGCAGCAGATGTGGGCCGCCCGTGTGAGCGCATGTGTTTGCTCGTGCATGCATGCATGTATAGTATATACGTGCATGCGCGCGCGCGCGCGCGCGAGGCGCTAAAAGGAGAAGGAGGTGATCGCGCGCCGAGGTCTTTAGTCCTGCTTCGATGAGTGCACGGCGCTGGTTTTGAAACACCGGGGCGGCAGCCAGATGGATGAATCACTTTGCGGCCCTGCTTGATTAATGGCGACCGGCAGGCCTAACGGACTTTGCCGCGAGACCCCGGCGGTTCCGTTTGAAGTGCCTCGCTGTTCGGCTGTGCTATGACGCCAGCACGCTTGATGCGTGCCGGGCCTCTTGGTCATTCGCTCGGCCCTGAAATCTCCGCGCGCCTTTACGACACGTGTTGCTCTCCTAGACGCTGTCAGCTGAAATGGCGCCTGGTTCTTATCCTGCCTTTTCAGCGGTGCGCTCCGAGCGGTTGCCGAGAAGGCACCAGCTCAAGAGAAGGTGAACGCACGGTCGATAACCCTTACATAGCGAGAGAAAGCATTTTGATATTTGTTCGACACCGTAGCTTAAACAGAACAGCTTGGAACACATGTCGAAAGGTATTAACAAGCGACGGGAAGCCCAAAGCTGCAGGAAAAATGTTACGTCAGCATTTTTCCCTTCGAAGCTACATTCGAAGTTACATATGGAACCTATACGTATCAGCCAGTAGCCATAATTTCGGAAAGTCCCGACGAGGCTAGATCCCGAAGGCCATGAATTGAACTGGAGACATGTTTTGCTACGTACCTAAATACATTATGCGATGAACGCGAACACCAAAATTGTGAGCTTGGTATTTGTACATATAATGCAGTGGAGGCGCACCGTGTAAGTCTCCTCGATATGTGAAATGCGCGAGAACGCAACCGAGGAATCGTTGGGCGGCTTCTCGATCACCTTTGGAACGTGTTCAGAATAGGACGCATTCAAGACCTTATTCAAGACTTTCGAACTAACTACCGCAGCCAGACGCTCTTGGCAGTGGACACGAAACAACTAAGCAAAAACGAAGTCTCTCAGTACGGTAATAATAATTTCCAGGGTTTTAAGTGTCAATACCATGATACGATATTATGAGGCACGCCGTAGTGGAGGGCTTCGGAAATTTCGACCACTTGCAGTTCTTGAACGTGCACTGAGTACTGCACGGGAACCGTGGCTCTTTCAAGCCACTGTGCCTGACTTCTTTGAGCGCTCCCAGAGAACGCTCATTTACAACCTTTATTTAGCAGGTCGACGTGAAACACAGCTGTAGTAAGGCACAAATCAACTACAGTAATGAAGGTCGTTTTGCAAGACGCATCACACAAAGCACAAGAGGCTTTAATCGTGTCTTAGCACAGCGGCGCACCGGTTCTGGGCCGGATATCGATGGCCGGTGGCCGGAAGCCTTTTCACCGACACGAGCCTCGATTGTAGCGTCTTCTATCGTGTCAACCGAAACACGTTCAAGGGCCACAGTTATCAGGGGCAACGGAGCCTTGTTTTTTTCGTCACTGTCAATACGAGGATTCGCGTGAGAATAGCAGCAATATCCAAACGGTTTCATGGGAAATCTGCCGAAAGGGATGTGTGTAGATGGAATAAAATAATAATCCGCGTCGGCTCGGTGGACGCATGATTTGACGGCATGAAAAGATCCGTTGCACCGTTCTCGCAGGGCACCCATCTGTTGCGAACTCACTGCCTATTACGTACTTGGACGCGTGTGATCGGACACGTACGGGAAGCGGCTATTCATTTTTTCCCCTCTATAAAACGGAGATTCGGACCGCTGCGAGCTCTTCCGCGGCAAGTTAGAAAAATTCCCTGCCCGCCGAGTATAACGGGTTCTGGCCCGTTCCAGTTTCCTCTTGCTCCGTTCATTTCTCAATACGAAGGGCGCACCTTTCCATTCGAATCGCTCTCAAGGCGCAACGGAAGCGAAAGCTGAATTCATTGGGTGCCGAAATGAGGCAGCAAAAAGAAGCGACGAATGGATTGTGAAATATATAGCTAGACTTGGCGCAGCGGTAATAAATTTACAAAAGGTACAATATTCACATCATTTGCGCATATATACAAAAAAAAAATCTTACTCTAGAACTGCTTGTAGGAAAAGGTACAGTCAATATCCACGTTGGACATCCATTGGTGACAGCGCACCAACATTCACGAACACTTCATATACCGAACGAGATGCTTTGTGAATTCGGCCGCAGATTTTCCAGCCTATACCACAGAATATACGAAGAATGTGGTACGGAGAATGTATGAGGTGTTTATTTTTATGCGGAGCACAACATTTAGGCAGAAACTCCATACTGGAGCGTAGCCATATATTGCTTAGCATCCTTCGATCTTAGCCTACTTATTGCGATTATACTTTTTTGGTTAGAAACGACGACACTGACAAGCGAATAGCGTCGTAGTTATAAGAGATAATCGCCCCGCCACGGTGGTCTAGTGGTTATGGCACTCGACTGCTGACCCGAAGGTCGCGGGATCGAATCCCGGCCGCGGCGGCTGCATTTTCGATGGAGGCGAAAATGTTTGAGGCCCGTGTACTTAGCTTTAGGTGCACGTTAAAGAACCCCAGGTGGTCTAAATTTCCGGAGCCCTCCACTACGGCGTCTCTCATATCGTGGTTTTGGGACGTTAAACCCCATATATTATTATTATATTATAGAGATAATCACCTCGAAGAATATCACGTATATGGTGGCCTCACAGTCAGTACGTTTTACTACGAATTGTCGGCTTGATGACATTAATGACGGCTGGTCCACCAACCAAACCGTGCACGTGGAACGTCAACCTATCGCTTATAAAGGAAGAGGGCACTCCCTTGCCGTGCGCCACCGTCAAAAATGCTAACACGCTGTGAAGCCGATGCCGCCTAGAGCCGTGGCTGCTCATTTCGCCACGGTCCGCGCGCACGGTTGTTTCGCTCGAAGCACGGTTGAGAGCGCTGCAATACGGTAGCGAATGAGCACAGTCGCGTGGTTTTAAAAAATTCACATTTCGCGGCCTGACTTTAAACGCCGGAAAAAATCACGCAGCATGTAGGGTGCCACAAAAAATTGGGCCGGTCGTGTTGGAATGCCCTCTACAACGTAACGAAACGCACTTGACCCTAAAGTGATTAAAACATTTTGCACAATTTACCTCAGTTAATTAACCAATTAAATGAAATAACGAAATACCTTAACGAGCGCCACGTGATGGCAAAGATTATTTCGTTGGTTTCATTTCCGGTTAACCACTTTTTTTAAATCATTGGTTCTTGTTTCGTAAACATCCTGTAAGTACTAAGACTATCAATACTCTCAAAATATGCGACCCTAAAATGTGCCACAAAATACTTTGGTGTTCCAGTCAAAATGATACTGAAAGTGTTCGAGACACGCTAATGTGCAAGCGTTAACTGGAATGTCTATGCATATTTTAGAGTCGCGTATCTCGACAGTGGTGTTATAGTCTTAAGATTTCCGCCAAGCAAACATGTCTTAACTACTCCACGGATTCAAATTCACGTTACGTGTGCCCAAAAATTCCTAATTACACGTTATTTAACAGAGAAATTATTGTTGAAAAGTTACTTGCTGCTAATGCCCTACCTAGCCACGTACAGCCAACCGGCAAAAAAAGGCAAGAGCGTAGACATGACCTTTTTTTATGTTATGCATAAAAACAAAGACCTCCACGGGACCAAATTCACAAAGCTTTTGGTTCGTAAGTGTTCTTTACTATTGACCAGCCGACTTCGCTAATGATATGTCCAGCAACAGGACTGGCTAAAATTTTCCCTTACGAACATTAGCGTAAGACGCTTTTCTGAATACAGGCCCTGGGGTCGAATTAAGAAAGCTCTTCTTTCATAAGTGCTGTTTGCCATTGGCTGGCCGCCTTCGCTGATTGCCCAGAGCTAGGATTGGCTGAAATTTTCTTACGCGAGCAATTCTAGAGTAAGAGGGTTTCGTGAATTCGGGCCCAGGTGCCCGAATTCACAAAACTTATCTTTCATAAGTGCTTTTGCTGCAGTCCGGCTGGCTTCTCTAATGGTCTGTCCAGCATCATGATTGGCTGAAATACTCTCCACGAACATTCTTAGAGTAAGACGTTTTTTGTGAATACAGGTCCCGAGCCAATCCTGATGCCGGACACGTCATTGGAAAAGTCGGCTGGTCAATGGTAGAAATTCTAGCATTATGAACGAGAAGCTTAGTGAATTCGATGCCCGTATTCGCAAAGAAAGCGCTTTCGATTGTTCATAGGAGGAGGTTACAGCGAACCCTGATGGTGGACATAATAGCGAATCCAGCTAGCCAATTGAATTGCAAAAAGCACTATACGAACATAAGATTAGCTCATTCAACCCGTGGACCTCCGGCCTCAAACTAGTAAACGGAGTAAATAAAGATGTACCATGCGAGAGTCTTTGAGCAGCATAGTGGACCACCATAGGAGCACTGATGCGTCGTTCATGTATATATACCTGTCATCGCTGTGACAGCATTTGAGCTTCTCAAAAGTGTGACAGCACTGTCCTTCTCAGCCGACAGAGCGAATGCAATACCGAATTCCGCACTGTCGGGCAGAAGTGCTTCAGCATGTTGCTTATCTGCATCGGATAAACGATTCGGCGTATAATAATAATTAAAAAAGAGACATTTATTGTTTGCTACATGAAGTTAACGTTCAACTCGGAATAATCCTAAAAACGTACCCGCTTTGGAAGACAGACAACCTCAGTATGCTACACGCAACGATTCCTGACTGTTGTGAGCGGCCCCACAACAACAATCCGCACAACCATTCCTGTCACCACCCTTTGTCCTTTATGGTTGCACGGTGGCTAAATCTTATTAGGACACGAAAAGCGCTCCATTACCGCCCCACCGGTTGTCCATGCTCTCGGGGCGCCCAACAAAACGGGGAGAACAAAGTTGGGCAGAGGGCCAGGTTTCCCTGTTGCGGCACTTGTTTCCTTGCGACGACAACGAGCGAGAGATGCCGCGAGCAAGATCGAAGAGCACGCCACCGCCTCCCGGAACACGCAACGTCCCTCATTAATCACCGCCACACATACGCGCAAGCAGTGCATTCTGCAACTAAATGTTTGCACCGGCGCAATTCGGGCTGCCGCGGGTCGGGTGCCACCGCTTTTCTCCGGTCGGGTGTTCCTCTCTCTGGTCGCTATTGTGCGCGCTGGAGTAGAGTCGACCTGGGAACATGACCCGAACTGCTCCCAGGCGCTCAATGCAGTCAGCCTGCGTGCTTTAGGCGCGTCGCACAATGCCAATGGGCGCAATGCCTAATCGATCCATCTCGTGCGGCTTTGTTGCGTAGTGCCAGCGGCATGGCAAACTCCACCGCGGGCGCAGTCCAGTGTCCCGCCACCGAAGTCGCGCATGGAGGGAGGGAACCGTTCGCCCACCGTCCCCCTCTTTTTTGCGCCAAAACTGTTTTAAATGCGCACCGGTGCCACTTTGGAAACCTTCTACGCCGCGCGCACGCTGCCGGCGCTGCACCGTTACTGCTCGCCAGACGGCTCTGTGTACACCGAGCGCGATTTTTACACGTTCACTTTCCTTCCGGGTGACGTGCGCCAAAGACGGTCGCGGCAAAAGGTGCGGGCATGTACGCCAGGATCGGTTCTCAAAGGCGCTATTCACTTGCGCGGCCCTGATGGTCACCTGGTTGATGGATCACTCCGAGACGATGCGCGAGCATGTGTGCACGGGATGTCGATCTGGGAACGCCTTAAAAAGTGCGCCACCCAAACCCTTTTCTTTTGTCGATATGCGCGTAATGACGTCCGTCCAAGCAGGGACTGCTCGCGCCAAAGGGTGCGTCTTCTTTCAAGGCGACGAGAGACAAACGAACAAAAAGAAAGGACTCTGTATAAAGTCGAGTAAAAGCAGTCTTTGTAACCCGCATGTGCTCGCGCAAGTCAATATACCCGTATCACCAAGTCATGGCGTTTTTGTGCACATCCGCGTGCGCGCGCACACATGTAGATGAGCGGCTCGATGAAATTTGAGCGATGAGGTAACGAGCCGGAGAGCCTCGCTGCGTGCGTGCGAGTCTCACTACCGTAGCAGCTGCCGTCAAAAGCAAACACGCGGTGCTTGGAGGGCTTTTATAAGGCGCGTTTTTATCAGCGCAACTCAGTGAGTTGCCATCGTTCTGCAACGGCACCCGCACGACTTGTGGTTTCTGCCCGGCACAGGCCCCCGTGTGCCTGTACAGATGGCTCCAACGAAAGCGTCGTGTCAGCATAAATTCAAACGTGAATTATACTTGAAAAACGTTGGAATGCGGTGTCCCATTTAACGCGTCGCCTCCATTTGAGGCATATAGTTTGTTTTACAATGACGCGCACATCTGAGTGTGCACCGCGCTTAGAGACATGCTACATGAAGCGATTACGTCGCGGTTCCATGTCATTATGCGTAACGGGTATTGAATGATCGAAAACGCGCTTTATTGTGACTTTTGCGGGTGTGATGATGTGGTGAGTGTAAGGTTGAGAAAGGAAAAAGAGTTAACCGGTGTCTTCCTCCACTGTTGGTGACCCTTGAATCGGGGCACTGCTAGATGCGTTGGTGGTATGGATGTGTTCATAGACCTGAAGCTGGACGCCGGCTGGTATACAGCTCTTGGAGGAAGCCGATGAGCGACCGCCAGAGCTCCGTGGCAGCAGCCGGCGTTGCAGAGCTCGTTGGACAGGCCCACTCGTATACAGCGAGGCAGGCCTGATGCCTTTCTCAAGTCTGGCGAGGGCTGAACTCCGAGGTTCCGAATATAGCGGGCAGTCCATGTATGATTAGTTCTCCGTGTGAAGCATTTCTTGCCTCACTAGAGAGCTTTAGGTTTTGCGCAGCCAAAGTTAGGGAACACAAACTGCCGGTCGTATAAAAGAGCCCAAACCTGTACAAAAAAGAATGCACGCATGCATGCATGGTGTGGACCTTTGGATGCGCGAAGGTCGCTTCGGGGACCCGAAGATGGCAAATGTAAGAGTTCTCATAGGCACATTGCGGATATAGTTAGGTTCCCTATTCGCCTCTTTTCTAACATCTTCAATAAAAATACACGCAGAGCCTCCTTTGATATTTGCGTAGGTGATGCGTAAGCGTACAGTGTTTTACCACAGGAAAGTCTATGGTGGCGACCTTCGCCGGAACTTTCCTTTTGGGCGACATCAGCAAGGCGTTTTTTTTTCTCGTTCGTCAACGTCTGGAACGGCGCAATGAAAGGCCCACCCCGCGGTTATCGAAACGCGTGTTTGGCATTAAATTTTCGCAAAGTCAGAATTTTCCTGATATGTGCAATGCTTCATGCCCGCTTTTTACGTTATCCTATAGAGGGCTTTTATTCCACCATCACGAAA
Source organism: Rhipicephalus sanguineus (assembly GCF_013339695.2). Lineage (NCBI taxonomy): Eukaryota > Metazoa > Arthropoda > Arachnida > Ixodida > Ixodidae > Rhipicephalus > Rhipicephalus sanguineus. The sequence goes on from NC_051176.1 coordinate 258,704,007, forward strand.
TACTTCAACAACGCTTTCATAAAAAGTGTCCTCCTATAACATTTTATCTTTTGTACCGCCGATACAACGCATTCATATGGTTGAAATATGTTCATATTCTGCAAGACGGGACAAATGACAGGACTTTACCCTATGATTTTCCCCGTAATAAAGAAAGAAAAAAGTAGGCGGGTAGCCTATGTATAGTCGGTAAGAGACTCCTTCGGAGAGTGGGGCCCTACGTTCTAAACCCAAGCACCACCAAAATATTTTTTTATATATTTAATTCTTCATCGCGATTCGTCTTACGTGACAAAGGGACGGACACACAGCTTTATCGTTGAGGGTCGGCATATAAAAATGCCTACGCATTTAAAAAGAAACCGTCATATGGAATTTTGGCTTCCAGCACAGCAGCCCGTTGCACTAACGATTAGGTCACGGTTGCTTTTTCTCCTCTTTTTTTCTTTTGCTACCTTTGATCTAACAGATTACATACGTTGCACAACAATGTCGTTCAAATTAACCGCCAGCAATTGCCGACTGTGTAAATGAGATTCGAATATCGGCGTACGGAACAAATGCCACCATAGACCCTTTTCATAATCCGCAAGTGCGCTTCCATGCGCCAAATATTCGCCCAACTAATGGCGGCACCTGTCGTGCTTCAAAGGGAGACGAAGTCCTAGCTGCTGGCTACAACAGGGCCTAGTTGCATGGCATGTGCTGAAAACTGAAAAATTTCAAGGTTGAATCACCTTAACCCCCCCCCCGCCCCCTCCTGGCTACGCGAGTGCCTAGTGTCATGTGCTGAGGCTTGTCTATTATGCGTGTTTATATAAAGAGAGCCGAGTCGATATTTTCCGCATCATAGAGCGCAGGCAAACTGCGTTTGAGCACGTTGTTTGCAGGAGCGACCAGCGGCCATTAGTTGGGATAACTGCATCGCAGTAAAGCTAACTTTACAATTATGAAAATAATTGTCTTCTTTTTCTGCACCATGGGAAAAAGAAGACAACTTCCCATTACACAATACTGTGACACTCCGAAGGCATAACTCTTTGTGAAATCCCTAATGACGATGGGTAACCATGCCATCAGCGAAGTGCTTTCCATAATAGCAATCACCACACTGCGCAAGATCTGCATAAGTTCTTCTTTTTTGTTCCCGAATTAAGATGACCGAAAAGAGTCCGAATGAAATGTCAGCCACACTGTATTTATAAATTATTTACCGGATGACGTCAGCGCCTACATTTTCAGCTGCACGATTAAATCTTCGCTGGTGGCACATGACCGATATGAGCACTTCTGAGTTTTGATTGTAAAGATGCAGCCTTCTAGAAATTCATTGCAAATTAGGTACTGTATAAGAGCGGCTACCCGAAAGTATAACTGAATAGCGCTGCGCTGAGCGGAGCGATTGTAGTACGCAATTCTCCCGCTAGGCGAGCATCGCGCAGCTGTTTTCGAGTAAATTGCATCCGGTGCCTTCTCCCAGGGTTTGCTCTGGGTGCAGTGATTTATTTCGTGGAATCAGTTTCGCGCGCTCGGTGTTATTTCGTGATGCCCCATTGAAGTGAACAGCGGTTGGCTGTGAAATTTTGTTTATTGCTCTGGCAGAATGACTCAGAAACTATTGTGACATTACACAACACTGTTTACAAGGACGCTGCGTTGGGAACCTTGAGGGCATGAGTGATTCTCTCTTTTTAAAAAAGGGCGAAATGTCGACTCATGACGAACCTCGTTCTGGACGTCCGCCAACTTCGCGAACGGATGAACGGATGAAAATATCAAAAAATTTTGTGCACTAGAGCTTGAAGACCGACGACGGACCATTTAAGAGTTGGAGAAGTTGTCAGGTATAGCTTGGAGCTCGGTTCAGTGAATTTTCACAGAAGATTTGGGGATCACTGAGACATTTCTGCCTCGAATTTCGACAAAGGAGCAAAGAGGTGGTCGAGTAAGAACAGGCCATGTTTTGAAAGAACAGCTCCAAAGAGACCCAGACTATCGCTCCAAGGTTGTTACTCTTGAGCAGTCATAGTGCTATTGTTACCACTCCGAAACAAAATTTGCCATCCGCACACAGTACACTTAAAGCAGCCATCACAAGAAACGCCGAGCTCGTGAAGCTGATTTCACGAAAAAAATCACTGCGTCAAGAGCAAAGCTTCCTGGGACAAGTCCCCAGATGCAGTTTACTCAAAAGGTGTGGCACTATGCTCGCCTAGCAGGAGAATTGCGCACTACGGTAGGTTCGCCCAGTGCAGAGCTGTTGCAGTTGGGTCATTCCACGCCAACTGTCCCAGTCGGGGCGCTCGAGAAAAATCAATTTCTCTAAAAAAATCTGAGGAAATTACCCACATATAGACATCGGTTTTACAGTATTTTCCCAAAATATTTTGAGCGGCAAAAATTTTTCGGGCGCGTGAGCGCCATTTTAACTTCTCGATATGGTGGAAAACCAGGTACGAAAAAAAAAATTCGTTATAAATGGACCGTTTCACGCATTCATTCGAAACTTGCTTTTTTGTGTTTTTAGAGCATCGCGCTCTTATTATAGGACAGTTGCTTAGAGTAGCTTTATATTTTTCACTCCTTTGCGCTTAGGTAAAATTGAGTAAATTGCAGCGTTTTCGGGATTTTTTTTACAAAAGACGATTGTAGACCAAATACATAAATTATTTTTATAGAACTCTCCATAAAACGTGCTATCTCCTAGAGTTTTTGTTTTGCCTGTGTGCGGCGCACAGGCCCTAAAATAAAACCCTGAACTTGGAAAAAACGCTACATTGGCCTATGTTCAGACGTCTGTAGCTCTCTAAGGTGGTCCAGGAAAAAGTAAGCAGAAAAGCGCATACGATTGAGAATCATAACAGCTTCGTCCACAGAAAGTTTAATCGAAGTAGTTTTTGTTTTAGTCAAGAAAAAAAATTCTGACGTTCAGCCCTACTTTGAAGTTCAGTCCGATTTTAGCTTAGGAGTTGCCATATCTAAATGCCGCCTAATATGAAATAATTTGGCGTGCACGTCTCCGTAGGAATGCTGCCATGTATCTCATTTTTGTGTGGAACGGTTTTACAGTAGTTTCTGAACTTAGAAGATTGCCACGCACATACACAAGATAAAAAAATAAATAAACCATAGCTGCGCGCTCTCTTACAGGAGTTTTTCAAGTGTTAAATCGACTTGCGTGCGGCGGCGAGCCTTTGTTTCTTGCAAGCCGTCACCGACGCAGTGCACGACACAGCATGTCTGTCAGAGCCCCTATAGGAGGGCAATCGTCGGGAAAGTCATTGTCTGAATGACAATGTGGCGAAGATGCCGAATACCGAACGCCAAACAGATTAATCTCCTTTTGTGGTCGAAAGTTGTTGACGTCAATAATTCAAAGCCCGAAATTAACAAGTCGGGGGCCGCAACAATTTGATCGGACGACGCAGCGAGGGCAAAAAGGTGTTTCTCTCCGAGCTCCCGTGCGCCTCATTCAAAGGGGGCCGTCAGCAGTGGGCGTCCATTTGTCATCACCGCGGAACATTGGTTCGCTCCCCTCATCGCCTTTGGGCAACGCCGATTGCGGGCTTCGCGTTATGCATGTACACAAGGAGGCTTTCTTTTCCACTTTGCCGGTGGCGCCGGACATTCAATTCAATTAAAACGAATAAGATCCTCAGAAGCGGCGGAGAAGCAAAGAAAGCCTTGACATAAAACAAATGCTGCATTCGTCTCGGCGCCTTTCATCCTGACCTACAGCGATCATTTTTGCACCCTCGCGGTGAAAAAGCGCGGGCGCGCGTTCTTTTACAGCCGCTCTGTCGTCATAATTAATCATGACCGCGAGGGAGAAGATAAATTCGCGGTACGTCAGTTTGAAGTTCATCGTTCGGCAATGACCATCCATGGCTTTTTCTAAGTCGCTCTCCGCTCTTCTCCAGTATAGGCATCTCCTGGAACTGCTCTTTTCTGTATGAAGAGGAATCGTTCCTCGGTAGGTGGAATGACAGTGCCTCCTCCAAGCTCCAAGTTCGCTTGTATCCTCACTGGGACTCCTCCTCCCCATATATGCGAGCGTCACGAATTCCATACAATTCGGAGTCGAGATGTAGTGACGAGCGCAGCTGTGCTGGCGGCTGAGCAGCAGATTGTGCCATATCACCAGCACATTCGTGGAGCAAACATTGGTGTGTGTGTGTGTGTGTGTGTGTGTGTGTGTGTGTGTGTGTGTGTGTGTGTGTGTGTGTGTGTGTGTGTGTGTGTGTGTGTGTGTGTGTGTGTGTGTGTGTGCGTGCGTGCGTGTGTGTGTGTGCGTGTGTGTGTGTGTGTGTGTGCGTGTGTGTGTGTGTGTGCGTGTGTGTGTGTGTGTGTGTGTGTGTGTGTGTGTGTGTGTGTGTGTGTGTGTGTTTGTAAGACACCAACAGAAACAGCAGAAAATGGTGTCATGATCTGGGGCCGAATTAAATATATTTACATTCGCAAAAGTTCTTTCTGCTGGCGTCTGTCCACCTGCATTAGTATGACTGGCATCACGATTGGCTGGTGTCCACTTTTGTGAACATTTCTAACGTAAGGCCTTTTTATTTTTTCGTTAGTGTGCTTCGAATGCTAAGAGGAACAACAGAAACAGGAGACAAAGATGTCACATAAAAGATTTATCATTTCCAATATGCACCTTTTTCTGGCGTGTTCCGTTGAGCTTTCGGGCCATGAAACCAGTGCATGTATTCACAAAAATCTTCTTACACTATAGAATAATTGCAACTAATTTATATGCTGGACATATAATTAGCAAAGGAAGACAGTAAATGGCAAAGACTTGTTGTCACTTGTCCCGTTAATCGGGTTGGCAATCGCCGGGCGGATTCTAAGGGCTGGCGTCACGGCCCTCCGAAAACGCACCACGAAAGCGCGGACAATTTAGAGTTGGTCCTTTGGTGCGCCAGCGAACGCCGGTTGTGGTCCAAAGACCGAGTCAGAGCCGAGAGTCGATAACACAAACGAAAACGAAATATATTCTCAGTTAAGGCAATACAAATAATACAAACACATGCACACTCGGCTGGTACCAGTTACAACTTCACAATATAATTCAGATGGTGTTTACACAACGGGAGCTAGACAAACAGATCACACGCTACAAATGCAATCGCATGCATTAAAACTATTCAATGACCGTTAAAGTCCTGAATATACAATGGCGTATCCAGTCCACAATACTTGGACGGTGATCGAATGCTTCTCTTCAAGGAAACACTCACGCCAGCTCCAGCGTTGATCGTCGTAGCTCAACCGTCGTCGTGACTTGTCACGGCTCACACGGTGTCGTCATCTGATTCTTCCAAATCGACGATCGACTGACCGCACACCATCATAAACACGTCTTCTTTGGCTAACGGAGCCACACGTAGCATAACTTCCCCATCACCGGGCGACTGACTCGCTCACTCCTTCACTGACTTCTCGACTCCCTTACTGACTTCTCGACTCTCGTCGTTTGCACGCTTTTATCCCTTCTTCCCCGGTTTCTAGAAGCGTCGGGAGGGTTCTTCGGCGTGCAGTACAGCTAAGGCTAGAGAAAGGGCGAGAGCTTTCTCGTATGTTCGAATCGCGGCGGCATCGCTCGCGGATGCGTCACCCTTTCCTTCTAGAAAGATCCAGGCTTTGCCGGGCGTTCGATCGTGTTGACGGCGTCTGGCTCGAGTGGGTGAGGAGGATACGGCGCGTCGGCGTCTTTTGATGCTTGTTTTTTCGTCGTTCGCGCTTCTTGGTCGCGCGGCTCGCGCCGTTCTGTCGCGCAGCTGCTTGAAAGCGGCCGCGCGCGCGCGCTTTATAACACGCTAATTTGTGACACTTGTTAATGCTGGTTCTACAAATAATTCTGTAGAAAAATTTGTAGTATGAACACTATTGCCGCGAGATCGAGCGGAGTCACCGCCTGGCGGCCACTGGCTGAAGCGCGCCTAGTGTGGATTGCTCCATGCGTCGTCTGCTAGCCGCGTTGTGTTTGCATGTGCGCGTACGTCATGCAGGGCCTCAAAAGCGGTTTGTTCCGCTGCGTTGGTGCAACTTTAACCGCTCGTACGTATGCCTAACACGATGTAAAGAAGCATTTGGCCTTGATCGGCTGTATATGTACTGTAATAAGATCAGTGAGTGAACTTGTCGAGAGTGCTGCGTGTGGTCGTCGTACCGTCCGTTCACGAGAGTCATATCAGTGTAGGTGCCGCTCTGTGGTTCAAGCGCATTGCAAAGTGCACTTGGCGTTGTCCTAAAGATGAGAAGTATTAAATCTCATGTGAATATAGCCTTTTAACGGCTCGGTGGTTAAAAAAAAGGCTCTCATGCACTTGCGCGTTGTGGTTATAAACGACTTCGGGACTGTCGCTTATAGGTTACGCGACGAGCTTTAGTTGTGTACGGTCCTGGCCCCACCGCAGAGAAATATTTCTGTCAAGTCACGTCTGACACTTCGGTACTTAAATTGTCCCCTAAACAGAACAGAAAATGGAATGACACGGAAATCGCATAACTGAGTTGTCTTGCGCAGTCATAACTTGTGGCGAAAAGATATACAAAGACACCAGTGTACTTGCGAAGTAGCTTATGCCTGTCAAATTTGCGCTTTGGCAAGTTCAGTGTCGGAAGTGCGTCAGGCCTCAATCTCTTCCGCGAAAACCCTTAAAAAAAGAGAGCGAGCGAGAAAAATACATTCATCAAGATCAGTAGTGGCGATAAATTCGCTCGCGCATTTTCATCGCTAACGTGGCGAGTGAGGGCTCACAAAACGATACTCTTTACTATGCACCAGATCATGCATACACACTTGCCGCGTTTCGGTGCACGTACTTGCCCTGCGGAACACCGAGAACTGTTCTCGCGGCCGTGTAAACACAATGGAACATGCGCGAACTACAAAAGGGATCGGGGACTCTCGTTTAAACAGACTCATAGCCAAGCGCGAACAAACTTTGCATTCACAGCGCAGACGGTACACCAATGACAAAGAATAAATTCCATGAATTAATTTTCTTCTTTCTCGATTGATTCTCGCTTAAGTTTCCTGCGGAAGTATAGGAAAATCAAAGCACAGGGAAGCTTCCCCGAGCGTTCGCTTACTGCGACCGTCTTCACGCTCGTAGTGCACAGCAGCAACAAGCATATAAATGCACACATTAGCGAAGTTATCGCTGACTACTCACCATTCTCTCTCGTCTGCGAATGCGAATGCACCGTCGTCGAAATGCTTGCTGCACACCATCGCGTATGTGCAGTATGTGCGGCATTGTGGCACCGAACAGAACCTCACCATCGATAACGAAGAGTTTTCTGCGGGTATACGGAACACAAAATCACGATGTGAAAACAGAAGCCCCGTGTACTTCTACACACACCACACGAAACCAGTATCCACACTAGCGGGGTGACGGTGCTGCCACCTATAGGTCGATCTCGCCGCGCACTATAGCTAAACTTTGTTCACAAGTGTTGTTTGCCATTGGCTGGTCATCTTCGCTTATAATAATATGCCCGGAATTCAGCTCAGTTGCCCTTTTCGATTGCGAAAATTTGGTCCTTATTTGAACCAAATAGTTATAATAGCTACGACGGCCGGTCACTTGGAAAGAGCACACGCGAACTAAAAGCTTTGGGGTCTGGCCCTGCAGTTTTCGAACAGCGGCAACCACATGACGCGTGGCCGTTAAAAAATACCGTTTCCGAAAACCATTTAATATTTATATCGTGAGTTTAAACCTCAGTGCGTTATAATTATGACTACGCCTATAGCAGGAGGAATTTTGTGGAGTTATCCCGCGGACTGCCTTTGCACGGACGCAACAAAAATGACTTCATCTGACATGACGGCATCTGGCATACCTAAGCCTGCCCGCTTCCAGTCAAACGGGTATTATCCGTGTCTTTGTTTGCCTCATTCATGCATGTGAGCGTTGTGTTGTAGAATTTCGATACACTTCATAAAGCTTTCCTTTTTTGCCGCCCCACACTGGCTGCAGAACGGCCGAAACACGCCTCTGGGTTGCAGATGGTGCCATTGTAGGGACATGGACGTCTGTTAAGCCATCGACACGCACTTGCCATTGCTTTAGATTGGCGTTCTTCAGGAAGCATACGGCAGCATATATCATCCCCCCTCGCTCGCGCACCAATACTCAAAAATGCAAGAGAGAGAGAGAGAGAGAGAGAGAGAGTGAAAATGAAATTCTTGAACTTAGACTTAGGTATACGTTGAATAACCACATGACATTCAATATAATTCGAAGACTCACACTGGGATGTTACAGATCACGAAATAGCATTAGCCAGCGCTCAGCACTCTCGCACCGTCGCACCAGCGCTCAGGTAAAGTAGAGTGGCGTATATACTGTAGAAAAAACTACTAATCTTCCCAGATTTTGGCTGGCAGAGCCTCTTACTATTAAACTTGCAAATTTTCAGTACCTCTGTTTCCTCAGCAAACAGCAGTTGCGAGCAATATAAATAGACTGGTGTTGTCCACTCGTTACATTATACAAACAACAAGCTAAGCGCCAACAGTTACTCTTGTTGCGTGTTGCGTGTTGCATGTTGTGTACTTCGATTTAGGTGCACGTTAAGGAACCCCAGGTGGTCGAAATTTCCGGAGCCCTCCACTACGGCGTCTCTCATAATCATATCGTCGTTTTGGGACATTAAACCCCAGATATTAATAATATTAATATTACCTTGTGCGCTCTTTTCACCATGAGACGCCAGTTTTGTTTGCCAACTAATATAGGCTTACTTGTAAAATAATCAAAAGTGTTCCTAAACAGATAAGATCCTGTAAGCTAGCCGGATAAGAAATTCACGTTCAAATGCCCATACAAGGCACATGGCGAAGCGTCTATGGTTTTCCGGTTTTGATTTCCTTTCCTTTGCGCTGTTTTCCCTTGTCATGCGTTCCCTGTTATACGCCCAAGAACGAGATGAAGTACCGTGAGGTATGCATCTTGTCTTCATGAAACAAACTATATGAGTCAGCGTCGCGTTTTTATTTTCCCTGTCCTGTATAACCTCCCTGATTTATTCATTTATTTGGCCTCCATGGCCACGTGGCAAAGTGGTGAATGGTAAAACAGAGCAACGCGTAGAAACATAAAGAGTAAGCAAAATATGTGATATTCTCTGCTAATTACAAAATATTCGCTAATGCCTTCAGCAAAAAAAAATTCGGTGATATTAGTAATGCCAAAATGGGAAGATGCTATTAAAGCTCCGGACTCGAAGCACAACTATGGGCAGTCAAACGCGCCCGCGACGCAGCAGAGAGACTTGGTCTTTCTGTTCCGACGTGGGAGCGGCCCGCAACGTGCTAGGGCGCGTTCCGAGGGACCGAAATAAAGTTTATTCATCCATCTGCGAATGTGGTTCGGTTCCTGCAACGGCATAGCGAAGAAAAACGCTGACTGAAGGATTTAGTATAGTGCGTGATTCAATTCTTCTTTCACGCCAGTGATTCAGGCGTCACACATAATAAATTCGCAATAAATTCGTTGCCGAGCCGAACAATTTTAGCAGGCTTCAGAGATTATTTCGGCTTCAAAATCATTTACTGTGGCTCTCAAAGAGAACGGAGCTATTTTTTTAAAAGAATCTTTCACCTTGGACAAGATCTTAGAGCCATGTTTTTGCATATTAAAGCTTCGCAAGACCACAAAAGCACTGCTGCGATTCCAGAAGGCAACCGGACTGAGTGGACACGCACCTGTGACAAAGCGATCAGAGCGAGAGAAGCGATCAGAGAGAGAGGACAGGGAAGCAAAAAAGTAATGGATGATGATGGTAAGTTAGGAAGGTTAGATTAATATTGTCTCGTCACGTTGGGGCAACTCTAAAGACGTGCATCCAGTCGAGTGGCCTATAAGAATGCTACGACCGCTCCACCACATTTGCGCTGCTGATGTCAGGCCAAGGACCTAACACAACCTCATCGGCTAATGGTCTGCTATGAAATCATGCGATCGAGGAAATCAGTTTTTGACGATCCCGTGCGTACGCTGGACAGGCGCAAAATATATGTTTAAGTGTTTCTGGTAAGTGAGAGTGAGCACAATTGGGATACATGTGTCACTACATGCAGCCGATCATGTGGGCATAACGTCCTGCGAAGGCCACACCAAGACGAATCCGGTGGATTATACATGTGATGTTTCGCTTTTGAGTTTGTGAGGCATGCGGAACCTCATTTCCGGGTCCCATTTATGCAGTCGCCGGTGCTGTCGTTCTAGTTTGTTCCAGTGCTCTAACGTGCCGTTGCGCATTACGCGCCGAAGCAAGGCGTTAGGATCTGATCGTGAAAACGCAATGCGCACTTCCGGGGCATCATTTAGAGCTATTTTAGCTTCAGCGTCAGCCTCTTAATTCCCCATTACGCCACAGTGAGCAGGCATCCACTGGAATGTGACATGATTGCCATTTTTCGTAGCAACGTCGGGAACCTCTGCAATTTCTATAGATAAAGCATAATACGGGCATTGTATCATGGCGCAATCGATGGTTTGAATAGCAGGTTTGGCATCGCAGAATATCGTCCGTCTACGAGCGGGCTCTGGGGAAAGGAATCGTATTGCCTCCCGGATAGCAACAAGTTCTGCAACAGTTGATGTGATCTTGCCGTCTACTTTGAACCGTCGAGCAATCACCATTTGTGGGATGACAAAGGCTGCAGAGGAGGTATACAGTGTGGCAGATCCATCAGTGTACACATGCACAGTACCGCCGTACATTGTATAAATGTGATGTAGGGTCAGTTGTTTGAGGCCAATTGATGAAACGAGGGGCTTCTTCGTAATCCTAGGAATCGTAAGACTAACAGGCGGTTTAGGCAGGACCCACGGAGGTGTCCCAGGAACACATGGGGGAGAGAATCTTGATGGTATAACGTTTACGTACCTCGATATTGCTAGTGAATAATTGTATTGACTGTAGAAACAGCGCTAAAAGACGGGACGAACGAGGAAAGGACACAAACAACGGCGCTGACTAACAACCAAATGTGTTTTATTCTTCCAGTCTGCATTTATATACTCGGCCACAATCTCAACAAAGCAAAAGGCAAAGAAACATAGAAAAAAAGATTATTAGCCTGCGCAGAGGCCAAAAAATCCTCAAACAGACAGAAACGTTAACTCCTTCGTTAACACCTTTTGCTTTGTTGAGATTGTGGCCGAGTATATAAATGCAGACTGGAAGAATAAAACACATTTGGTTGTTAGTCAGCGCCGTTGTTTGTGTCCTTTCCTCGTTCGTCCCGTCTTTTAGCGCTGTTTCTACAGTTAATCATGAACCAACCAGCCCAAATGCGTACCTTATTGCAGAATAATTGTAGTCTGGGTGGGTGGCAGGGAGTGCTGTTAGAAGATGCCGCCTCTGTCGGGTCAACAGGCGAAGATGAACTAGAAGAGGCTCGCAGAGCATATATATACATCGATGGGACAAGCTCGAGCTTCGGCGATATCCACTGGTTGATGTGCAGCGCGGTAGGCCCATGCATGTGCTCAGTCCTTGAGCTTGGATGCTTTCGAGCGTGCTCACACAACACCAACATGCTGTATCGTAGATATACGAATAAAGATTGATATACAGTTGTAGAAGAAATGCCTCCGACGGGTCCCATCTTGTTCCTGTCATAACCCCTAGACCATGGACAAAACTCTTCAGCCTTGACTTCAGTGCAGTGACTCGTTTTGACCACGATGGTTCCCGGTCGATTACACCAAGGAATTTGTGGTGTGCTACAGCAGGAATCTCAGTTCCATTAACGATTATCGGGTACATTGTCATTTGTTTGCGCGTGAATGCAAGCACTGCGCATTTTTTCAATTCAAATTGTGAGCCCCTGACGTCGTTGGTACATTGCTGTGATGGTCACTGCACGTTGTAGTCGAGCACGTAATTGAGGACGGGTAGCTCCAGACGCCCATGTGCATATGTCGTCCGCATATGCGCTAACCTTCACCGCGTCAGGAAGTTGAGCAGTAAGTCCAATCAACGTGATGTTGAAAAGGGTAAAAGTGTCAGACCGAGAACACCCCTTTGGGATCTGCATCGCTCGTCGACACATCACGGTACGGCCACTGAGGGGACTCGCGATCCATGCATACAGTCGGCCACCGATGTTTATAGCACACCAAGGATCGCATAAAGCGATCAGAATTTTCATCACGTCGGCTTCGTTTTCACCCTTTCCACAGTACATAATAGCGAGCAGGGCTCCCTCCCAGGTTAACCTATACCTGTCTTTCACTTATCCCTTTCTGAATCTCTCTCACTTCGTGATGAGCACAACGTCGTCTTTATTTGCTACCGCATTGCCTGCAGCGACCTCCGAAATGTTAATACATACAGCCAAACTTCAAGCCCGTGTGTTGCGAGAAACTGCCCAGAAATTATAAGCGAGCGCTAACGCTTAGGAAAAGCGCAGTGGCTGGCGCCGTCCGGCTACCAATATAGCTTCACACTGTCGCACTGGAATAAGTGAAGGTGGCAGGAGAAGTGTTGATTTTCATTGACCACGATGGTTCCCGGTCGATTACACCAAAGAATTTGTGGTGTCTTCGCCACATGGTGATGGGTGAAACTCAGGATGAGAAGTCAGCGAAGTAAGCGCCAGATTAGCTTTAATTACGGATGTGCTTGCGGTATAAGGTGACATCTTGAAGAAGCGCACCGAGTTATACTGAACTAGCTGGAGCGGGAAAAAATAAACAATTCATATTCATGATGACACCTCTGAAAAGGTTTGATTACGTAAACGTAAACTGAATTAATAATATCTGGGGTTTTACGTCTCAAAACCACGATATATGATTATGGGGGACGCCGTAGTGCAGGGCTCCGCAAATTTGGACCATCTGGCGTTCTTTAACATGCACTGACATCGCACAATACACGGGCTTCTATATAGCATTTCACCTCCACCGAAATACGACCGCCGCGGCCGGGATCGAACCGCGACCTTCGGGTCAGCAGTCAAATACCGTAACCGCTACATCACCGCGGCGGACGTAAATGTAAACTGAGACTCCGCTTCAGGTCAAGGACCCGAATCCGCAATGCATTTATTTCGTAAGTATTCCGCGGTGCCCAAGATTTCCGCCGTACGAAGTTAATAAGCTATAGAGCCTCCTGCTACCCATAGTTGTAAGTGATCAACCACCAACGCGGATTGCAGCGAGCGCCAGTCATCGAGACAATAAATTCGTTTGTATAGACAAAATCACCGAGAGCTCATTGTCACGTCGCATACTGTTGTCGCTCTTACAAAGCCAACCGATACAAAGTGAGCGCACGCGGGCATGGCCTTGATTCCGCGCTAGTCGGGAACCGATATAAAGAGAGCGCAAGTGGAAGCGCGGCCGCACTCGGCAACTGGATGACGCATTCCTCGCATTCCTCGAATTTGGTTCAGCGCAGCGCAGCGCGCGCGTCGACAACAGCGGGGGGAGCTCGCAAGTGCACGCAAATTTCGGCAGAGCTGGTGGCGGCGGCGCTGTCTTCAAAAGAATCCCGGGCACCAGAAAGGCGAGCTGGCCAGACAAAAGGGGCGGGGACGGCGCGAGCAATTCTTCGCCAAGGGCAAAGACTCCCCCCGGGCCTGCTTTCAGAGCGGCCCCCTGCTTCCCCCATCCCGCTTTTGTAGCGACGTCTTAGGGTTGGGTCATCCGAGGGACGTTCGCTGCCGCTCCGGCTTAAAGGGATGCGCGACCCAGTGCACAGAGGAGCCCCAAAAAAGGCATTCAGGAAGGACTCGTATTTTGCGCGCGGCCCTGTTCGGACGCCACTATTGTGCGCCCTGCGCCGAGTCCAGGAAAGAACCTGTCGTCCCCACTGACCGTCCACGTATAAGGCCGCCCTGCGTCAGGTTTTTGAGGTCGCTCCGCGAGTAAAGGATTGCCAAACATTGCCGGGCCTCCTCCTGTCACCTGTTCTTATGCAAGGTACACTCGGGGTCGTTGTGCGAGCCACCATTGTACTCGCGGCTTGCTGGTGGGAAATATGCGCTCTTTGTTTTTTTTAAATTTTTTATACCCGTCTATCTCGCTCCTTTCAGCCTTTCTTTCGTCGGTGCCGAGTATTTAAAGAATGCGGACGGTTGTTGAACCCTGGCTCGGAACAAAGATGGTCCGGGTTCCAGAACCTGTATTCACGCGAGGGACCTGATTAGGTAGGGCCGAACGAGCCTTGCCGACTTGCGATGCGCGCACGCGGCCTTATGCATGGGCCCCAGCCGGGAAATGTGCGCGTCCCTCTACGTTGCCCAGAAAACTTCTAGTTTCGGCAAAATTCAGCGAGCCTTCAACTGCCATAAAACAAGCTCTGACGAGGAAGGTGTGGCAGAGGCGTAGCAAAATAGTCCGCCAAATGTGCGCTTAGCGAGTAGAGCAAGAAAGAAAAGGTTATATGCGTCGCTACGCATTGTTGATGCCATCGCCCATCCATAGGGGTTTTTTTTTTTTTTTTTAATATGGAAAATGTGCGCGCGAGCCACCAGCGACTCCTTGAATGCCCGGACCGGAGTGCCCGGTAATAATGCGAAAGTAAAAGGGGCGCCGGCCTGTTTCTGGGAACTTGGAAGACGTTAAAGTGACAAACGCACAAGAGGCGACAATATAGGAGGAAACCATAATGCAGGTAAGAATGCATGCACGTACGTGTTTTCAATGTCCAGCGACCATTTTTCACTTGCTTTTAGGCGCATATTTTTGCCCATTTGAGGATTAAAATGATTTATTCTTCCTCTCTCCAACTCAAACGGTTTTACCCCGGCCTCTCGACGGAACACGTTTTATTTACTAGAGCGTCTTAGAGAAGGCTGAGTAGCTTTAAATTGCGAAAACCAGAAAATACAGGAGGAAGACATAAATATTAAGTGGTGTCTGGGTGGCACCACCCGACAATAAAAAAAAAATAATTTCAGATTAAGGGACGTACTTACACGGCTTCATTTCCGATTGCACACGCAGGCCGCTTTAGTTCTTTAATCTCAAACTCTCTAGCATATCAATGACCCAACTAGTGGCATAAGGAAGTATTGACTCGTTTCGGAAAGTAGGCGACCCATTAGCTGCAGCACATTTGAGAGATAATGAAATGCATCTATAGCATGAGGTAAAATCGCTTAGTTTTGAGGATTGCATAAATCCTCGGAGAAATTTCAAAACAACTTTTCCAATTACGAGGCGTCAGCACACACAACGGAAAAGATGGTCGAAATTTCCGGAGCCCTCCACTACGGTGTGCCTCATAATCATATGGTGGTTCGGGCACGCAAAACCCCAGATATTATTATTATCATCCTGCTAGGGTAACCTTAGGCTACGCCCTTAAGTAAGCATGTGTTATGGCTGAAAATGACCATCATCATCGTCACCATTAAATTACGAGTGATACACCGATCAAAAACTATGTTGTCTATAGGCCGCGCTATAAACGCTATAATTTGGCGCAGCCGTCAAAGAGTTTTCATTAATAATATGCCCAACATCATGATTGGCAGACGCGGCTATCTGAATCGTCAGCGAATATTGCGGCGATAACCGAAATTGTCACGAGGCTTAATCTCGCGGAAGCAGATAGCGATACACGGAGACCGTATACGGCAACAGACGAACACGCAATAGGACATAGTACAATATTTATACAAGATATAGATACTGGTTTGAAAACCCCGCACAGGAAGTCGAAATCAACAGGGTTATTCCGTTCATTTTTCTTATCTCTAGCCACAAAAGATAATCATCGCCATCAATCATCAGCATATTTTATGTCTGCTGCAAGATGAAGGCATTTCCTAATGACCTTCAATTTGCCTGGCCCTGTCAGAACTGATTCCACTTTATGCCTACATATTTCCTAATTTCATCGCGTTTCCCCTCTCTTGTTATCCATTCCGTCGCTTTAACTGGCCATCACTTATCTGTCCTTCGCTATACGTGACCGGTCCACTTTCTTTCTCTTAATGTCAGCCGTCCCTGTTTGTTCTCTAAGCCTCTGTGCTCTCTTCCTATCTCTTAATCTTACACGTATATCATTTTCCATTCGATCTCACGCTGCGTGGCTCTTAACTTATCCTCGAGTTTCCGCCACACATGTTACACTGGCAATACACAGTGGTTGTAGCCTTTCCGCTTTAGGGACAGAGCTTTCATGATGATAGAGAATGTATGCCGTAAGCGATCCAGCCCGTCCTTATTCTTCGGTGAATTTCATTTCATTAGTAGGCTCCCCTGCTGGTAATTGACCTAGATGTACATGTTCTCGTACGCGCTCTATAGGGTCGGGTCGCCAATCGTCTACTCTCGTTCTTTTGCAGAGCCTCATCGACATTGTTGGCGCATGGTCCTGTCGTCTCTTTCTACGTCCGTGTCCTTTTGTGCGCTACAAGTTTCGCCATGTATCGCTACCAACAAGCCCATTCCTATACATCATTTCAACATTATCTTTGTCTTTTGCATATTTCCTTCAACCCTATAGGGTTTAGGTTTTCTCGGTTTAGCTCTTCAATCTTTTTTTATTTTATTTTTTAGTTTGTCGCCACCGTTGCTGAAGAGCATCATGTCTTCTGCAAACTGTAAGTTAATGAGATATTCTCCCTTAATATGTATTCGTATTACTTCCCAATCTAGTCGTTTGAATACTTCTAAGCATGCAGCGAACAACAGTGGAGAGCTTGCATCTCCCTGCCGGACCCCTTTCGCCACAAAAGATATTCTGTATCTATTACATTTTCTAAAAAAAAGCCACGCAGAATCTCTTTTGAGAGTTGCCTAAGTGGTGCGTAAGCACAGTCTTATTGTCAGTGGCGGCCTTCTCCAGAACGCTGTTTTCGGGCGGCATCGGCACGGCGTCTTTCATTTTCTTTCTGTCGTTTGTCAGCGTTTGGAACGGCCCTATGGCAGGCGCAACCCCTACTACCCAAACGCGTGTTTGACATTAAATTTTCGCTAAGTCGAAATTTTTCTGATGTGTACAATTCTCCATGTCGGCTTTACATCTTGCACTACATGCCGAGGGCTCTAATTCTTATACAACGAAATTCAACGAAGCCTTCAAAGAAAGTGATCTTTTTCTTTTCTTCTTTTTTACATTTGTTTTGTAGCGCCGGCCGAACGCATTCATATGTTTCAGATATATTCAAATGCTGCAAGCATGGGTGTGTAGCCCAGTGATTAAGACACTCGCCTTCAGAGCGTGGAGGCACGTGCAGGTTCAAACCCAGCCCTGGCAATAAAATTTACCTTGTTTTATTCATTTATTTCTTTATGGCGATGATCGTCTTACTTGACAGAGGGACTGACGGCCAATTTTCTCGTTGAGTCGGCATAAAAATGCTTACGCATTAAAAAAAAATTCGGTAAACAGTAAACACATTTCCCACTGTTGAAACCTTACATCACTAACAACCTTCGAAGCGGGCAGTGGACAACTTACCTGATCTGAGGGCACCCGACGTAAAGTGAACAGCAATTTGCTTTTTTTTTTTTTCGGTCGCGACTTCGAGGTAAACGACATGCGGAGCAAAAAGAGCTAAGCTTCTAGCACTTCTCTGTGCCACACATTTTTCGCCGGCTTCCAGTCTGCGATTGCTATTTAAAATCAACTTGACGGACATATACACTAAAAACATGGATAGTTTTTTTTTTTTTAGCGCTTTCAAGTATAGATGTATAAACGGGGTGGGCGTCGTCATCGCTCGAGAAGCCTTGCGGAGGGCGCATGTGAAACGGGCGCATATGCACGTCCATAATACGAACTGAAGAATCCAAGTATTGTCATGTGCGACAGCGACTCGTTCTGAGAAAGCCACAGGACCCTCGAATCAACCAATTACCATATTTGTGAGGCCCAATAAAGCAGTTCTGTTCAATTGCTCCCTTCCCATGGAGGGAACGTGGAATGGAGACGCGGCACCTATTCGCCGTCTACGCCGGCTAGAATTACGCCGAGATGGCGATGCCGCAGCAAACCTCGTAAACTAGCCCGACTACGCACAGAGTTCAGCTCGCGCAGTACAGAACGGTAGTCGGAGCGATGCTTCCGATAAGACACTCCCGCCGCGGGACGACCCCGGAGCAATACTGCGCTCCCGACGCCGCGCGTCCAATGTCAAAGCGGACGCGGCGGGCTTTATTGTCAGGTTGAAGACTCCGCGCATGACTTGTCGCGCGAAAAAATGCGCGCGAACACAATGGCGCGTCGGGCGCCCCCAGAAATCGCGTTCCAGTAACGGCGCGCGACGCTATCGGGCGCTCCCATTTGGCCATGTGCGAGAAGTTGACGTTTTGGGCGGTCCTGCAGCGAGGCCAACGAACAGGCGAGGCAGAGGGGAAATGATTCACTGCCGTGTTCCTTCTTCTAATGCTTCTTTCATTTCATATCCAAAGCCACCTCTCTTGATCTGATAAGGGCGCTATGTATGGCGACGCCGCGGTGCACGTCTGGAACGCGAAGTGCGCGAAGGATCGGCGCCGCTGTCAAACAGGCCCGCAAGACCTGCACGGTTAGCAGCGGTTCGAGCTGCGGCCGGTGGCAATGCACGAAGTGCCCTGAATACAACCGCCCCCAAAGAAATCACCTTCAGATGGAGGGAGGGGGCTTCGCAACGATCGTCTCCGAGGGAGTAAAGCGCTGCAGCCAATGAAAGCAAACACTTTATATCTCCGTTTCATTTTCTTAGAACTTGATGTGAATGTAAATATCTCTAAGGCACTTATGCGTGAAATTGTGGGTAAAAGGTCTCGTTAAATGATCGTAGATACAGAAACATGAAAGCAAGCCCAATGTTCCTCTTTTTACTCGCAAAGTTATCTTGGAACAATGTTCCAATAACTACTGACTCAACATCCTGCCGAGGTAGAATCTATATAAAGAAAATTCGGCAGATCCCACGTACCGTGGGAATCGATGTTATGCGAAGCATGCGCGAGATGGTGACTGTGGCGTAATTTTTCATATTGAGCGAAACGTTACGGAATGACGCTAGAGAAATATGGAAGTGGTATACGCACACTCATATGTTGAAGAGTCGCATATGTATTATAGTATAACCAGTTGTTTACAGTTGCGTAACGATGGCAAGAGCGACATGGGTGTTACCAACACCAGACGCGGTAAGCTGATATGTAGTGCTTATATTCTTCAATGCCGGCTAGCGCGAATCCGAACAGGACAAAGAAGAAACATAGATGCACAGCACAGGCGTTAGTCGCAACTAAGCTTCATTCAGGAAAGCTTCCCGAGATAAATACAATGGCCGAGTGGCACGCGCAGGCGCACAGCTCGTAGGTTACAGTCACAGTCACAGTTGTTATGCTTATATTTTTCCTTTATGGGATGGAGAACGCACGCACATTTCACGAACCCGTGTATATGTGTAGAAGGGGTTCTTCACAGTTCTTGAACAAGGTCATCATCACCGTGATTAGTCAGCACCAGCAGCTGGACGGGACTTGTTCATCGGATCCGTTCGTGATAGCGGCTATGAGGAGTCTAAGTGTAGTGAAGTGCGAGGTATAGCGCAGCTGGTGGAAATCCTGGATGCCTCTTACGATGAAATGATCTATGATGCCTCCTGTCATGAACGTGGCAGCGAGGTCTTCTGATGCCCTCTTCACATTCAATCCGTGTTTCACGCAGTATAAGGACCAAGCGTTGTTGGGTCTTGATAAATCAATGTTGAAGTCACCAGTAATGATGAGAGGCCTGGTACCCTCAGCATATTTATTGTAGGAAGCATTGACGCGGTTTTTGCGTAATCCACGTGGTGCACGTTGCGGGCCACGTGGACGAGTGGGTGGTAGTTGAGCGTCTTCCAGGGGTGTTCTGTCTTCAGTTTCCTCACTTTTCTTGCGTGCGCCGCGGTGGTGTAGCGGTTAAGGCGCTCGGCTGCTGACCCGAAGGTCTCGGGTTCGATCCCGGCCGCGGCGGTCGCAATTCGATGGAGGCAAAATGCTGAATGCCCGTGTTGTGTGCTATCTCGGTACACCTTAAAGAATACCCGATGGTCAAAATTTGCGGAGCCCTTCGCTACGGCGTCTGTCATATCATATCGTCGCTTTCGGACATAAAACCCCAACAATTATTATTATTATCACTTTCCTTGCGTGCCAATGTGTGTGTTCGCCGTTACTTCGTTGATTGAGACTCTGTATCACCTGTGGCACATACTCGCATAATATTAACTCTGGTTTACGGGTATGTGCCACACGTGACTGAGAGAAATGGTTTCATGACGTACGCGACAGGTATTTTGCGTTATTCATGTCACGACCAGTGAATCGTGTTTGTCATACACTGATCCCCTGCAATGCCAATTTTGGTATATTACAAGCTATGGAGACGACCAGGAGAGCGCCCAGACGTAGGCGGCTAGATAGATAGATACGTAGATAGAAACGGCCAAAGTGCCTGAAGTTCGCTAAGAAATGCTTCGCATTTAATAGCTTTGGACAATAGTTCGGTAGATGCTATAGTTTTACAGCGAAAGCTGTTATGAGATCACAACGGCAGTGGGGTTGTTGTCCGCCGCCGCCGTCGCCACCGCCGGTGTCCGTAGAAAAACTTTAATGCGAAAAAAATATCCACGATCGGATGAGATTTGAACCCGGGCCCTCTGCGTGACAGTCCAGTATTCTACCACAGAGCCACGCTGGCGCTTTTTTTTACATGGTATGTATTACACTTAGTATTAGAACGCATAATAAGAGCACAAAATAAAGAAAACAAAAGTACAATCTTATAGCGACAATAAGCGCTCAAGCGTTACTTGAAACTCGGCCTTTGCAAAAAGAGCTTATAAGGACATCATGTCGGGCACGGAATCGCGTTAGCATGTGTAATATAGTGTGGCAGAAGAGTAAAATAACAACCAGGCGTCACACAATGCGAATTGCGCAACGAGTGTGTGGTTTAAGGCTTGCCACCCACTATAAAGTGCTCAACCATAATTCTTCATCGTCACCAGCCACATGCAGCATCAACAAAGTGCACATAATGCCTTACAGATGTGTAGCGGGCATCTCGATTATCCGCAGAAAGACGAAAAATGGCACAGTGGGTGCTTTCCTACTTCACAAAAGTTATGATTTGTGGCGTAGTGGATACCTTGCATGTGCACTATTAGTTTCCCTAGCCACCGTAGTTTCCCCAAGGGAGTTTCAATACAAATATCTGGGGTTTAACGTCCCAAAACCATAATATGATTATGAGAGACGCCAGGGGCGTAGCCAAGGGGGGGTTGGGGGGTTTCAACCCCCCCCCCCCCCGAATTTTTTCAATTTTGCATGTGTATATATACAGGCACACATACAAACGCACGCACGAACATACATAATGTATGGTTGAACCCCCCCCCCCCCCGAAAAAAATTTCTGGCTACGCCTCTGAGAGACGCCGTAGTGGAGGGCTCCGGAAAGTTCTACCACGGGTTCTTTAACGTGCACCTAAATCTAAGTAGACGGGCCTCAAACATTTTCGCCTCCATCGAAAATGCAGCCGCCGCTGCCGGGATTCGATCCCGCGACCATCGGGTCAGCAGTCGAGCGCCATAACCACTAGACCACCGTGGCGGGGCCCAAGAGAGTTTCATGCGCGCGATCGAAAGGCCGCTCTTCCTGCTTTAGCTGTGACTGTGCTACGCGCTCCGCGCAGGCCTGGTGTGTTTTTTTAGCACGCTGTTCATAATTTTGCTTCACTTTCTGAAAGAAATGTGGCTGCTCCTTTACTCTTTATAAAGGGAAAATAAAGATTGAATTGATTGATTGGAAGGCTTTCTCTTGTATTGATCAGGCAGAGTGAAATATTTTTCCACATGCTACAGCTTGCAGAAGAGGAGTGCAGCACCTTTCACCATGTGCGTGCATGGGTAGCCACATATTTATTTCTCTGATTCGATTCCACCATCTGGCCCCTTAGCGATCTCCATCTTGTATGGTTATTTCACGTGGTCCAGGCAGGCGCAACTGTGAACACGTCTATATATTCTCAAATTATTATTTTAAAAATCGCCCCTTGAATTGAAAAGAGGCTGCTGTATTTGGTACGCCGATGCACCCTTATGGGCAATGCATTGGCATATGCCACATAATTTTCACTTACGAATGGCTCGCAGCCTTGAAATTAGGGCTATTCGCCGCGGCGCAGTCCCTCGCATATCTGTGCCCCTACAATGTATATAAGAAGTTATGGCGTCGTACTTCGACAGATATTGGTCGAAAGACTCGCACTCCCACTTTCCTGTCCACGCACAACTACACAGCGAGCACTTACATCCATTGTCAATATATAATAATAATAATAATTTTATTTCTGCCTCAAGAAATACATGGACAGGGGAGCTGCAGAAAAAGCTGTAATAGACAGCTTGACAGAGCCACAGCCCCTAAATACGAGGCAACAGCGAAGGCAGTTGAAAAGGCAGTTGAAAGCAAAAACCGTCGCATACACAAAGCTTCATGTTACCAAAAAAAAAAAAAACAGGAAAAACAAAAAACAACAAAAACACTGCATATCAAAGCAGACAAGAAAATGAGCAGACAGAGTGTTATCTACACTTTCTACACACAGCATCAATTGCTTCCTCAAAGTAATAATAATATTAATTGTAATAACAATAATAACACATTCCGAAGATCATCATGTATCAAATAAGAGCACAAATAAAAATACAGATACAGAGGAAGGAGAGATACCGTATTTGAATTTTACGAAACATAGAATATATGTGGGGGTACATCCTTATACATAGAACGAAGTTTTTTATGGGTACAGGTAAACAGGTCAATGTTTGCAGATGTGTACGCGTTTAGAAGGGAGGGAAGTGTATGTTGGAGGCGCTCTGTCCCGGTATTTATACGTGCTGTTGGCACTAACCAGCTTTCGGGTTGCCTAAAAGGGTAACTCGTTTTCTTTTCT
The DNA here is from genome assembly GCF_013339695.2 of Rhipicephalus sanguineus. Lineage (NCBI taxonomy): Eukaryota > Metazoa > Arthropoda > Arachnida > Ixodida > Ixodidae > Rhipicephalus > Rhipicephalus sanguineus. The sequence goes on from NC_051176.1 coordinate 258,726,939, forward strand.
TCCAAATTGGCGAGATGTCGGATGTAATTTATATTACGTTTTGTTTCAACTTTAAAACGAATGCTTAGCCTGTATTGGTATAAATGGAAGATTTTGATTATGCCAGTCTCAAGAAATAGCTCTCTGCTGGGTGTCCCATAGTTCGCATTAAAGATATGACGAAGAAACTTCTTTTGCAAAATGTATATTTTCTGGAGACAGGACGATGATGCAGTGCCCCACACTAGCTGACAGTAATTAATGTAAGAATAAAATAAAGAGTTATAAAGGAGCAGTTTAATAGACTTAGGAAGAATGTATCTGATGGAACCGATTGCGCCAGTTATTCTGGCTAATTGTTTAATAACATGGTTCACATGGGCTGCCCATGGCATATATCATGAAAATATAACACCGAGACACTTGAACTGATCAACTATTTCTATTTCTTTGGAGTTATATATAATGCTATCATGCGAAGGAACCACTTTATTTCTCGGCCTGAAGATTACCACTTTTGTCTTTTTTTCATTAACACGCGTATGATTATATTTTGACCATTTTTCTAGCGTGGTCATAGTTGTATTGCATGATTGTATTAGCTCATGAATGTTACTTCCTGAGAAAAAAATGCTCGTATCATCTGCATATATTATAAATCTTGCGCCTGGGTTGATGTTTACGATGTCGTTTAGGTAAATATTGAAAAGTAGTGGCCCTAATATGCTTCCTTGTGGGACACCAGAAAAAATTGGTTTTACTTCTGAGTGCATGTTATGTATATTGACCATTTGTTTCCTATTAGATAAATACGATTTTATTAGTTCTGCAGCTTGCCCTCGAATTCCGTAGTACCATAGCTTCTTTAGAATTAATTCATGATTTACAAGGTCAAACGCCTTGGAGAAGTCAATGAATATTCCTATTACAAAAGCTCTTTCTCAAATTGGGAGAGTATATATTCTTTTTGTTCTAAAAGCGCTAGTTTTGTCGATTTGTTTTTCCGGAATCCATATTGACACGGCGTGAGCAAGTTGTATTTGTCTATAAATTTGGTGAACTTACAGTGGATAATTTTTTCTAGCGCTTTGGATAAGACAGGGAGTACGGACACAGGTCTTTAATTGCCCATATCATTTTTATCACCTTTTTTAAATAGAACAGTTACTTTTGCAACCTGCATCCTTTCTGGAAATACTGATGTAGCTAAACAAAGGTTAAAAATATGTGTGATGGTTGGCGCTATAATATCTGCAACATATTTTACAGGTTTTATCTGAATGTCATCAACATCTCGACATCTGCTATTTTTTAGGCTCAGCATAGTGGATAGAACTTCATCTGTTGCTACAGGATTTAAAAATATTGTGTTGTTATTGTTGAAGTTTATGTTGTCATATGTTTCCGGCAAAGATCCGTCCATTTTAAGTGCTGTGAAAAAGTCATTAAATGCGTTTGCCAGGTCAGTCCCCGTTAGTTCTTTGCCATCAATATTTAAAGCACGCACGTGGCTTTGTGACTGTTTACGTTGCAACAATGTGTTCAAACGAGTCCAAACCACATCATGACGGCCATTCTTAGCATCTAAATATGTGGAGTAATATTCCGTTCGTGCTAATCGCAGTTTCTTATTTAATCTATTCCGAAACTTTTTAAATAAACACAAGTCGTCAGCCGCGCGTGTAATTAGAAACTTCCTGTATAACTTATTTTTATAATTATTTCCTTACGAAGCTCAGGTGTAATCCATGGTTTGCGAGTTTTTCGAGATGGCTTACATGTTATAAAGGGAAAATGGGAGTGATATACCTGTTTGAAAATATCGACAAACTTATTATACGCTTCATTGGCATTTGTAAGCAAGAGAATGTGGTTGAAGTCAACTCTTTTAAGAGCGTTCCGAAAAGCACCAAGGGTGCAATCTGTTATCCGCTGGTACCTAATAACTTCTGGCTGTTTTAGTTTTTGCACCGGAGCATCCATGCAGAAGAACACTGGTGGATGGTCACTAATGGGGCATGATAATGCCCCTGTCCTGATTTTAGGATGAGGGAAATTAGTAATGAATAAGTCCAAGGTTGAGTGACTTTCAGCTGTTACTCTGGTGGGCACTTCAAGTACATTCGCAAAGCCGTTTGAAGCCAAAACCGTATCAAAATCTCATCTCTACTACAATGATTGTTTATACTCATATCAATATTAAAATCACCTCCAGCAATAAGCGTGTAGCCTCCGTTAGCTACGAAACACAAAAAGTGGTCATAAAATTTTAAAAACGTAGCTGCATTTCCGCTTGGTGGGCGGTAACAAACAGAGTAAATAAATGTACCCACACACACTGATATTATTTCGTAGTCCAGTGTAACTGCAGTGAATGACCTCAGCAGTTCACCATTTTCATTCGCACCCAGCAGTAGTGCCACTCCTCCACCACGACCAACAGGCCTGTTAAGATAGTAAGTTTTATAATTGCTCATATTGAAAACATTGTGTTCATTTGTGCTCCATGTTTCGGTCAACATAATCGCAGTGAATTTAAATTGAAATTCACAGAAAAACTCATCTAGTAATCCTGCTTTATTCTTTACTGATCGTGCATTAATATGCACCGCTTTAATGGATGCGGATGGAAAAGAAGAAGCAATGCTGTTCAGGTCAGTGGGAAGGTAATACATGTGTTGTATCATTATTATTTCTTTATTTTTTTGCGCACTGAAGTTGCGCAATACTTATTTAAGCAGATCTAGATCGTTTATTCCCCTGACATGAATGACAGCCCTTCCTTCGTCTTTGCGGGCGAGGATTTTCCCATTCTTGTGCCAGACAAAGCGATAGCCACTATCTTTCGCTCTTTCTTTCGCAGCCCGAAGCAGCTCTCTGTTATGGCGAGTCATGTTTTCCTGAATGTGGATGCGTGGTTCATTATCTTTGATTTTGTTCTTAGCTTTGAATGAATCACATAATCAGACCAAATGAATGAATGAATGAATGAATCACATAATCAGACCAAATGTTACAACTTGCAGCGCTGGAGATGAGTCCTTCCGCAACCTTCGGCAAAAGTTGGCAATGGGACTGAGCTTTAAGGACCGTAACATTGGTGTAGCCAGGGGCGGGTGTGTGTGTGTGTGTGTGGGGGGGGGGGGGGGGTTGAAAAGAAGCGGTTGTCCGGACTCTGTAATTGCACCTATTGCGGAAAAAATGCTACGGGATATGTCGGGAAGAAATAAGAATGTAGAATCTGAAAAGAGAAAGAATCGACTGCTGGTGATCCATTATGTACACATACGGTCATCATCAGCCTGTCTACGCCCATTGCAGGGCAAAGGCCTCTCCCATGTTCCGCCAATCAACCCGGTCCTGTGCTTTCTGCTGCCACACACACTAAAAAAATATCACACACTAAAAAAAGATAGCGAACAGAGATGATGTTCCTGTAGTATCTTCAGCGCCCCAAAAGCTGAATGAAGTCTTTGTAACAAAATTAACAATGTAAATGAAACCCGAAAATGCAGGAGACTTAAAATAAAACATACGCAGAGGTTTGTCGAGTGTGACGTCGAAGTAGTGTACAGTATTCCACTAACTTGCGGAAAGCAACATATATATATATATATATATATATATATATATATATATATATATATATATATGTTTCCTCGATTCCGGGCCGCAGCGACCGCGTTTACGATTAGGCGGGGGAGGAGGGTGGGGATAAAGGCAAACGCAAACGTGTACGATTTGGGGCAGGCTAAATAACGTCAAATGGTCGAAGTTAACCCAGAGCCCTCCGGATTAATTTAATTGTTGAGATGTTCCTTCACAGAAAAAATTGCCTTTCCAGGTCGTATAATATTTTGCCTGTTTCTGTGGGCGCTTAGAACGATTCGCTTGGTAACGATTTTTTTTTTTCGTGAAATGGCGTAGGAACATTTCATTGTGTTACTTACTACTACTACTACTACTACTACCACTACCGTGAAGTCTTTTAGTAAGGGAAAGAGCACAGTTTGTTGGTTTACACAGCAGTGTAGTGGACATAATACACTGCGCAGTGGTTCAAGTCTTCGGCTGGCGTGTGTTCCTGGTGTGAAACACACATGCAACGTCAAACTACCGTGCTACCACATTTGGCGTATAAGCGGTGAAACAGCTGCCGACTGCCGCTTGCTCTTCTCGCACACTACTCGAGCACGATATACACCATACGAAAATATAAGAGACGGGAGGGCCGCCAGTCATGTGGTGGGGCCCACTACGCGGAGAGCGGGCGCAGCCAGGTCAGCGGGGGCCAGCAGGTAGTAACGCGCGGCTTCGTGCTCGTATATGTGCGCATCGAATGGGCGGCCAAACGGTGCCGAATGAGCCCGCACGCGCGACTCGAACGATGCCGCCCCTTCGCCGGGGGGGAGGCTGTTGCGCTTCGGCGCGTACTACTATGTAGACCGACCGCAGGCGGCACCTTGTAGACAGGCGGATCCGCGGTCATCGCGGGACGTAGTATACGACCAGTCGCCCGGGCGGTTCACTCTTTGGGTCAAGACGAGCAGCTGCGGCCAGCCTCCCGCCGCGCGCGCGTCCGTTTCGCTCGAGACGCGGGCGAATTTAGCGCGCTCTCGGGGCTCTCCGCCGCCCACTAATCATTGTCACGGCGAGGAGCGCACGCCGGCCGCCGCTTCGGGGAGTGCGGCACGTGCCCGGCGCGGGCATGCGCGCGCATCTGTTTGTCTAATGGCCCCGCGGCGGCCAGGTATATGCACACACGTCGAACGGTGCGCGGACCCCGGGGGCAGCCATTCCCCTCCTGGCCGGCGTAGCGCGCGGGCAGATATTCCTCGTCAGGGGGAAAGAAATACGGCTCCAAATGGCGCTCCTAGTTTAGAAATGTTTAACTCATGCAGCGTGTCACACAAGAGTGCACGCCCGTGGAAATGAAAACCTCTCCGGCGGATGTTCCGTTGCTCTGTAACGGCCGCGCCCGCGTTGTATATACCGCTGTGCGTGGTGTTCACTGCTGAGCACATCTTCGAGCGCACCTTCTCTCGCCAGCAATATACAAGGGAATTCCTGCTAATGATAGTCAAACTGTTAAAAAAAATAGGGCCCGCGCGAGGGCCGTCAGGTTTAACCTGATGGTCCCCTAGTGGGCCTAGCCAGGTGACGTTGAGTTTACTCGCGTGTATTGTGGACCGAATAAAGTTGTTTCACTCACACACCCTATACGAACATAGACCTACGTTTCGGTTATAAGAACTTTTCCGGCGCCTGGATTGTTTTACATGCTAATTAACCAGCTTATTAGAGATTATTGAAACAAGTATTAACTTTGCTAATTTAGGGTCTGGTTTCCGATGAAAAAACTGTCATTGCGCGGTAAAAGAACCTAATCGACCGTTTTCAGTGCGCTATGTCCCTCAGCAATAATTTATCATGCTCTTGATTATATAGCGCGCGAAAAGTGCAACGCGACTGGGCACCCAGGCGCGGCCGGTGACACCAGAGCTGTCCCAAAAGTGATTTGAGGGAGCTAACTCCGTTCATGGACAACTCGACAACCATCTGGAAATGGAAAGCTGACGGTGCTGGATTCCGCTCATAGCGAGCTGCGTGTTGAGCGTGACAATCGTAGCACGTCACAATGACAAGGCGGTTGCTTGGACGGCCGAATACTTCCACAAGACTCGTCTGAATGGTAACGCTGGATTCATGGTTGCCCAACCCAAGATTCGCCACGCCTGTCAACTAATACATGAGGTTATTTTTGCTAAGCTGCGCATATATCTATAGCGTCAGTAGAAAACACTCGTCGTCTGATACGATCACACGATGCCAATTAATCGTCGACATCTTGTCGTCGGTGCTGCAGATGAATATCGGTGGGTCGTGGCAATGAAGCACTCTGACACTGACTGCGGCCGAAGGCTGGAAAGTGCCTTGACTGCTGGCGTCGGCAGGCACTGTTGAGGCTGAAGGCGAGATGCGGCTGCGAACTTGCAGCTCGCAGGGTTACCCTATATTTAACATCGTGGTTTAGCGCTAAAAAAGACAGACACATGTGAGAGACAGGACAGGCGCTACTAACAACTGGTTTATTGCAAGGGTTGCAATGGAATAAATACCACACTGGTGCGCAGACGTGACGAACGCGTAACAAGACGTCACCACTTATCAGGCTACAGGCATGTGGCATCAAAAAGCCTAATCTCATTTCTATACAAGCAGATAGATGTGTCGCTAACACAGTTAGTACTTTTTTCTTTATATGATACGCCTCCCAGAGTTCGCGGGCTGATTTGTTCCAGCTTCTTCCTAGAATCTTAGCTTCTCGAAATATCGGCTCACACATGCATTTTCGGCAGTGGGACGAAAAATGGGCCCCATCTACTTTCTTTAGATTTTGCGCATGCTCCCTTAACCGGTCATTAAGGCATCGGCCTGTTTGCCCTATGTACGACTTGCCGCAAGACAGCGGTATGTCATAGACCACTCCTTGCACGCATTTCACAAAGGGCGAGGCATGCTTCTTTGAGCACCCTTTCTTCTTGCAGCCCACCTTTGTTGTGCGAGGGCACAGCTGTGCAAGTTTGTTAGGCGCCGAAAAAACAAGCGGGACCCCATGCCTATTGGCAACCTTCTTCAGGTTGTGCGAAACCTTGTGCACATACGGCACAACTTCAGGTTTCTTCCCCGGTGCTCCCTCATCCGCTGTTTTTCGCTTGGCGCTGCCCTTCAGTTTTCGGAGTAGGGCCTCAGCCACCGCCACCAAGACCGGTCCAGGGAAACCCGCGGACAATAATCTTTCCAATTGTTTCACAAAGGCCGCTTCTACTACATGTGAACACGACTTTCGCAAGGCCGATTCCAGGCAGGATATAGCGATGCCCCTCTTAACAAGCTTTGAGTGGGCAGAGTCATAGGGTAAGAGTTCCTTTCGTGCCCTAGGGGAATACATCCAACATGTGTGACTCTTACAAAAGCGCAAATTAAGATCTAAAAACTGCAACATGTTACTTTGGGGCAGCTCTCGCGTGAACGATAAGCCCTTTCCATGCTGTTTAAAAAGGTTGGTCACTAGGTCCACTTGGTCTCGGCACGGCACTGTGCTACTGTCGCTTAAAATAACCAAAAAATCGTCCATGTATCTAAAAACTTTTTTAACCTCATGGCTTAGAACCTGCTCAAGGCATTGGTCAATGTTAGCGAGAAAAAAAATTTGTTAGCGAGAGAATTTTTTAACCCTTTTAGACGTTTACCTCAGGAACACTTTTATCTCTTTTAATGAGCAACGATTTTTGCAAGACAAGAGAATTTGCATCGGGTCGTGCGTGGCGCCAATTTTATGCAATATTTTTCTCGCTAACATTGACCAATGCCTTGAGCAGGTTCTAAGCCATGAGGTTAAAAAAGTTTTTAGATACATGGACGATTTTTTGGTTATTTTAAGCGACAGTAGCACAGTGCCGTGCCGAGACCAAGTGGACCTAGTGACCAACCTTTTTAAACAGCATGGAAAGGGCTTATCGTTCACGCGAGAGCTGCCCCAAAGTAACATGTTGCAGTTTTTAGATCTTAATTTGCGCTTTTGTAAGAGTCACACATGTTGGATGTATTCCCCTAGGGCACGAAAGGAACTCTTACCCTATGACTCTGCCCACTCAAAGCTTGTTAAGAGGGGCATCGCTATATCCTGCCTGGAATCGGCCTTGCGAAAGTCGTGTTCACATGTAGTAGAAGCGGCCTTTGTGAAACAATTGGAAAGATTATTGTCCGCGGGTTTCCCTGGACCGGTCTTGGTGGCGGTGGCTGAGGCCCTACTCCGAAAACTGAAGGGCAGCGCCAAGCGAAAAACAGCGGATGAGGGAGCACCGGGGAAGAAACCTGAAGTTGTGCCGTATGTGCACAAGGTTTCGCACAACCTGAAGAAGGTTGCCAATAGGCATGGGGTCCCGCTTGTTTTTTCGGCGCCTAACAAACTTGCACAGCTGTGCCCTCGCACAACAAAGGTGGGCTGCAAGAAGAAAGGGTGCTCAAAGAAGCATGCCTCGCCCTTTGTGAAATGCGTGCAAGGAGTGGTCTATGACATACCGCTGTCTTGCGGCAAGTCGTGCATAGGGCAAACAGGCCGATGTCTTAATGACCGGTTAAGGGAGCATGCGCAAAATCTAAAGAAAGTAGATGGGGCCCATTTTTCGTCCCACTGCCGAAAATGCATGTGTGAGCCGATATTTCGAGAAGCTAAGATTCTAGGAAGAAGCTGGAACAAATCAGCCCGCGAACTCTGGGAGGCGTATCATATAAAGAAAAAAGTACTAACTGTGTTAGCGACACATCTATCTGCTTGTATAGAAATGAGATTAGGCTTTTTGATGCCACATGCCTGTAGCCTGATAAGTGGTGACGTCTTGTTACGCGTTCGTCACGTCTGCGCACCAGTGTGGTATTTATTCCATTGCAATCCTTGCAATAAACCAGTTGTTAGTAGCGCCTGTCCTGTCTCTCACATGTGTCTGTCTTTTTTAGCGCTAAACCACGATGTTAAGTACTCACCAACTCGCCCAACAAGTTCTTATTAAGTTACCCTATATGCTTACACCGGATCGTCTACCAGCTTCCAAAGGTGTCAGCTATATAAACTTGATCCTTCGCTCAAGCTACAGCTACCATCACGAATTGTCCGCTCCGATGCGATGCTGTTATGCCGCCTTTGGTGGGGCGTTGCATTCACAAAGGCGCACTCGTTTCGCATCGGTATGGCCGACATGCCACTCCTGCGGAACCGAACAGACAATCGAACACGTCTTGTGCAGCTGCACTCACTATGACGGCCAGCGATGCCCGCTCCGGACGCTTTTGGGCCAACTGGACTCCAGACCATTTTCTGTAGACAGGATTCTAGGACATTGGACATGTGCTTCAAGAGCGCAGAAGGCAACTAAAGCGCTACTGAAGTACCTGAAATCAACAAATCTGAGCGACCGCCTGTAGACTGGATGTGCTCCCCAAGTGTGCTCGTGATTGTGTCCATCCCTCTTCTCCCCTCTTCCTCTGTCTCTCCCCCTTATCCCTCTCCCCCAGTGCAGGGTAGCAAACCGGGCGTGCGTCTGGTTAACCTCCCTGTCTTTCCTTGCTTTTCTCTCTCTCTTCCACCGGATTGCAAGGTGATTTATCGGCGATTATGCCTGGGTGTCTACATTTGTCGTCGTTTTTATTTGTATTCTTGCTGTTGTCCACGTCGTCGTGGTCGTTGTTATTGAAGTACACATTCATTAACAGCCGTTTTTGTTATACAGTCGAGAGCATGCTGCCTCCGCCTTGACAGGAAAGGAAATTGATTATCTATCTGATGGTTGCACGCAAAATGTGCATGGGTTACTGTGATATACTGATAGTTTGTTCATGTTATCTTTTCTTTATCATTGTCCCTTCTTTCCATCGTTTCGCACTTCGCTAGCATATACTGCGTGATGTTGATGATTAAAGCATTGTTGTAAGTCAGCGCTGTTGTTTGTGGTTCCTTTTTCTCTTGTGCTCCGTCTTTTGCGCTGTTTTCTCTCCGAAAAAATAATCATAGAATTGGAAAAACTAGCCAGAAAGTAGCCAACTTGATCCAAAGAAAGCAAAAGTAGCCAAAAGCAGCTAAGCGCGTTTGGAAACAACTTAAACATTTTAATTTAAATGACTAAATGCAAAAGCCTTTCAGCGGAAATGTAAATAAGTAGACCACACGCCATTCAAAATCAAAATCGTTGATATTAAAGCATAAATTGTTGACTTAAGCAATAATTTCGCGCAGGATGACGAAGTTTCTTGCGCTGTTGCAAAGGTGACACTCTCTTCACGCGTCTTGCATCTTTTCTTAAACGGAAAAGATAACGACAATAAAGATAAAGTACACGGCATGAGTGTGCTCAAAATCGCAGTTGCTGGGATTGAAGCATAAGCTGTAGTCACTTTCGCAAAAACTTATGAAACAATTTAAGTTGTAATCGCTTTCGCAGCAGCCTTATGCATTCGCATATGACGACTCGAAGGTGAAAGACATCTGTTTCTTGTCAGTCGATCTGTTGACCCTCCCTTGCCCCACCCGTCCGAAAGCTTTGTACACTTAACATGCCTGCCTGCACTGCCTCCGTGATCGGCCCACCTTTTACCAAGCCACGATGTCATGTGACTACTTCATCATGTGACGTCACTTACGTGACGTCATGACGAGGTCACAGATTTCGGGGGTATGTGACGTCATGATGACGTCATAATGTGACGTCCTCAATTGATGATTTTTTGCGTCACTCGTGTTGACGCCGCCGAAATTTCGCGTTTGATGATGCATTTAAGTCTTTCGTCTTAATAATTTCTTGTTTGATGAAGAAGTCCGAGCAGTGAATATTCCAGAGTCGCAATTCGTACCTAATACTAAGAAATGAGAAGCAGTTCGTCGGATATCCGATTTCTAATGTCGATGAGTGCAGAGCGTCTAGACGCGGAGCGCTTTCGATTGTCCTGTTCCCTTCGAATTACACGGTTTATAGCCGGGTTCAGCAAGAGGTCTGCAAAACTGAGCTCCATGCAACTATTTTCGCTGAGTCCCAGCCACGTATCCAAAAGCCTTTTGTTTTTGTGCTCGAGACCTGCTTGACAGCAGTGTTGCGGAGTTGCCACTCCGGAATCGGAATGACTCCGGAATCATTCCACATTTTCGCGACCCCGGAATGGCATTGGGACAACGCTTGGAGGAATGGAATGGGAATGGAATTAAGCGCGTTTTGCACGGAATGGAATGGGAATGGAATTAGTTCTTTTTCCGAAAACAGAGAACGTTTTCGTCCTATGCGCTATTTTTCAAACTTCAAACATTAGTAAGTCAGGGCCTCGAATTTAACAATAAAGCAGTATTTTCAAAATGGCTTGGCTGATTACAAGCACCGTACATTTATAAGCAACGCGCCCACCACAATTCTGTCCTTATATGTACTGTGTTGCTCCGAAGTTTTGTCTCTGTTCTTCGCGTAACCGTGGCTCTGTGCCCTTGGTATCCGTCGTGCGGAACTACGGCGGCGGTATACCCCCCCCCCTTACCCAATAAAGTTGTTGCACTCACTCACACGGCGGAGCCTCAAGTACCTGCTGACTCCGCACCCTTCACTTCATTGTTTTTGCTTCTGTCGACGTTGGCGACTCGGATATGCATATTCGAAAAAGCGCTTCTCTAAGTTGTGATGCGTATTGACGCTGGCGCAATGCTTGTGTTCACTGCAAGCTTTCGTATACCGGCTTGCCCGCCGTCTCACCTCATACTCCCCCCACCCTTTTTGCAATACTGTGCCCCTGTCTAGGCGCTCCAGACGCATGGCAAAACTGCTTAGCCTTCTTGAACACTACTTTTGTCAGCATGAAAATGCGCTAAGTCGTCATTTTAGCATTCACACAATTATGCTTAAACAATGTTAATATTACCATTCGTTCAAACTTGCTGACCATGCAAATGCTATAGGTAGCGAGAGAACTGCCCCTATGGGAATTAGTAGGGTGGTTGTACTGCAGGAGATATGTCACCAAGCTACTATCACTTGACCTTGGTAACGTGTTTTGCGTACTTTTAACGCGATAGTGTTAAAGAGCTCGTTACGCAGAAATGCCGCCGTCGGTGTCGGCGTCGCTACGTAGCTTGTGAGCGAAAAATCGTCCGTGACCGAAAAATCGAGAAAGGTGTAAAGAAAATAAACAATAAAAATCTTCGGTCCCACTGAGGATCGAACCCGGGCCGTTTGCGTGACAAGCAGGTGTTCTACCACAAATCTACGATGTTACTTCCGACTGCTTCGGGAAAAAACACTACATAAATGCCATCTAGTGGAAGGAGCCTCCTTAACCCATTTTGTTCCACAGGTGTCACGACGAAAATGAGCCCATTCGGCGATTTGTAGGCGCATTGGCGAGGCCATCAAACTACGTTTTTTGCGCGACGCCATGCTTCGAAAAAAGCCGGGATAGTGCAGCCATCGCCGCTAAAAACACACATGAACTTTCAAACAGTTTTAAAAATGGACAACTATGTCCATCTAGCGGAAAACATATCAAGCCAACGCCTTCTTTTTCCAGTTCTTAATGCATCTGATGACATAAGCTTTATGTTCATTCTTAAACGTTGAGGAATTACAGGAATGGAATTTAGCTGTCCGGCCATTCCCGGAGTGGGAATGGGCTAAGTTTTTTCATTCCGAGAAATTGAAAGGAATGGAATTGCGGCAAGTTCTAATTCCCCGGAATGGAATTGGAATGGAATGGAGGCGCCCATTCCGCAACACTGCTTGACAGACATGTTATAAACGTGCAGTTTTTACATTTATTTTATCATCACAATAAGTGACCCTGTTCAAGTAGAAACTGAGCCATTCATTTAATTAAAGTTCATTCTCTGCGTAATACAAGTGCTCAATTCAATTTTGGGAGCTGGAAGCACGGTTTGGCCGTCATGTTTTGACACCACATACTTGAACGCCAGCGGCTGCGACGTCAGCAGATATTGATAATCTGGCTCAAATCGAGGGAAGAAGAAAGTAGCCAAAAAGTAGCCAAGTAGCCAAGACGTTTTTTCTGCCACCAGTGGCCTCAAAGCCAAATTGGCGCAAAGTAGCTAAGCCTGGTAACCCTGCCCGTAAGCAATCCCTCGAAGAAACTCTGGCGATTCTTCCTGCCACAGTCTCTGCAGTGTGCACCTGGAAGCGGCATTTAGTGCGGATGACAACGAAATTGTGTTTCCTGGGCGGCTCTCACACAATATGAGACTGCTTGCCTCGATGAAGTATTCACAGGGTTCGCGACCCGAAAGTTTAACCGACCTTTGCCGATATAAACGCAAGTGCTTAAAATGCATGCTTCATGAGGCACCGTTATGCCGCCGGTGCCAGAAGACGCAAGCGAGAGGCAGTGCGTGATAGACAAGGGAAGCCTAGATGCGCGACCTTGTCAACCTCTCAGAGAGCCTTAACAACAGCGCACACTCACCGCGGTTGTCGAAAAGAGGCGGCGTATAGAGTCTTAAATTATGCCCAGTCAATGCGCGCGCACGGTTAGCACACAAAGGCTTACACAGCCGAGTGACAAAGGATTCCTGTGGCAGTGAACGCAGCTTCTTTGTGGGCCTTCGTGGTGGGTTGATTTCTTCGAGTCGGATCTCGGCATTCACCGTGGGCGGGAAACCGCGTCCGCGCATGCACGCAGCAGCGGCGAGCGCAAACGAATCCATCTGCGCCCTGTTTCGCACGCACGACTCCTTCGCACGTCATAAAAGACATCCCGCAGCCTCCATGACGTCGTTCGCGGCCGATCCCCGCAACGGGGCAAGGACTGCAAACCGTACCAAATTGGATTTGGGGCCACAAAGCCACTCGCGAGGTTACCCAGCCGGGTGCGGAACACCGCGGGGAACGCTGTTTTACAACCGAACAAAACTCGTAAACTTTAATTTCGCCCAATTGACGCGACAGGAGCGTAAATCTCTCGACGTTCGGCGGGCGGCGTTGTTCGTCGTGGCTGCGCAGGGGGCGTCGCTTCGGGGCGGACAAAAAGGCGCGGCCCGACGTGATCGCGCTCGACGATGACTACGACACGGAAGAGTGTTCGCGCGCGCTCGGATCCCGGACGGGCTGGAGATGAATAGCGGGCACCTTTATGACGTGCTCCCCAAAAGCATTATGCACGTGACCCGCTGCTTGTTGCGGTGTTGCGGAACTCGAAGGCTGCATGGCCTGTGGTACTCAATGCCGCTGCGTCCCTGCAAGCGAGGGGTGCTGCGGACGCAATCAGAGCCACAGGCTCCGGCCCGAGCGACAACGGCTTTCTTCTCGTCGACCTGTCAGCGCTAAATCACATTCCTCGACGCCTCCGTCTTGGCAGGTCGGTAGAGATCGCCTTCATCGGCAGATGTGCGCCCAACCGAGGGAACCTGTGGCGGTCGACGCTTGCATGCGCAGGCATGCCACTTGCCATGCATTCGTGTCGATGCCAGTGACCTCGTAGGACTCTTCTGCGAGTGCCCAACAGCGAATGCACGACAAAAATAGGCGTCGGCACTCATTTCAAACTCGCAGTTAAAATTGCGATAGACAAAGCTGATTAGGAGATATGTGACGTATTTGAGGCGTCGGCACCAGGGCGTCAGTGTATACGATAAAGCATGTAAGTGCGATCAAGAGCCCCACCCCCCCTCCATGACTTAAGAAGTCGCGGAGGAGGGTGGGGTGGCTCTCGCCAACCTTCCCCTTGCTTGGTGATCAGCAATACATGCGCATATTACAATTACATACCCCCATTACACACACATACATAGGCGTGCGCACTGGGGGGGGGGGGGGGGGGGAGGGCGGCCGGTCCCCCTAATCACATAAGAGTGGGTGCAAATCTGCCCCGTACATTGACCCTTCTAGTCACCTAAGAAAGGGGGGGGGGGGGCGCAAAATCTACCCCCATACATTGACTTAGTAGGGTGGGGGGGGGGGGGCGCTACGGGGATCTCTGCGCACGACTATGCACACATACATGCGCACATGGAACCCATGTCGATTGCCTCCCCTGCCCCATCGTGCAAAGTTGCTCCCTCCCCCAGCAAAAAGTGGCATAAGCACTACGTGCCATACTAACGCGCGCCTTTGTCCGGCCGTGACCTTACATATCCACTGAGCACTCAACAGCTATCATTACGGCCATAAAAGCGTTTTCCTTTGTCTGAAGAGTGGTTGAATATTATCTCAGGTTCTGTCCATAAGTTCCAATGACCTTAGAATGGCAGTAGTCAGCGCTTCATCTAACTCCTGTTTCCCATCCACTATAGTAACGCACTATATACCCACATCAAAGTGAAACACACGGTCAGAGAAACGGAAAAATCGGCACACTTGGACGACAACTTTAGCAAGATTTTCGAGGGAGAAAGAGAAAAGAAAGAAAGAAATGTCGTTCTTGTGTAGCGATTGGTGTATACAGTTCTAAATCCTGCGCTAAATGCAGCTCCACTACTGTGAAACCTTAGGAAGTGCGTAGCACGGGCACCCCCGTTCGTAAAGTTCCCACTGCTCCGTTTACCAAACCGTCGATGACGTCAATGTTTGAGGTGAGCATGTAGCGTTTCCCCGGCACGAGTAAAATCTTGTAAGGGAGATTCGCAAACTCGGTGTGCGACACGCGCGCTACTTTTTGCTGCGCTTTATGTACTTCCTGCTTGTTACGCCAGTTGAGATACGTGTCGTCTGCAGCGAGTTGAGTCAGACTGTTTCCCCCGTCAGATGTAGTGCCGAAGGCGCTGGAGAAGCGCCGGTGGGAGGAGCAATCTCGCTTGGCGAGGCGGTGGCGCCCTCTCTTGCGCGGCGCGGGTGTCAGCCGCATGTTTCCGAAGCGTTTTTAGCGATTTTAAGTTAAATATTGCGATTGCTTCCTTCTTGGTTATTTCTGTCAGTTACATCGTTTTATACCTTGTTTCTTTATTCTAACCCGGTTTTGAGCATTACTAGCCTTGTTTTAGGCCTGTATTGACGACTTGATTTTGAGAGTGACCATGCGACATGAGAGACTGGATGGACGACAAGCCGGGCCCCTAAAGTGCTACGCACTTAGTAAACGTTTAGCTATTCTAGAACCGGTGCGTTGTCTTCCCCCTTGGCAGGTGGCCACCTCGGCCCATTGACCGTTGCTGCAGCCTAGCCTACAGGCTTAACAGCTTTGGCTGGTCCTCCAGTCTCTTGGCCGCGAGCACGGCCCTCCAAGACTATTTACGGTCCGGGACCGGGAATTTTGCAACATTTCCGATTGGAAAAGAACGAATACTCCTGGCGCATCCGAAATTAACGAGAGATGAGACGGTAATATTTAGACCAGGATGTCGAACCGAACCGATATTCTCGGAACGTGCCTGAACCAGAACCGAACTTCGAGTGCGCAAGAGATTGCGGAAACTGGGGGTGGAAATTCACTCGAGAAGGTCGGTAATCTAACAGCGGCTCTGGAAACGCAACCAATCACAGCCCGGAATGTAGATGCTGTCCTAAAATATGGAATGCGCTCGAAAGCAACGTATACTTTGATTGCCAGAAGTATAGAAACACATGGATTATCAAACGAAAGATTTGAGAAAAAAAAAAGGGGGGGGGGAGAGGATTTTTTAATAACGAAACCTATAACCTCATTAAACGAAAAGCTTTTTTGCTGCCATTGTAGAATGGACGAAAGAGGCAGATTATCAGCTCGTTTTTCATGTTAATGGGAAAGTATTGGCGCGGTGGTGAACCAGCTACGGTCGTAAAAAGTGCGTATCAACTCCGCGTCATTAGCTCCTACGAGTTTTCATACTCTTTGGCTTTTTGTAGCTGCTTTCTTTTGTGACGTCTCATGGTCATATAAATAAGCATTTGTGGCTTTCCTGTTTTGCTGCACTTAGAGACGTGAGCTGCTTACACATGAATGTGCAGTGTGCTTGGCGAACTACAGATACGTTTTCTGACGACATTAACGATGTCTGTGATGTTATATGTTACGAGAAACATATGCTACTCAAGATATTTAAACATCCCTCAACTACCTAAAAAGAAAAAAAAAACAATTGATTAAATTATAACAACTCGACGTGAAGGCGACGTTAAAGATTCCACACCATGCCATGGTGTGGAATCTGACATATTGCAAGCATTTACTAAATACATGATGGCGAGTTGTGCGTTCAAGGCGCTGAGGTTACGTTTGCGTGTGCTATCGTCGACCAGACGTCGTCGCACAAGCATTTCTTATTTCTGTTGAACGTCTGTTGGCACATGCATATGAAAATAGGGAAAAAGCGATCATAGGTGGCGATTTTAATATATGCTAGAAAGCATGTCTTACTAAATATAATGTCGTGGAGCAGATGCGTAAATTTCATAGAATCGAGTACTAGAATCACAACCTTTAGTGAAGCTATGTTAGATCTCTTTATTACAAACTATGATTTTTTATATCCAAAAATTACACCATCTTCCGCTAAAGGGGACCATGAGGCGATGCGGAGCAGCGTTTCGGCATGTCGAGCCCGCGTTTCAGAGGAGAAGTGGAGAGGGGAAGTGGGAGGGGGAGAGGGAAAGTGGGAACGGGGATGTGGAGAGGGAAGAGGGGGTGCGGAGAGGGTTCGCGCATGCGCAGTGACGGTAGTCACGCCGCACACCACCACCACCACTGGGTTGAACTCCGCCATAAAGGCCTGAACACACGTATACGCGTTGCAGCGCGTCAACGCGTGACTTTTCGACGCGGCGCCGCGCCCTCTCCCTATGGGGAGAGAGGGTGCGCGGCTACGCGAAGCTGCGCGCCCTCCCTCTTCATAGGGAGAGGGCGCGGCGCCGCGTCAAAAAGTCACGCGTTGACGCACTGCAACGCGTACGTGTGTTCAGGCCTTAAGGCCCGAACACACGTACGCGTTGCAGCGCGTCAACGCGTGACTTTTTGACGCGGCGTCGCGTCCTCTCCCTGTGGAGAGGGAGGGCGCGCAGCTTCGCGTAGCCACGCGCCCTCTCTCCCCATAGGGAGAGGGCGCGACGCCGCGTCAAAAAGTCACGCGTTGACGCGCTGCAACGCGTACGTGTGTTCGGGCCTTTAAGATGCCTCGCATCTAAAAAAGTCACAGTTTCGCCGCAAGTGCGATGCAATGAATGCGATAGCAAGAAAAGCGGCCCGTGATGGACGCGCTGCTGCGCTGCAGGAAGATATGCCCCCCGGCAGCAACTACCGCGCGAACAGACCGCGAAAGGTCAAGGTTCTCCTTGCGCAAATATTAGAAGAAGCGAGTGAGCTGGCCGACGACTTTTAAATGCGCCCGTTGCGCTCCTCGCGCCATATCGCTGGTAATGAAGAAACGCTTATAAGCGCCTGCCGTCTCCGAGTCCTGACAGTGGTAAAGGGTGTGTATATAACGCTCGCCGTTAGCTACGTGAAGGATTTGCGCTTTGTGGCGTAGTGGTTAGTGCCACACGCAGAGGAGCGAGCGGACGCTGGTTCGGTTCCGCGCTTCGGAAGCATTTTTCTGAATCATTTTTCTTTGGGACTTTATATATATATATATATATATATATATATATATATATATATATATATATATATATATATATATATATATATATATATATATATATATATATATATATATGTATGTATACGGTGCATGACGGCGGCGGCAAAAACCACCCGAGACTGTTCATATAATAGCTATCGCAATAAAAGCAATGTCTTTCGAACTACCCAATTGATTGTCATGACGCAGTATGCATTTTGACCGAGAATGCGGTCAGAAATTAATAAGTTCAGAAAATAACAACATAATTACGTAATGTCGGAATATCAATGAACATACAATGGTAGCTGTTCGAAGAGAGGTACAACAATTACGTAGGGAGCACGATCTCGAAGATAATGACGATGTTTTATTGCGATAGCAACTATATGGAGAGTGTCGGCTGGTTTCTGCCACCGCCGTCATGCACCGTATATGTATAAGTATGTATATATATGTATATATATATATATATATATATATATATATATATATATATATATATATATATATATATATATATATATAAGTCCCAAAGAAAAATAATTCAGAAAAATGCTTCCGAAGCGCGCAATCGAACCAGCGACCGCCCGCTCCGCAGCGCGTGGCAGTAACCACTACGCCACAAAGTCGCCGTCGCCGCCATGTCCCGGATATGTATATGATTATGTATATATATTAAAAAGGCACAAAGAAAAATAAAGCAGAATTAAAAAATTCCGAAGCACCCGACTGGCGATTCGAACCAGCGACCCCTCGCTCCCGATCGCGCTGCGTTAGACAACTCAACCACGCGCTACGCATGCGCCGCAGAGACAACGGCAAGCTATTTATATACACCATTTACCGCTGGTGGTACGCAGATTTCGGAGGAGCTTGAGCGTGTTTTCTTTCACGCAGCGCTCCTACATTTTCTTTTACTTTGAAAACTGCTCTTGCGCCGTGCACGACAAAGTGGCCCCTTTCTGTACCCACTCGTGATGTGGAACAAAAAAAGAGAACACCGGGAACACCTTGCGTCAGACGCCCCCGTGTGGCAGGAGACGCAGAGGGTTCACTCCATGCACCGCAATTTAAAAGAAAAAGAAATATCTAAGAGCGTCTGATTCTCCATTGTCTACATTTGCAGCGCGTTGCTCAAGCACAACGACGTAACAACTGTGACACTTGTTAGTTCACGCACGGCAGCTCGATCTCCCCCCTTTGGAGCGGCCCACCGAATGCTCCTCTCCGTCTGTGAAAGCGGTAGTTTTCTTTCAACCCACTGCGTCGGTTATGGCGCTCGCTATCGGTGAAGCGGGGGTTTCTCCCGAAGCTCCCTTGAGCCACAGTGAGCTATCTGCACAGGCAGTTTCATGCGGCTCTGCTCAGTATTTTGTCATGCTTCAGTTGAGATGCTCTCCTGAACAGGCAGTGCTCACTTTAGCTGGAATAGAGGCAGGTGACTGGCTGAGACATATTATCGCAAGGAATAAAACGACGAACACAGGAAAGAAGACGAAGACACGCGTTACTCGCAACTCTTTATTATATAGCAGGGAAGAGTTCCTCATATATATCCTTTCTTCACGCATGCGCATACAGGAAATAACACCTATACATCAGAGGCGTTTGCGCATGTATTTAAACTAGGGGTCCAGCAAAGCGATAGACGGCTCACTTATTATTCGGCTCGCTTTGCTGAACTCCAATTTAGATTAATGCGCAACCGCATGCATAATGTACACGTGTTGCTTTATTCCTGTATGCGCATGCGGAGAGCTCAAGCCTTTTTGAAGGGCTTCAATAGATGCCAAGAACAAGGAAACGCTGCCGACAATCCAGAATGGCGCGTCTTTTGCCTGGAGGGACCACTCGCTCTACAAGTCTGGTCATCACCATTACGCCTATGCAACAAAGGACGGCACCGACGGAAGCACAAGGATGGTGTTAATTTTGTCGCAAAATATTGCTATATCATTCATTCGCAGCGATTTAGACTTCTTTTACGAGCTAATTCAAGCCCAAATGAAATGTGCCAGTCTATAAGAGCCATATCCAAATTTACCCCTGAATACCGATGATATGGATTTTAGCCGCAGTATAGATTTGAGGTATTTTGGTGACATGAGCACACTGGCAAAAAATTGTTGGAGCAGGGCCGACGATGTTGTCAGTAGCGAAAAACTGCGCTTTTCTCAGTTTCAGTTAACGTACACGCGGCAAGTTCTGGCTGTCCGATTGAGGCAACGAGGAACCACATGACTCGCTCGTACGGCAACTCAACATTGTATAATTAATGTTATTTGGATTACTAAAACGTAGTGACTCAGACTTCAGTGTCAATTAAATAACCGAGGTTTAATGTGTATTTTATTTATGAAGGTACTGTGCGCATTTATTTACGCGTCGTGATGTACTTATTTCCGCGACATACATCTCGGTATAATAGGAATCGGGCAGTTAGTCTCAGATACGCAGGATTTATTACTCAAATGTTGCAAGATTTCACAAGCGGAGGATTTTGCGGGAAAGGTGTTTCCGAGAAAGTCTTAGTATGTTTTCCAGCGAGCTGCTAAGATCTCCACCAGCCCAGTTGGCCAAGAATGAACTCAGTAGCTTTTTAATAGAGAGCTCGGACATTTAAACATAACAGCAATCCAGAACAACAAAATGGCATTGCATGCTGACCACACGATGGCAGACTGTCACCAAATAGGGAGGACTAGTGGGATTACACCTTCGCTCGACGCGGTGCAAGCAGTTGCAAGGACGATTACCTCGCCGATATGCAGCGCCCTCACCTCCCGTCATGGCCAGTCAATCAACTTCTCCTTTCACGCGCGCTCTTTTGTTCGGGAAACGAATCGGCAGGCCGCACCAAAGGGGGGAGATCGAGCGGCCGTGGTTCACGCTTGTCGGGCGTCCTTCTTTGTGCTTCAGCAAGTATCGAGCTGCTTGTCGTTCTTCGTGTTACATTCCAATTTCTTGCTATCGCATTCATTGATTCGCCCTTGCGGCGAAACTGACTTTTAGATGCGAAGTATCTTATGGCGGAATTCAATCCGGTGATTATGGTGGTGGTGGTGTGCGGCGTGACCACCCTTACTGCGCATGCGCATACCCTCTCCACTCCCCCTCTCCACTTTCCCTCTCCCCTCTCCACTTCCCCTTTCCACTCTTCCTCTGAAACGCGGGCTAGACATGCCGAAATTCTTTCCTGCGCAACGCCGCGACGAGCACCAGCGCATGCGCGTCCCCTCCCCCTCTCTCTTCTCTCCTACGCTGCCCCCCCCCTCTCGCACGCCTGCCGATCGCGATCCCCGC